>NC_140634.1:36971715-37284215 GCF_057382275.1 Copadichromis virginalis
TGTGTGTCTTTTCCAGTTCTTTTTTTTTCGTCATTCAGAACACTTCTTCTAATTATGTCGTCCATTTCTGGTGGAAAAATAACGAAGGTTTAATTAGTCAATATTCATTAATTCATTTTAACTTGTTTTGGGGTTTTTTGCAATACAATGTAAATATTAAATATAATATTAAAAAAAAATATATATAAAATAATATAAAACAAACAGGGGCTAAAAGAAGCTAAACTTTCATATGGTATGTCTCTGGCAACTTTAACATGATGTCCCAGGGACAACATTTACGCGATGTCCCAGGGACAACATTTACGCGATGTCCCAGGGACAACATTTACGCGATGTCCCAGGGACAACATTTACGCGATGTCCCAGGGACAACATTTACGCGATGTCCCAGGGACAACATCTACGCGATGTCCCTGGGACAAATTTGTAAATTTCTGGATTACTGTTAATCTCCATAGAATCAAGAACTCATGTCCAGTTTCACAGCTATGGACCAGTTAATTATGTTTCCAGGTGATAGTTTGATTCATAGATTCAGCACACAACCATAAGTCTAGGCCTTTTAGTCCAGATTCTCTTCACTTATGTTTGTAAAATGATCAGGGAAGCTACTGCAATTTTGCCTGACCCAACCCCCGGGCCACGAAACACCCAAAAAGTTGGGGAACGCTGGTCTAGAGAACACTGGTTAGCTAATGCTGTCGTCAAGTAGCCTATCGCTAGCAAGCAAACAGCAAGCCAAGTGAGGAACATATGTATAATGCTTACCGTTTATTAAAGGAAAGTATCCTAAATTGACTTCAAATTCGGCGGACAGGCGAATTGACTTCAAATTCGGCGGACAGGCGGCGGTTTTTCGCTTCTTCACTTGTATTTCGAAATACTCGAAGGCGGGTATTTCGAAGTCGCAAAGGAATGACGTCACAAGAAGGTGATTGGTCACTTGCAATGTTGAACCTGGAACAACATTAATTATGATGATGTGGGAACAATGCTGACACGAGGAAATCAGATCGTCCAGTCTGACATAACGAGACAAAGGAAGCAAAGCTGTCTACATTGACATAGGACACAGACCTTCAAAATAAAACAGGAAACATAATGAAACACAGACCTGACAACATGAACTTAACAAAAGACATGCTGACATGAAACACACGAAGGGCAAGGGAGACTTAACATAGGGGTAGGAAGACACAGGGGGAATCTAATAACTAAGAACTGTAATGACAACCGAGGCATAATAGGAATGAACTTAGAAAACATAAAGGACTTAAACATAAAAATAAACTAAAACTCATAATGCTGGGTTAGAAGATCCAGGATCGTGACACATTCAGCATGCGGAAGAAGGCTACTCCAACCCAACTGTCCTCTCCATTTCCTGATTCCCTGCTCCAACAATCAGAAATACCTGGATAAATGTCTCTTTCAGGATCTCATCCAGGGATCCTGAAAACTATTAAGTATTTATTGCATGCAAAGAAGTTAAAAGTTTAATCATGATTTTCCTCATTCCTACTTAAATTTGAGTAATTTACAGTTTCTAGTTAAAAGGCACAGCGGTTGCTAAATTTTGGACCAATTGCAAATGTGAAAATGTCTCTTGACTTATATATATCTCCATCTTCAGCTAAATAACATAACATCCCTCAGGACAATGTGGAATGTAGCTATTTTGTTGAGTGAATCAGTTTCCCGTCCCCTCCAATATCAACATAATGCAGCACATTCTCATTCAACCACTGAGAGGTTTGGTGCCTGAATCTCCTGAACTGCAACTGATGTAAGTCCAGTCTGCTTATTATCTTGGTCCCCACCATGACTCAGAGAGCCATGTTTGCTGTTTGTCTATACGTACACTTGCACAGAGTTTTTGAAGGAACTCGGCTGGTAGGTTGTTCCAAACATCTTGGAAAAGTAACCACAGATCTTCTGTGGATGTAGGCTTCCTCACATCCTTCTGTCTCTTCATGTAATCCCAGACACACTCAATGATGCTGAGATCAGGGCTCTGTGGGCGCCATACCTTCACTTCCAGTACTTCTTGTTCTTCTTCATGCTGAAGCTTGTTTTCAAAAGCCTGGATCCTTGATGGGAATGCATGGAAAGGCACCATCAGTGCTGAAATATTTTGGCAGATTTTAAAATGACATATCCCATTTAGATGATGGCTTTTTGGGGGGTTGCATACTTCAGCAAGACAAAGCTAAACCACAAACTGTATCTATTACAACACCAGGGCTCTGTGGTACAGGACTCCAGGTGCTTAACCCTTGTGTGGTGTTCGTATTTTTGTTACTCAGCCAGTGTTCATGGGTCTGGTGGACCCACTAGAGTTTTGGCTTTCCAAATTAACACTATCAAACAATTTTATGTTAAATTACTCAACAGATGTTTACTTCATCCCAATTACAAGACATATGAACAGCAAACATGGTTAATTTTTTCCCTTTACCTTTGTTAGATCACATTTATGAATTAATGTGCTTCTCGTTTTTCTTTTATATAAAATGTTATAAATAAATCAGTTATAATCAAGTGGAGTGAGTGGAAAGACACAACACATTTCCACGTGAAAAAATAATTAATTGTTTAATTTTTCTTTTGAAAAAAACTGAACACGGGTCTCACAGACCCGAACACCATACAAGGGTTAAATGGTCTGTCTGCTGTCCAGACCTTTCACCAACTGGAAATGTGCCGAAGCACATTACAAAACTAAACATATGACAAAGAAGGCCAAGGGCTGTTGAGCAGTAAGAGTCCAATATCAGATAAGAATGAAACAACATTCGTCAGTTGCCAAAAGAAGAGGGGATGCTGCACAGTGGTAAACATGCCCATATCCCAACTTTTCTCAGATGTGTTTTTAAATTCAAAGTTAGCTAATAATAATAATAATAATAATAAAATAACACTCCCACAAAGCGATATGGGGTAATAATATGTGAGAACTGATCTTAGGCCTAATTCTTTTAAATGTGCAGTGCTAATGCAGTGAAACAGTCACCCCTTCCCGCTATTACAAACACACTTTATATCCATCCAGTGTCCAGATGCACTACACATTATTTTGCTGCAAATTTACAATAACCATGATGTTTGCAGATAGTTTAACAAACAACTGTTAACCTTAAAAAAAAACCATCATTTCACAGCTTTATTGACAAGTTTCCAATCTGTCTCACAAAGGTGACAAGTCATTGTGATTTGATGTGATTTGCCGTACTCACTGAGAAGGACAAGCAGAGAGAAAACCATTGTTAAAGGCTATCAATAGGACAGGAAGACTTTGATCACATCTTTGAGGCACCCAACCGTACAAAAAGGCCGAGTTTCTCCGGAGGAGGAAAGTATTTCACTTTGAAAGCAGCAGACCAACAGAAACAGCAGGTTTGTATTACAATAAGTTTTGACCCGTTTCATGCTGCTGTTTGTTGTCTGTTCAACAGGATGGCTACTCAGGAGGCTTATGAAGTTCTCAGAGGAGGATGTGCGGGTCTGTGAATATCTGTGTGTGTGTGTTTGTGTGTTCAGTGAACTTCTGAACCTTTAGATGCTGTTCATACAATCACTCGACGAAAGCCACCACCGCTGTCACATTTGTACTTGTGTGAACGAGTGGCTGTGTGTGAGAGTTGAAGGGGTTGGATGATATTGACATGAAAACAACCTCACATGAGTGGCTGAGTTACTGATTACAGGTGATGTTCACTTGTAATTTGTTAAAGATAAGACTCCCGTTTTCAGCACAAAGTCCTATGCAAAGGGACAGTCTGCCTTCCACCGCCATCCCTCAGAGGACCACTGCTGGTTGTCAGGTAAGTGCACTTTTTTTTTTTGAGACAAAATAGTTGCGTTGATCTTTTTGGGGCAAACTCTGGAAACAAATCAATGCACTGCAGCTAGACACCTTTTAGGATGTTACTACCTGAGACAGTATCTGGACAACGTTAGGGTCTTTTTTCCTGCTCGTAATCTTGTTGTGGCTTTTCAGGTCTTGTGCTATTCCATTTTCTACTGTCCTGGATTTCTCTGAAGCACGGCAGCATCATGAGCGTAGAATCCAAGAAAACACGTGAGGCATGCTGCTCCAAGCTTAAGGTCAGAAACCCTCACTGCTTTAATGACTGGAAATTTAAATGTAAACGTGAATAATAATAATAATGGATTGGATTTATATAGCGCTTTTCAAGGCACCCAAAGCGCTTTACAATGCCACTATTCATTCACTCTCACATTCACACACTGGTGGAGGCAGCTACAGTTGTAGCCACAACAACTGACAGAAGCGAGGCTGCCATATCGCGCCATCGGCCCCTCTGGCCAACACCAGTAGGCGGTAGGGTGATTTTGGTGTGTTTCTTTGCTTGTTTGCATTGTGTTGTTTTCAACAAAAAGTCACCAGCACCCCTTGGGAAAGACTGAAATGTCCCCAAACTGTTTGTGATCATTCACAGTTTGTTCTGTGACCTTCAACTCGAGTCCCTTTTCAATCATTAACGATCTTACTGTCAAACGTAAAGCTGGATGCAAGGCTTGCATTCCTAAAATAAAAATAATAATTGATTCACGGCTTTTTGTCAGAAGTCTTCAAAAGACAAACAAACAAAAAAAAAACGAAAAACCAAAATGAATGCACGATGCTTTTTTAAGGAACAAATTGCAAAAAAATTTTTTTAAAAATGCCTGATGTAGTAAATATTTTTTACATTTTGCCAGAAGGCTCAATAAACACTCCATTTTCAATTTTCTATCAATTATTTTATGGTCCAAAGGTTTAAGGGGTTCAATTCGGCGACCGTGGCTCAGGGGGTTGGGAAGCACATCTGTCGCCAGTTCAATCCCCAGGCTCTCTGTCCCGGCCACCTACAGGTGTTGGCCAGAGGGGCCGATGGCGCAATATGGCAGCCTCGCTTCTGTCAGTTGTTGTGGCTACAACTGTAGCTGCCTCCACCAGTGTGTGAATGTGAGAGTGAATGAATAGTGGCATTGTAAAGCGCTTTGGGTGCCTTGAAAAGCGCTATATAAATCCAATCCATTATTATTATTAATTCAGTGAGATAGTTAAGAAAAGAATGTGTTCAGTGATTAGCTTTTCATCAAGCAGGATACATTATATTATGCTAAACACTTTTTTAAATGTAGAACACAGTGCACATCTATAGCAAAATGTTTGCTGTCTGTTTAACATTTTACAAGTTATGGGTTTTCTTTTTTAGGGTTTTTTTGTATTGCAACCAAAAAAGAGGCTTTTTGGCTGCAATACAAAGAGAATTGTTTCTAACATTACCTAAACTGGTTGCAAAGCTTGCATACATGTTCTTATATTTGTAAAGAATATACTTGCTCATTACAAGAAAAGATATTTCTTAGAAAGAGGACTAACCAATCTAACTGAAAGGGATTTATCACCAATGGTCTTGGTCTTGATTCGTACTTTGGGTAGGTAGCTAGCGATTGTTAGAAACAATAAACAGAGTTTGTCTAGTGCTTAATGTTTTACCCTGATGGGATCAATAGTGGGATCATCTATTACTCCCAGTGGTGTGTGCTACAACTTTGACAAGATCAGTTCAGGAAAGATGATTAATAAGTGATAAATTAGTGTGGTGGGTTTTTAAAATCTGTTGTAACCACTCTTATTTTGGTATCAGTACACTAATCCCATCAAATGTCACTTAATGTAAATCACTGGTAAAAGCATTTGTGAAGTGCTGTGGGTATGTTTAGTGTGTGAGTTGATTCTATTATGGGAAACACTGTCATTCACCTCCCTATAGGTCACATCAGAAGAAGGGATTACAATTCAATCATCCAGGTCACAACAATCATTTTGACTGTTTAAAGAAATTCTGAGAAACCATTTGGCAGCTCTTTCCAGTAATCCAGTCCAATTAAATCTAGAAAAGCTCAATCTAACTGGTTATGTGTGTTTTCCAGCTCTTCCTGGCCTCCATGGCATTTGTATTTTTTGCCAAAGCCTTTGGTGGAGCTTACATGAAGAGCTCCATCACACAGATTGAAAGACGGTTTGATATCCCAAGCTCCCTGATTGGTGTTATAGATGGCAGCTTCGAAATGGGTATGCGCTTTTTTTTACTGAATGCAGCATGTTAGCATTATGGTTTATATCAACTACAGGAATTTATCTAATTTATTGACTACAAAGCACAAATTTCAGGTTATGTTATAAAGATAAGCAGACTGCTGAACTCTCATGCCTGGCAAAGACTGTAGCTGTTCATTGATTCATTCCATAATCATTCTTAGTTATTTTTAATTCTTCTCTACAGGCAACCTGCTCATCATCGCCTTTGTGAGCTACTTTGGTGCCAAGCTCCATCGTCCCAGACTGATTGGAATTGGTTGTCTGATCATGGCTGTGGGATCCTTCCTTGTAGCCCTGCCTCACTTCTTCCAGGGACTGTCAGTACAAAGTTTCCTTCTTCTTCATGAATATAACAATGAACCAATCAAATAATCAGATTACTAAGAGTTATGTTGAGCTCCCAGAGAATAAAGACTGGAAATGTTTGATAAGATTCATAAATGCCCAAAAGCTGTAATCGCATAAAATGGCTAAAAGTGCATGTGTGTTCTATAGCATCCAAGAAATGAAGGAGTATGTGTACTTACATGTTTCACAATTTTCAGATAATACTTTGAATATTTTCCAGGTATAAATATGAGACCAGTGTGTCTCACAAAGCTGCTGTCAACAGCACTGAGACCATCCTGCCCTGTCTGTCCAACCACAGCATGACTGATGCAGATGACACACTTGATGCAGAGACCAAATTAGGTATTTAGCAGCCACATTCCCTGCAATGGATCAGAAGTAAGATCACTCAAGTCTGAAATAGACTGTTTCGGGGTGATTTTAGTCATTTTTCTGTTTTAGATTTTATACACTATTCCGTTCATGATATGCACAATGTAAAGTCAAGTTTCTCCCCCCGCCCCCCAGAGTGTGAAAAGGCTGCTGGTTCACCCATGTGGATCTATGTATTCTTGGGAAACATGCTGCGAGGAATTGGAGAGACTCCCGTCATGCCACTGGGAATTTCCTATCTGGATGACTTCTCCAGAGAAGAGAACACCCCTTTTTATTTGGGTTAGTCATCATTTACGGTTTTGCTGTCTTTCACTGTTTTCATGCATTTTAACCTTTGGTAGAACCTCAAAATCCCATCCTTTCGTGAACCTCGGGACCAAAAAATGGTCCCGCCCCAAAAGTGCACTAAAAATGTTATATATCAATATTTTTTTCTACTTTAAATTAGTCAATCTTTTAAAACTACTTCTGCTTAAAATATCCATGTCAAGTTTTAATTATATTTTCATTGTTTTAACCCTTTAAATCCCAGTTTTATTACATGAGCGCCCTGTTTTTTTAGCCCCAAAAAACAAAAAAACTAAATATTTTCCAAAAAAAACATTTGAAGTAATATTTTATTGTTATTATAATTAGGCCTTTAGATGGACAAAAGATTGGCACGAACATTAATTTCGATCCGGTTTTAATTTTTTTTGCAGAAGCCAAAAATGTCCCCAGGCGGCGCTGCTGCTCCTGCTCCCCCGGGGAGGAGTGCCTCTGCCGCGGGTGTGTTTCGCGCAGCGCCGGAGCATATGGTTCGGTTCCCGTGTCTGCAGCACACACTTCCGCTACCACGTGAAAACAAATACGTCATTTCCTGTTGATTAAAAAAAATTAATGCACCCTCAAACGAACCTAAGGTCAGAAAATGGTCCGGAACGAGCAGCGGGCCAAGCTGCTGCTGTACGCGGGAAATTAGTCTGCCTTTTCCGGGTATCTGTCTCGAGCAGGCCGCTGGAGAACATGTGTATGTTCCAGCAGGCGTCACATGTGGAGCAAGGGCGCCACCCGGTGGACAAATAAAAAAATTACAACTCTAAGGCCTGTAGTCCAAAACGAAACCTAAGCTGGAAACCTGACGATCCCTTTGACCATAATTTTTCTGGCGTGAAAAATAGCGTTTATAATGGGTTTCAATGGGGCACAAATCGGCCACGAGGTTCGATAGTGGATGTATGCCTTTTATTCAGCCATTTAAGCTCATTTAAAAAACTCAGACTGAAATTTTAAAATAAAATGGGAAAAAAATACATGTTTGAAAATTTGGCTATACTCCATTAAACACAGTGGAAATGGCGTGGAATTAAAAAACGGAAAGGCCACGAAATGGTCCCAGGTTCTACAGAGGGTTTTAATACTATCCACTTATATTTATTATTTTATCCATTTTTTCATAACTGCTGTATCATGAACTTTGACATATTACCCTCTGTTTTTTGACATTTCTTTGACCTTGTACTCAATTATCCCTTGGTGTTTCCTCACTGCCTAAAATCCTAAACAGTTCAGAAGGCCGCTGTACTCCTCCATCATGGCCAAATCTCAAACTGCTCAATACTTATCTTCTCTTTTCCGCTCCGTTTGCCAGCCTGCATCCATACAGTAGGAATCTTGGGACCTATGTTTGGCTTCATGCTTGGGTCCTTCCTTTCCAAGATTTATGTGGACACTGGATTTGTGAATTTAGGTATGGTATTACAAAAAGTAATTTTTAATATTGTGTAACAATAATGTTTACCTGCGATGTTAGTAATATCCTGAATGAAGTGTTTAATTAGGCAGAGAAGACTTCTGGTTGACTTGAGCAACACTGAAACTCATTCGTGTCTCAATTTAGCAAAATGTTTTCTTCCATTTGGACTTTCTAACGCAACATGACATTACAAAAGTCAAACCATTTCTTTACTGAGTAATTATGGGTCTACCAGAAGCAAGAGGATTTCACAACACTTCATCCTGTTGACATAGTTGACATAAACTCTTCCTTCACTACTTGGATTAGAGCTATTGACATTCCCTGAGCCAGAGAACTGCCTCCATACTTCTAAAAATGACTAAGCTGTTATGATGAAAGGGCTTAGAAGTCACTTATAAAAGTCCTACACATAAAATGTCTGTAATAACCTGCGGTCTTTGCCTTTCCCCTTCTTCCAGACACCATCACCATCACCTATAAGGACTCCCGCTGGGTGGGAGCCTGGTGGCTGGGCTTCATAGTGACTGGCACAGTGGCTCTACTGTCTAGTATCCCATTTTTTTTCCTTCCAAAGTCTTTACCCAAGCAAGGGCAAGAGCAAGAGGAAATTCAAAGCAAAAGCACAGAGCTTGCAACAAAGACCGAGCAGGAACAATTCCTGCCAGAGGAAACCCAGGAGAAAGTCAAATTTCAGGAAATGGCTAAAGGTAATTCACTGCTCAGTAGAGCATTTATCCTAACAGATCTTTAAGAAAGTCTCGTGAAAATGCATAATTTTGTAGATATAACTGCTAGATTCAAATTCCCATTTAGTATAATTTGAGATTATTATTAAATTTTGATCTCAAAAAATCCATCATGAAAAGCATTAAACGTGATAAATAGTACATTCTCACTGGGAAAACGAGGTTTAGTAACGAGGTAATTTATGTCATTACAATCAGGCATGCCTTACAACCCCTATCCTGCTAATAGATAGTTTATACAATATTTTAACACAGCAATAATATTTTTATTTTACTTTATATTTACTTAGTTTTATGTGTCTATAAAAGTATTTTCCTCTTCTCTTTGATGTGCTTTGCACTTCACCAGATTTCATTCCATCTCTGAAGCGACTCTTCAGAAACAGAATCTACTCGCTGATGATCCTTGCCACCCTCGTGATTGTCAACGGCTTTATTGGCCTGATCACCTTCAAGCCAAAGTACATAGAGCAAGTCTACGGCCAGTCAGCCACCAAAGCCATTTTCCTCATAGGTACGGAGCAAAAACTGGCTTTCATTCACTTTCTGTTTTCTTCACTATGTAGCCCAAGGCAACTGAAACAATGATGTTATTGAAGGGAAGTCTGATTGCGAGTGATAAGGCAGACTGAAAATGCAAGAACTACTCCTTTTCTGTGTGTGTGTGTGTGTGTGTGTGTGTGTGTGTGTGTGTGTGTGTGTGTGTGTGTGTGTGTGTGTGTGTGTGAGCTAGAATGTTTGTCAAGTAGCATTTAATTACCAAGTGGCTAACCGGCAGGGTTATTGTTAGAATATGAATTGTTCTATCACCAAACGTTATAAAAACAGTTGGCTGCTGAACAAAACCATTTAATGCAAACAACTTTTGTGTGTACTCAGTACTCTGCGCATGAATGGACATAAGTAGACCTGCAAAGTCTGCTTATGGTACATTGCTGCAATTGCAAGAGCTTCTTGCTGGATTGTGAAAACATTATGGAGTTACCTTTTTGTTAAAATAAAATTGGTTCAGAAAATATACTGAAAACTGGAATTTATGCAGTTCCTAAATCCACCTATTTTACCATTCAAGTGCTCCTGTTTATGTGTTACAAGCTGATTTGCAGAACGAATGTTACTATGACAAAGCTAAAATTTTGACACACTGAAAAGGTTCATGTTTATAACTTTTCTATCCTTCCTTGTAGGTATATTGAACCTGCCAGCGGTAGCTCTGGGTTTCATCACTGGAGGTTTTTTGCTGAAGCGTTTCAAGTTGGGTATTGTTGGAGCAGCCAGGGTGGCAGTTAGTGCTTCTTTGGGGTCGTTTTGCCTGCTTGCCGTTCAGATTTTCATCCAGTGTGAAAATGCAGAGGTGGCTGGTCTCAGCATGTCATATCAGAGGTGAGTGGAATGGACACACAAGCCTATTTGTTAAGCTAGGTTACACTAAATTTTTGGAAGTTAAATAGTTTATTTTAGTCTTATAAACTAAAAATATGCTCATAAATGTCTCCACTGACAGTGTTAATGTGTCTTTACTTGTCTGTCTGTACCAGAGTCCCTCAAGTGTCCTACAACCCACAGACTTTGCTGTCTCAGTGCAATGGACATTGCTTCTGCTCAGTGAAGCACTGGGACCCGGTCTGTGCATACAACGGCATGACTTATGCCTCACCCTGCCTGGCCGGCTGCCAGACCTCCACCGGAATGGGCAAAGAAATGGTGATGATGGTCTAGACAAACAGAGAGCTTAGAACAGATAAAGATTTACTGTGAATAAAATAAAAAACAGCTCAAACTCACCGACAGACCACAATTAAGGCTGATTTTTAACTTTTTCTTCTTGGTTTTTAGGTGTTTCATAACTGCACCTGCATTAATGAGGCAGGACTAGCTGCAAACGCATCTGCAGTGCTGGGCCAGTGTCCCAGGAAGGATGATTGTGACATAAAATTTAAAATCTACATGGCGTTGTCTGTAATTGGGTCCTACATTTCTGCCTGTGGAGGAACGCCAGGATACATTGTTCTGCTCAGGTGCGAGACACAATTTGACTAAAGAACATCTGCTTCTAAGTTTGTGGTTAAGCAGATGTTCAAGCTTTTAGGGGTAACAAAAATCCATTTTTTTTGGAGTTAGTTTGGCAAACATGTATATACAATATGTACCCAGTGTTGGGAAGGTTACTTTTAAAACATATTCCACTACAGATTACAGAATACATGCCCCAAAATGTACTTGTAATGTATTCCATTATGTTACTCAATGAGAGTAACGTATTCTGAAAACTTGCAGCAATCTTGTATAGAAAACTATTCTGCATGGATATAAAACGGGTCCACGCCGGGCCCGCGCCTCCGAACTGTAGTAAAGGGGCCTCTGGACCTCATTCTTTTGAATAACAACTGAATGAGACCATTTATTTCAACAAAGTAACTGTATTCTGAATACCACCTTTTTAAACAGTAACTGTAATGGAATAGAGTGACTCATATTTAGTATTTTAAATATGTAACGCCCGTACATGTATTCCATTACTCCCCAGCACTATATGTACCATATACTGTTTATGGTATCACTGAAACTGGAACCAAAGGAGATCTACTCCTCAAAAGACCTGTTGTTTTAAAATGTATTAGGAAAAAGTTAGCAACTCTCTTTTTAAAAAAGAGAACCACTATGTACACTAAATATGCCTACAATTGCCATAAATTTTGCCAGTTGATGATTTCTTTTTTTTTTTACTCTTTAAATTATCTGATACGATATTAATTGAATTTCAAGTTCCAATCTGATACCACCTTATTGTGTGTTTTAATGCTCACATGTGTATCTGATATGGTATAATTTGGTCAACAATTCAGGTCTATACAACCAGACTTGAAGTCGCTGGCTTTGGGTATGCAGACACTGATCGTAAGAACTCTGGGTGAGTACTAAAACTAAAACCCAACCCACACATCGAGCCTTTAGGGGTAAAACTGTTTTTTAATCACATGTGATTTGTTTTACAGGTGGCATCCCTCCACCTATATATTTTGGAGCACTGATTGACCGAACCTGTTTGAAGTGGGGTACGAAGCATTGCGGTGGCCGTGGAGCATGCAGACTCTATAATGCTAATGCGTTTAGGTACAATTAAATCTTCATCATTGTGCTTGAATATGTCACTTGTAATGTACCACAGTTTAATTACCTCAATGCAGGGATTTCTAACCAGTGAAGTGACAATCTTTATATTTTATAGAATTTTGTGTACCTAAACTTGTACACAGACAGTTTGACTTGTACAAATATATGTTTTATGTAAACAAAAATGTTTAACATACAAATTAGAGCAAGCAATCAGACAGATGAACTTTCAGTAATTTGTTACGATGTACTGTACTTTCAGACTTACATACCTAGGAATGATTACTGGACTCTACTTCTTGGCCAACACAGTGTGGGGCTACCTCTACTACAGCATTGTCAAGCGACAGAAGAAAATAGCACTGAAGAATCAGTCCAAAGAAAATGGACAGGAGAGTAATGCAGTGACCAATGGACATGCCAATATCAACATTGCAGACATAGACGACATGGGCACAGAGTGCACTATTTAATGTGTTTTAGGAAGACCACACTATTGTTAAATATAAGTGAATGCCTGAATATTGTGCTGCATCCATACTGGACCAAATATTGGTCATTCTACAGCATCAGTACTTTTCGGAATTAAGCAGTAAACCTTGTTCTTTCGGGTAAAATGTAACAAAGCTCTAAAATGTAACAAAGCTTAATAAAACTAAAATGACACATTTTATACAGTACATCATAGGTGTCAAACTCTGGCCCGCAGGCCAAATTTGGCCCGCAGCCTAATTACATTTGGCCCGCGAAGCCAATACTAAATTATTATTAGAGCTGGCCTACTGGTATTATACAGCTAATATATATATTGTTTAGTATTAAGCTTTGCTTGTTCCATATTCAGTTTTTCAGCAAAACTTGTTTGAGTCCATAAGAAGAGATTCATTCTTAAATCTGGAGGAAGATTTTTTTTTCAGTAAATATTAACATTAGCCCGCGACCTTGTTCCAGTTTTGAATTTTGGCCCACTGTGTATTTGAGTTTGACACCCCTGCAGTACAAGAACATGCAGTCAAGAAAACAGAGCAGGGACACATGCTTTTCTTAATATCTGTCAGCAACACACCTGAGCAGAAACACACAGTTCATGTATGCTGAGACAAAGTAAGAAGAAAACGTGTCAGATTTTCAAAACAAGCTTGTCTCTGATCCTCTGTTTAAACTCAAGCAGCATTAGGTCAGGTAAAGCTAACAATGTCTTACCCTACAAGCTTATTTTAAAAGTGATTTTGTGGAGTACTAGTTTGATAGACATGTATATACTATATGTACCACATACTGCTTGTGGTAGCATAACCTGGTAATATTTTTTTATTAGTTAATTTCATAAATATACAATATAAAGTTTTGGGGGAATACACTTATGTGCAGTTTTCTAAAAATCAATACCACTCCTTTGTCTATGTGAAGTCACTTACCTTAGTATAACACAAAGAGTAGAAACATGGAAAAATAGGTAGCTGTCTAAAGGTAACAAACACCTCTAGCATCTCTAAATCTCACATCTGCTCAAGCCATGTAGAATAGAAACTCCAGAAGTCACGGAGAGTTAGCTGTGCTACAGTATTTCCTAACTAGCACCAGTGACTTTGATTTACAACTACGAAGACAAACAGCATATCGCTAACTGTGTCTTAGAGATCCTTGATGTTACAGCTAGCCTTGCTGCAACAGTAATTTTTAGGAAATATTCTAAGTCCGGTTCTTACTAAGTTAGAGAATGGACTTAGCATATTTCCTAAAATGTGAAATTAGTAGAGTAACATATTATTTTATTAAGTCTATAAGTTTATTTGTACTAAGTTACAGTAGATGTGACAGACATTTACATGTTGTCAAATAAACATACAGAATAGGATCTCAGTGTCCACTGAAAATGTGAATTCATTGTTTGAATGTCCCTCCTGAAATATGAATAATTGAGCTGCTTTATATACGTGCTAATCAAACTGATTGTGAAGGCTCATTAGCCATTCAGAGACTGTTCTGCACCAGCTCCAGACGAGCTTATCAGCCATGTTTCCAGTTTAATACCTCACAAACTTTGACACACATTTTTTTAATGCACATGCATTTTGAGCCATGAAGGAGAGGAAGATGAGGGGGCCATTGAAAGTTAGTTGCATTTAACAGCTTGAGGTAACCTTTATTCTGAAAAGGTTGCCTTTCAGACACATGTTACATCACATTGTAACACACAAATCCAAAGGTCATGAGAGTTCACAGAATCCTCGACTCAACAGTGTTTGCTTGGAAAAAGTTCGTAATGGTTGAGGCAGTGGACTAAGAGTGAGTGGGATAAATGAGAACTTGGATTTTATTTTGTTTTACTTTCCTACACCATGGTTGTTGTCTGAATGTATTATCAATCACTAGACAAAATTACTAGCAATAATGATGAGTTCTATATAGTGTTGGATATATTTGAGTTTGCCCGTACATGTTGTTTGGAAATCTTTTCAACCTTTTTACAATTTCTTTTTTGTCCTTGAAAAATATCTCTTGCATTAAAGACCAGTTTTGTCCAGATACATTTTGTTCTGCATTTTTTTGAATAACAACTCATTTTATCCTTTCACTCTAAAAGTGACAGAATTCTCTATACACTCACTAAGTTATGAATCAACAAGCTCTACAATATGTTACATTATTTAAAAAAGAGTCGCAATTAATAGTGACAAACTAACAGGTAAATACAATATACAAGACAAAGTAAGAATTTGTACAATTCTTTATGACCACCTTTATTCTTCGACACAGCCTGAACTCTCTTAGCCAAGCTTTCCTGTAATCTCTTCAAGAAGGGTTCTCCAGGTTTGTGAAAGGACATTCAAAGCTCTTCTTTTTATGTTGGCTGCCTTTTGTATAAAAATGTAACAGTTCCACTGTTCCACAGTTCCACTGTTACGTAACAGTTACAAAAACGTAACAGTTCCACAGTTCCGCCGTTTGAGAACATTGATTCAGAATGATTCTCCTGAAATAAAAAGAAATGTTGTGCTTTTGCAGTGTTAGGGTACATCTTTTTTCAGTCATTTCAGTGTTTTTCTGGTACTTACTGTCACTGTTTTCTTGTTTCTTTTTTTGCATTTTCATCACGTTGCCTAGTTTAAAGTTGAAGGTTTGGATTACGTAACCTGGCTTTTTAAAATTACATAAGCTTTTTTAAACAAACATTGACTATCCTGTGTTTAATTTCCACTTGCTAAATACTGCTCCCCTTTCTCTTATTGGCCTAGAGACTATGTTTGAACTTAAAGTGTTATAAATGTTATAACCTCCCTTATGTTATTACTTCTAATCACCTTTATTGCTAAAATGACTATTTGACCTGCTTTAGTTTGGTCTAGATAAAATTTAAGATGTTAGCTTTTTTATGTTACACTTTTAATCATCATGGTAAAACAGTTAACTGAATCCCATGACATGCTTAGTAGCATTAAGTGTTATCTTATTTCACCTGCAGGCTGTGCTCTACACAAGAAAATATCCACGGAAAAAATATGCAACTTCAGTGCTCTCACAACTTCTAGTTACACAAACCAAAGATCAGATTTTTAAGCAAAATTGAAAGAATAACATTAACAAATTGAATCTTTAAAAAAATCATCTTTTTTCCAGGCAGTACAGCTGCTGTTAGTCTAAAACGGAGTGCTGCAGTTATGGCCAGCATCCCTGTCTGAATGCACTTGTAATTAAATTAAATATAGTAGCAGAAGACGTGTAAAGTATTCAAGTCAACTGTACTTTTCTGGAGACAAGTATAATTTCTGGTAATTAGTAAATGTGTCCCTCGCTGTTGCTGTGCAGGAATGTGAAGGCGCTAATCATAATCCCTGGAATGTTTGCAGGGACAAAGCTGATTGTGTGACCTGCTGCTTGGCTGCCAGGACCCCTCCTGCGGTCACTGGACTAATAGCACATTCTCGGGCAAAGGTTAATACACAGACATATTGTTCCACATTTGAGGTCATCATCAAATCCATCCAACTCATCTGGTATCATTTGGTGCGTGAAATGCTGCTTGAACATTCACCACGCTGACAGTTCCCTTTTACACAGACATACTTTTTAAGCAGACTTTTAATCCCGTATAATTCGTCACCATGCACCTGATGTTTTACCTTGTGAGGAAAAATAAAAATCCTTAGGGACTGGTTTGAAGTTATTAATCTTCGCCCCCACACCTCCTCCTTACCCCTTTAACCCCCACTAAATCCAACCACCCACTGGAAGGACTAGCTGGCATGTGTTTGGAATAAAAATGTGTGAGGCCTTTTGTCTGCTTGTACCAAGCAAAAGCTTTGCCCTCAGACGGGAGAATAGGAGCTCAGGGAGAACAGATCTGTCTGCTCTCAGTAGGAAGAGCAATATATGGCTGCTTAAAGAGGAGCAAAAGAGGAAGAAGAAGGGGGAGACCATAGTCCCTTTCACCTGACGATGCACTAGGTATTTCATCAAACTTCCCAAGTGCTTCTTTTGCAGTTGTGATTTTACTAACGATTCCTCTTGCTATTACTAAAAATAATACATCTAAATTTCTTCAAATTCCTTCCACCAAGGATAAGGTGAGCTTGTAGGTCAAGAACGACTTAGACAGTAAGGTTAAGCCGCACTTTGAGTGGGAGTATTAACAAGTCTGAACTTGAAAAGGATTTATGGAGTTATGAGACAAAAACATACGGACTTTTCTGTCAGATTTTCACCCCCACAGTTTTTCTAACAGATCAGTGCTGCCAAAGTTGTCACTGGAGAGTTTTTCTTCCTGATATGGGCTTTGGCTGGAGCACCTGACATTTATAGACCTGAGAGGACTGTGGATTTTATACAGGTACCATCTGCTTTTAGATTTCACCTCCTTTCCATCACTGAAAACAGACTTGTGCATTGGAACCAAAAGGATTGACTTTGCACTGTAAAAAGTGTTTAGAATTGTTTATAGAGTCATGTGAATAAGAAAAAAAAACCACGATTCAGTAGCTTATAGAGCCAATTTTAGCAGCAATAACTTGGATTAATGGTTTTCTGTATGCCTTTATTAATCTCTCACATCATCATGATCGTCGTGGAAAAATTACAACTTTGCTTCAGTTCATTGAGTTCATTTGTTTATGCACAGCTCAGGTCCCACATTCCAAAGGAATTTGACTGGATCATTGCAACGCTTTCTTTTTCGAGTACCCTGTTGGAAGTTTGTTGCTGTGCGTGAGATTGTATTGCATTGTGTTATCAAGTTTCAGCTAAGCTTTAACAATCGGACAGACAGTCTCACATTTGGCTCTGGAATACTTTGGTGTGCAGAGGAGTTCATGGCTGACTAAAGCTGACTGCAAGGGGGCCAGGTCCTGTGGCTATAAAACAAGCTCAAATTATCAGCGCTCCACCACTGTGCTTGGTAGGTTTGAGGTCTGTGTGTGCTGCTGTACTGTATTTGTCTTTTCACCAAATGTGCCGCTGTTCATTGTGACCAAAAGCACTTTGTTCTTGTCTGCCCAAAGGATATTGTCCAAGAAATCTTGGGATTTTTTAGGCAAGGCAAGGCAAGTTTATTTATATAGCACAATTCAACAACAAGGTGATTCAAAGTGCTTTACAGAGACATTAAAAACAAAAACAATAAAAAGCATGATTTAAAATTGATTAAAAACAGTAGATAAAATCAGAACAGTAGATAAAATCAGAACAGTAGATAAAATCAGTAGTTAAAATGTAAGTTTTGAAATTTAAGCTTAAAGTGTGGATTTGGTGCTTTATTCAAATGCAGCTGAGAACAGGTGAGTCTTCAACCTGGATTTAAATAAACTGAGTGTTTCAGCTGATCTGAGGCTTCCTGGGAGTTTGTTCCAGATGTAAGGAGCATAAAAGCTGAATGCAGCTTCTCCGTGTCTGGTTCTGACTCTGGGAACTGAAAAAAAAAACGGATCCAGATGACCTGAGGGATCTGGAAGGGTCATACTTGGTCAGGAGGTCACTGATGTATTTTGGTCCTAAACCATTCAGAGCTTTATAGACCAGCATCAGAACTTTAAAGTCTATCCTCTGACGGACAGGCAGCCAGTGTAAAGACCTCAGAGCTGGACTGATGTGGTCCACTTTTCTGGTCTTAGTTTAGGTGCAACACTGCAAACCAAAGCCGAGTCATGGTATTTTAGAGAGGAGGCTTTCTCTTGGCAACAATGAATACTTGTTCAGTTTTATCTCAATGCACTGTCATGAACTTTAACATTTAACTTGCTCACTGAGGTCTGTAGAGTCTGAGATGTAGTTTTCAGGTTGTTTACAGTTCTAAGCATTACATGGTCTGACCCTGGGATTCATTTTTCTAGATTGTACACTCCTGGGAAGATTGTGACATGGTGTTAACACACACTTGAATGCGTATAAACACAAATGGCAACGTAAAGCTTGTGTTTTTTATAGAGGTGCTCAGACTCAGTGGTGATCAGTTAATCAAGTGTATTTGATTAACAGCACCTCGCTGCTTACAATAAGTACTTAGCTTCTCACAGACTCCTTTCTTTTTTACCTGACTGTTATACAGAAACTTCAGTGTTCTGAACAATGGTCTTACTCAGGTTTTGCACATACCCGTATTTTCACGACCATAAGACGCACCGTACTAAAAGGCGCAGTCTCAGTTATGTGTGCCATTACTGTATTTAACACACACACACACACACGGCGCACCTGATTATAGGTATGCGTATTTAAAAATGAAGCAGGAGCAAAACTGAGTTTGGTACTCACATTTTTATTACCGGTAATTGTCATCAATCAAACCCATCGAAGTCCTCATCCTCTGTGTCTGAATTGAACAGCTGCGCTAAATCTCCATCAAACATTCCAGGTTCACTTTCTTCACTGTCAGAGTCACTTTCCGTGCCGTGCGGCTCCTCGGAAATGATGCCGGCTTTTGCGAAAGCTCGAACAACAGTGCCAGCAGACATGTTAGCCCAAGCATCTACAATCCATTCGCAAATTGTGGCGTAACTCGCCCGGCGCTGCCTTCCACTCTTAGTGAAACTGTGGTCCCCATCGGTCATCCATCGCTCCCAGGCCGCTCGCAGCCTTACTTTGAACGGGCGGTTCACACCGATGTCCAGCGGCTGGAGTTCCTTTGTCAGGCCTCCCGGAATGACAGCAAGCTCACAGTTCATTTGTTTCACTAGTTTTTTCACATTGGCTGTGAGATGGGCACACATAGAGTCACAGATCAACAGCGATGGTGATGCGTGGAAAAAACCACCTGGTCTCCTTACATACACCTCCCTCAGCCACTCTTTCATCATTTCCTCATCCATCCAGCCCTTTTCATTTGCCTTAATGATGATTCCTGCTGGAAACTTCTCTTTAGGCAAAGTCTTTCTCTTAAAAATCACCATAGGCGGCAGTTTCTGTCCATTAGCATGGCAGCCAAGCACAACAGTGAAAGAAGACTTTTCGTGCCCCGTTGTGCGTATCGCTACCGTGCTGGTCCCCTTCTTCTCCACAGTGTGACTCACCGGGATGTCAAAAGTGAGCGGCACCTCGTCCATGTTAGTGATGTGGCTGGGCTGGATGTGTTTGTCGGCGATGTGTTTGCTGCAGTAGGAGCGGAAGATGGCCAGCTTTTCATTACCGGTATAATCCGCTGGAAGTTGCTGCGCTACCGTAGTCCTGGTCCGGATGGAAAAATGGCACCGTTTCATGAACCGAAAGCACCAAGACGGACCTCCTCGGAAATGTTCAATTTCCATTTCTTCTGCTAGCGAAACCGCTTTTAGTCGAATGGTGACCGTCGAAACGCTTCTCCCGCTCGTTCTTTGCTCGATGATCCACCGCTCGAGTCTTTCCTCCAACTCGGGCCACCTCGCCTTATGTCCGCGGAAACTCAGCTGCGTCTTCTTGACCCGTCGGAGCTTGTTTTCCAGCTTCCTCCACTTGCGAACCATCGATTCGTTAATCTTAAATTCTCTCGCGGCTGCTCGATTTCCATGTTCCTCCGCATAGCTGATGGCCTTCAGTTTAAACTGTGCTTCATAAGCGTGTCTCTTTGCCATTTTCAGGGTTGTTAAAACAACGATGTTCCACATAATGCACATACCTGACCTTTTATACAGGTATGTGCAATTGTCCGGTATATACGAGCAACGCCCACACTTCACCCTTTAGCGTTCTCATGGTGTTCTCTACTACGTCCTCCTTACAACACACAGGGCGCACTGCACTATAGGGCGCGCCACACTTTTTAAAGAAAATCTAAGGCTTTTATGTGCGCCTTATAGTTGCGAAAATACGGTAGGTATGATTTTGGGCTGAGTAAAGATGAATAGCTTCTCATTACAACTGCATCATTTGCAGTTGGTATCATTTTCTCATGGCTTATTTCCTTTTTCTAACTTTTTGTATATGCATCCTTCATTTTACTGATTTATCTATACTATTAGGACCAGGTTTTTGGACAATGGTATGTTTTAATGTCTTAATGCATGCTTGATCATCCAGGTAAGGAAATCACAGGAAGCTGTCAATGGAAGAATTGTTTTGTCACAGATCCCAGTGACGTCCTCAGCCTCAGCTGACTGCATATTTCCCTAATCTTATAAATATAGTATAGTATATTTGCTGTGAGATAACCTATACTGGAAAATACACACTGGCTAGAGGACAACATCACTGAAGAGTAACTTTGTGAGGCCAGGGCACTGAAACCTGGTCACGCCCAGTAGCTACTCTTTAAGTGATGAGGATGACATCCT
Organism: Copadichromis virginalis; assembly: GCF_057382275.1. Lineage (NCBI taxonomy): Eukaryota > Metazoa > Chordata > Actinopteri > Cichliformes > Cichlidae > Copadichromis > Copadichromis virginalis. The sequence goes on from NC_140634.1 coordinate 36,992,896, forward strand.
GGGCAGGAAGGAACACTGGTTTGAGTGGGGGGTCTTGTAGCCATTCTTAAACTCTCTCTGAATAGTACTCATGGCCATTGATCAATCGTTAAGATAATTTGCATATTAATGAACCTGAACCTGGCCTCATAGTCCATTGTTAGTCAGCGGTGCCAGTTTCTTATGCAAATTATGCACTTATGTTTACTAGGATAAACATAAATGATGAAACATTTCTCCCACTGAAGACACTTACAGAGCAACAGAATTCACTTTCTGGGACAATGACGCATTCTTTGTAATTTTGCCTTTTTGCAACACCGCGAACAATCTGCATGTGACTAAAGTGTAGATGTTCAGCTTCAATTCAAGTAGTTTACCAAAAGTGTATAATAGCTCTTCAGGAATTATAGCAAACACTTCTTTTTTAAAGTGTCATTGATCACAAACTTAAACCTAAATATATGTACACTGGCTTTTCTAAATAAGCAAATCCGAAAATACCCACAGTAAAGTTTTATTAGATGAATGCAGCTGAAATATATTTTCTCCTTTATTAAACTAGTGCTCTAAGGAAAGGAAGACCAAGAGGAAAATGGAAAACACAGCACAGGACACAGCCAACATGACGAGCGAAGAGGTTCTGTGTAGCCCCGTCGACCACAAGACCAGAAAGCGCCCTGGCTTCTCCAAACTCAAAGTACTAAAGCTATCTGTGATCAACACTCTGACACCTTTTTTATCCTGCTTTTGATCTCGGACTGCGGTTCATTCTGTTGATGCACTCAGTGTAAAGTGGCCCAGATAAAAATGCCAGTTAAAAGCGTAAAAGGCAGTAGGTGGTGCAGTTGTTAGCGCTGTCTCCTCACAGCAAGAAGGCTCTGGGTTTAAACTCTTACCCCGCTGGCACTGCTGCCTGTTTAGACTTGTTGTAGTTTCCTCTAAAGACATTCGGGTTTTGGTGAATCAGTGACACAAAATTGCCCATAACTGTAAATGTTTTTCTCTTCATGTGTCTGCCCTGCGCTAGGCAGGAAACCTGTCGTGCCTGTGCGCATCTCTCGCTAGAGTGAGCTCTAACAGCCTCCCCTTTTGACCCGGCACAGGCTAAAGATAGATGATAGGTGGATAAATGCTCAGAAAGCCAGATGCACATCTGTTTTCAGTTGATTGAACAACATTTTCAGAGATATGTTTTTCCCAAAGTAGGTAAAATCAAGCCAAGAGCTGATCTTGTGTTGTTACTGAAAATCTCAGCATGCCAAATTTCTGCTCTAAATGAGCTTTCGTCAGACACTTCTGTAGCTGCCCGGAGCTACGCTTTGCCTGATTACAGCAGTACACTGGAGTCATCATATTTCTGTTTTCATCCCTTTCTTTTTTCCATTAATTTTGAGACAGAATGTCAAAATTAAAAAAGCTTATTGTTGTTAACTGTGATGTCAAGACATTACACCAGATTTTGTGCACTGATTCAACACAACATAAGTTGTTGTTCAAGTTAAGAATAAAGGGGTAATGCAACATTAAACAAGGACCACAATTACACAGTAGAAGGTAGTGGAGACTCAGAAAAGGGGGCAGAATCATTTCCATGATTACACTATGACATCGTTTGGGTATGTAGACACATAGTCCTAGTTTTATCCAGAACATCTTTGCATTATTAGAATGTGAGTTTTTATATTGTCTTCTGTTTTCTGTCTTCCAGCTGTTTATTGTAGCGCTTTCCTTCGCCTATTTCTCCAAAGCCCTGACAGGAACCTACATGAAGAGCTCCATCACTCAGATAGAGAGGCGCTTTGACCTCTCCAGCACACACATTGGTCTCATAGATGGCAGTTTTGAGATGGGTAACATCAACCAGTTCATTTAAAAATAAACGCTTTGATGTTTTTTTTTTGTGATACAGTGGAGAAAAAGTCATTCTTTTTGCTTACTTGATTTCAATCTTTTTTGGGGTGTGTGTGTAGGCAACTTGTTGTTTCTAGCTGTGGTCAGCCATTTTGGGGCTAAGCTGCACCGACCCAGACTCATCGCTGCGGGCTGTTTCCTCATGGCTGTGGGGGCGTTTCTCACTGGCCTCACACATTTCTTCATGGGACGGTACAGGTCAAATTTAAATGAGAAACTTCTATAAGCAAAAACGATGACAGAAGAAATTGACATGGACTTTTTGTTTGTTTTTTGCAGGTATAAGTATGACACGGTGATTCAGGTCTTTCAGAATGACAACCTGAGCATTGCTGCCTGTGTGGATCCTCTGAAAACACTAGATCACGTGCCAGAAATTCAAATAGAGCCTTCGTTGGAGGACAATAAAGGTAAGAGTGTGGAATACATGCCAGGATTAAATATAATTAAAGATAGTAAAACATTCACTTTCACTATTTAGTGCAGTCAAATGCATTTCTGCTTTCTGCTGCAGCGGGTACAGTAAATACCTGTAAATAGGAGAGAATAGCATGGCAATGTCAGCTATTTATTGTTATTATTACTTATTTATTTATTGCTTAAAACTCATGGTTATTGTAGATTTTCTTTTACAAAAAAAAACATGAAACTTTAACATGAAACCTTGTTAAACCTACTAACAACTCACCGGCCAATCAGCTCTCTCCTGGTGCATCTTTGTCACCAGGAATAAACAAAGACACAACAGCATGCACGTCCGCAACAATAAGCCCGGACGCAGACTCTAGAGCTAGCCAACGAGAGACGACTTTTAAAAAGAAAAGACTGAAAGGAGGCAGAATAATAAGAAAGCAGACATTTGTAATATTTATGGTAATGAATTCAGTTTGGCTCTGTGTGCCCATGTGTTTTTCAGTGTTTTTAGGAGCTCCTCTTGTTCCCATTAATTTTGGTCCCTGAGATGGGCTTTAGTTGCAATGTTGCTTCAGTCTCACTATTGTTAAACTATAATTAATTCTGCTTCTCACAAAACCATGTGATGCTCTCACAAAATGCAATCTATTGATCCTGTTCAGCTATTCAGATGAGACGTATTTGGAAAGAAATATAATGGAAGTCACGTACAATGTGGTGATATACAACAAGCCACTATTAAGATGGTACTGAATATCGGCAGATTTTATTCATGTCTTGTTTGACGTAGTCTCCGTAATGAAAAAGCAGATATAGCAGATATAGATGTAAAACTGTGTCTTTCTCATTTTCATGTAACTGGGCTTTTTCCTGTATAGAGGAATTTTTGGCCCCTCCACTCCCACTACTTGCATTGCTTTAATCAATTGGGCATATTGTGTTATATTTTCATAGTTCATTATTAACTCATTCACTGCCATTGACGTCTATAGCCGTCAATTGCAGTGAATGAGTCAATGGGTTTAACTCATTCACTGCCAATGGCTGGCAGTGAATGAGTTAACTATTATAAATATTTCATATTTTACTGAGTAAAGAATGTATTTTTTTGTGTACTAAATACTGAGAAAGAACCAGAAAAAACACTGGTGTGTCGTGAACAGGCTGAGGCTGTTAAGTCTGTAAAGCTCATTCAGAGCCAGGAAAATACTGGTGAACCTGATCAAGAGGATCCATGCAATATTTGGTGTGTTTTTTTATTGTAGTACGCATGCTCCATGTATAACTTTGATGCTGTGCGAGCCACTGTGTGTGAACTCTTTGTAACAAAATCAATATCACAGATTTCTAGTTTGTGTCATTATGCAGCCTGTGTGAGAGATTCTGGTTCCAGCATGTGGATCTACGTATTCCTGGGGAATGCTCTGCGGGGGATTGGAGAAACTCCAGTCACACCTCTTGGCATCTCCTACATCGATGACTTTGCTAAGGCGGAAAACTCCCCTTTTTATATTGGTAATATGGGGTTCAAAGGGATTTTAAAGTCTTCCACCTGACTTAAAATTTGTTAATTAATTAATAAATTCCTTTAAATGCCCTATAAGCCATGTGAGAATACACACATTCATCATTCCTGTATGTACAGCATTTTTATGCTGGTTAATGTGTGATTTTTATCAGGGTAAACCTACAATTAATCTCGTATTCAGTAAATTTAACTGAGGGTCAAGGAAATATCTCATTTTACACCCTATCCTTTAGATCAGGGGTCTCAAACCTGCCGCTCAGGGACCACTTGCGGCCCACCTCACCCCTACTTATGGCCCTTATATCAACGTGAAGACATATAATGCAGTTTGGCCCTTGATGTTGTTTTATTAGGGAGGATGTGTTTGTTGTTAAGTGCAATGTTAAAATAAGTTCTTTAAAAAGCAAAAAATGATCTAATATGAAGGCAATATGAGCAGAGACTACAAACATGTGGAGGGATTGGCTGTGTTAGTCTAGTGAAAGAGTCAAAAACTGATGCGTACACTTATGTCTGCACTTTTTTATTTATTTTTTTAATACGAACAAAATTATTCTGGCCACGTGTTTATTTGGTAGGTCAATGAAAGGCTTCAGTTAGTTAAGAGTGAGGTAAAAAAGAAATTGCGTTGATGTTTGCAATTTTGTCTTGTGATACAATATTGGAAATTTTAAAAAACAAACAAAAGAAAACATTTTTGGAAATATTTGTGGGTGCTTTCTTGTTTTCGCTTGGGTTTTTTTGTACTACTCGACCACTAAAGTGGCCCTCCAACGAGATGACAGTGCCAGTAGTGGCCCACAGCTCATTTAAGTTTGAGACCCTTCTTTAGATTGTTTAATATCACATCGTAGACTTCTGATCTATTTTGTCATTGGCAGCTTGTCTCCAGACCATTACTCTCCTGGGTCCCATGTTTGGCTTCCTTTTGGGTTCCTATTGTGCCAGACTATATGTTGACATTGGATATGTTGATATGGGTAAGGTTTTTCTTTGTGTGTCTGGGTTTTGTTTTTTGTTTTTTACATGATACACGACTCATTATGGTTAGAGCTCATCTTAAAAGTATCCGATAGATGGCAAAAGCTGACAAAATTCAAAGCAGTGATTTTACCTGAAAGAATATAAAAACCTGTCTGCGTTAGAAACAAAAAGAAAATGTACACATTTAGATCTTTTTAGGCAACGACACATTTCTCTGCAATTTTGCCTATACACTACCACATTGGATTTTAAATCAAATATTTTAAATAAATTAAATCAAATATTTCAAATTGACTGTAAAATTAATGCAAACATTTTTTTTTAATTAAAGTTAAAAGTTAAAGTCTGCACTTCAATCACATCATGATTATTTGGGTTGACATTGAATGGGATGGTCTGGAGCAGGGGTGCCCAATCCCGGTCCTCGAGAGCTACCGTCCTGCAGCTTTTAGATGCATCCCTACTCCAACACAGCTGAATCAAATGAATGGCTTGTTATCAGGCCTTTGCCAAACACGATGGCATGCTGAAGAGGTAATCAAACCATTTGATTCAGCTGTGTTGGAGTAGGGATGCATCTAAAAGCTGCAGGACGGTAGCTCTCGAGGACCGGGATTGGGCACCCCTGGTCTGGAGGCTAAAATGACAAAACTGTCTTTGTCTAACAAATCAAGTTTATGTACCGTGTAAGGCCAAGAAGCTGGATGGGGGTAACAAGAGTTAAAGAACAAACTTTCACAAGTTAAAAACATTTTAGCCAGTCTACACTTTTGTCAACAGAGATATTTTGATTGAGACTTGTTTATGCGAAGCCTTTATTTGAAGACTTCCTGAAGAAAACTTGAAAATTCTTCTCTTTTACATAGAAAGTGTGACCATCACTCCTAAAGATTCCCGCTGGGTGGGTGCTTGGTGGATGGGTTTTCTTGTGTCCTCTGGCCTTCTGCTTATCTCCAGCATTCCCTTCTGGTTTCTGCCCCGTTCGATGCCCAAGCAGGAGAGTGAAGAAAACCATGAAACTCCAGTCTGCGAGATCCTTAACAAGACAGAGGATGCGCAAAGCAACAACCAAAACTTCAAGCTGACTGAAATTGCCAAAGGTAGAGTCGTCGTCTGTTTGCATGTGCAGGTTGATGGATCTTACGTGATTTTTGTGGATGTTCCTGCCCAGGGTTCCTTCCATCATTGAGGCGTCTGTTAGGAACTCCTGCTTACTTCCTGCTTCTTTGCGGGAACATCCTGAAGTTCAATGCATTCATCGGTCTACTCACCTTTAAAGCCAAATACATGGAGCAACAGTTTGGACAGTCTGCATCCAGGGCAAACTTCCTCATAGGTAAAAATACTGAAATCAATAAATTATGTGTTCATATTGAACTTTTGATAGAAAAGTGGAACATAGGCGCAGTAATTTATTGACACGTGTTCAAACATACATGAAAATAGTGTTTTTACAACTCTATCAAGCTTGAAGGTCAGCATTTGCAATGACCACCAACACAACACAGCCTGAACACTCCCAGAGAAACTTTCTTTTAATTTGCTACCCTTCAGGAATAGTTCTCCAGGCTTCTTTAAAAACATTCAAAGCTCTCCTTTGGCTGCCTTTTGTTCTGTTCTCTGTCAAAATTATCCCACACTGTTTCAGAGCTTGATAAATCAACTCAGAACAGGTTCGGAGAGGACAGCCTGTGAAGGAAAACTGTACTCGTAGGTGTATAGATACCCAGCGCCAACCCTGCACACTTCTGCCTTTTCTCATTTCCCTTCCTTCAGGATGGCTTCTTCACAGCCAACATTCCTCTGAGACATGCATCTCTCATGTCCTGTGTCAGATCTTTTTTTTTTTATTCGATTTTTTCCTATTTCTTCAGAGCATGACTTTTAGATACTGTTAATTTGCTGGCAACAGTGTTACACCCTTCTGCAGCCCCTAATCTCCTCAGTGTGTTCAGCTGGTGCTAATTGGCCACACCTACTCAGGTGTGGATAAAAGCATACCTGAAGCAGGCTTTCAGAGAGAGGCTCACTAGTTTTTGCCTTGGTGGTTCCAGCCATTTTAGCCAACCTGCTATGCATTTTAAGATAAAACCTCTTCTCACTGAAATTCTGGTATTCTTCTCCTTATTTATTGGGGCTTTTGAGCCGGGTTGTAACACGTTCACCTTCTGTGAATAAGCAGTGTGTACTTTTAGGTAAGGTTTAAATGATCAAAATGCACTCAAATATTTAACATCTAACAAACAAATCATTAATAATCATTAAGGAAAATGTGCTTGGTATAAAGTATGTATATGTGATATGATGTATGAAGTATACAAGCAATATTCCCCTGTGTTTCCTTCAGGTGTCCTGAACCTGCCAGCAGTGGCAATAGGGATCTTCCTCGGAGGGCTGCTGATGAAGAGGTATAAGCTGAGTGTGGTATCAGGAGCTCAGCTTTCCTTTGCAACATCCTTTATGTCCTATCTCCTCATGCTGCTGCAGTTTGGCACCAAGTGTGATAACATACCCATAGCGGGGCTCACTGTATCGTACAACGGGTCAGTGTTGAGACAAATATCACTGATTTAGCAACTTTCTTCCTGTGTCCACTGTAGATCAAAATATCCATTGCTTCACTCCCTTGCAGGACAAAAGGTGTATTGTACAGCAGAGAAATGCTCTTCTCTGAGTGTAACAGGGACTGCTTGTGTTCAGCAGAGGAGTGGGACCCCGTTTGCTCAGATAGCGGCATCACTTACATCTCCCCATGCATGGCTGGCTGCCTCAGCTCCAGCGGACACGGCAAAAACACCGTAAGGACAATTACAAGAGAGCACAGAGGTATAATGTAAAGTGTAAACATGTGTATCAGCCACTTGTTGGAAGATATTTGGGTCAAGAATGTCTTGATTGCGGTGTATTGAGGTTACATTACATTTTAAATACTGCTACTTTGTAACATGAACTCTTGATATTTATATATGTCTCATCCTTAAATGCATTTGAACAGCACTCCCATGGTAAATGGATTGCATTTACATTTTCTGCTCTTACTGACCACTCAGAGAGCTTCACAGACCACATGTTCACGGCACTTTGTATCCCTTTCATTTACATTTATACTTTTACTCACACACAGTGATGACACACATCAAAGGCAGTTCTTAGGGTTCAGTATCTTTCCCAATTACACTTCAACACTTTGACACATGGGTTGAGCTGAGGTTGAACCACTGTAACCTGATAAAACATGTTCATAAGCAGTACTGTGGGCCATTTCAAAGGAACACCCTTTATTAGCGACACTGAAAAAAATTAAGAAAATTTAAGCTATCAAAATGCTTTGATAGCTTAAATTCTGAAATAAAATATTTTTTTTACAATGCTTTAAAATGTACTGTGATGGTTAATTCACCAGTATGTGAAAGCTCTTCAATCAATAAAAAAAATATATTTTTTTAATGCTAGAATGTCTGAAACCAGCACCACTGACTGAAACTAGTACACTGGGAACAATAGGCTGTGAGGTCAGTTCTTTGATTGTTAATATGCAAATTCTCATGACCATTGATCAACAACCCCTCATCAAAACCCACTGATCAAAGGCAATGAGTACCATTCACAGAGAGTTGGGGAATGGCTGCAATCACAGCATTGTAAGATGGTAAATGGCCTGTATTTGTATAGCGCTTTACTTAGTCCCTATGGACCCCAAAGCGCTTTACACTACATTTAGTCATTCACACACACTGGTTATGGCAAGCTATGTTGTAGCCACAGCTACCCTGGGGCGCACTGACAGAGGCGAGGCTGCCAGACACTGGCGCCACCATTCGGCAACGGGTGAAATGTCTTGCCCAAGGACACAACGACCGAGACGGTTGGAGCCAGGGCTTGAACCGGCAATATAATATTTACAGATTTCTAAAATACTTGTGTTTTCTTATTTTTTGTGACAGGTGGTCTAATGAATACCATCCATGTAACCATGATAAGCAGTCAGAATAATAAAAATCCTCCACTTTTCTCACTTTTTATCATTTTAAAAACTATTTTTAAAAGTCTTTTAAAACTATTTTAAAAACTGAAAACTCACTCTCTTTTAAAAGCTCACTCATTACCATCTAATTATTTTACACTTGTCAATTAACATTAAAAAAGGGTCAACTTTTAATTAACCCCAAAATGTATCAATTTGATCAGACACATACAGTATATAGTGTTATTTTGTTGCATGTATAATAAATGAATAGAAAGCACATATGTCAGTGTTTGTGATATAGCTTGAGCGTTGCAGTACATTTCAATATTCAGTTTTGTTTTCACAAAATTTCAAGTATTACTCCGAGAAGTTAGCAGAGGTTTCGCAGCATTCTCTGAAACATGATCACATATAGTACTTATATATAATACTTACAGATTAGATTATTTGTGTTGCAAAGATATAATCCAGTACAAAATCATCACTATTGTTGTTCTTCAATGTTTCTACTAGTTGCTGTTGAGGAAGATGATGTTAGCCAGGAGGCATGATGTTACACTGTTGCTACTAAAGCATTTTTCAGCGTGTACTCTCAGTGTATTTTCCTATTGTTGTAAATGTTATTGATTAGCTGTTATGTGCTTTTCTTCTTATGCTCTTGTAAATATCCCCTACCCTTTCTTCGACTATAAAATCCTCTGGGTGAAGTGTCAGATGTTACGTGGAGAGCAGTTTTGTCCCTTGTCTCTTCAGGAAACTCAAATCTCAGTTGCTTTAAACTTTAAAAAGTGTAATTTTACGGACTTTTAACGTGTTTGATTAACAATGCTTACTTTTCCTGGGTAGAAAATGCAAAATGAAATAATTTTACAATCCAGTTCCAAAATGCCTGGATGTAAAAGACATAAAAATATATATAAATGTAAATATTCTCTCTTTCCCAGGTCTTTCACAACTGCACCTGTGTGTCCACCTCCTTTCCAGCAGGCAGCAGTACATCAGTGAGACTGGGCCAGTGCCCTCATGCCAAGGACTGCAGCCGAAGCTTCACTTCCTATATGGCCATATCTGTTCTCAGCTCCTTTATCAATGCTCTGGGAGCCACACCTGGCTACATGGTCATTATACGGTCTGTAAAAACTTAGTGTTGCTATCACGTCTATGAGCAGCCTAAAGTAGTGGTAGACAGTGAAATGGAAGGACTCAAAATAGTTATAACGTAACGCGGCTAAGTGAGGTGGAGAGAGTATAGATAGACTGGCAGGAACTTGGAAGCGTAAAGTAATGGGGCCAAATAGAGACTGAGCAGGCATGCGGAGGGCTGGTGAGGTTAAAAACCTGGGAGGCACAAAGACAGGAAGGTTTAAACCTTTGACACATTGTCTTCTGCCACAAAAGATGATAGAACGATCATGCAAAGACTGGATAAAATACCTGGTTAGATAAACTACTCAGGATGATTGATCATTTGACATGGAGGCACATCAATCCACTGGCTGCTAAGGAGCAGGAGGGAGGCACTAAGAGAAAAACACACAGAGCAAGAAGAAACAAAATGGAAAGGCGGACAGAGAGAAAGACAGAGACAAGATAATTCCAGTGAGAGGAGAAAACTTTGCTGTTTTGATGCAATCAAGTATTGGCTGCTGTGACCCTGACTCAAGGGAAGCATAAACAAAGTTACTTTTTGACAAGTTTGGTGGTGTGGTGGTGACACATGCAATGAAAGAACGTACGTAAGTATCACCTGAAAAGGGTTTAAAGGAATAGTTTCACCTTTTAAAGAACTAATGTCCAGCATTAAATAACAGTATTAAGCAAAAACTGCAAGATAGTTCCCCAATAATTCCACTAAAATTTAGCCCAGCCAAAGTCTGTTCCTACATCCTGTGTATCACTTCACGTCTATCCATTGCTGCTATTGAGACCTGTCAGCCTACTGTCACCAGTTTATTTTTTATAATGTACTCCTTATTTTCTTGATTTGTTTTGTTTTGTACTTGCAGATGCATCACACCCGAGCTCAAATCCCTTGCTCTGGGTATTCAGACCTTGGTAACTAGGACTCTTGGTAAGCTTCAGTACTTTCACTTTGACGTGAAGCATAAATATATGTCACTCTGCTTGAATCCCAAAAGGTTTATTTTCTCTGGATAAAAGTTTTGTCCCCATTGCCAATGCTGTCTGTAGGTGGAATTCCTGCACCGGTGTATTTCGGCGCTTTGATTGATTCAACTTGCCTTAAATGGTCTATGAAGAGTTGTGGCGGTAGGGGGGCATGCCGTATTTACAACTCTGATATGTACAGGTACCACACGGAGAAATTCCAGTTTACACTATTTAAACAAATTTGCCAAAAATTATTGACTAGCATTATAATTGTTGTAAAGACCTTTGCTGATTTGCCTCAATCCAATTCTGTTCTCTACTTTTAGGATCATTTTCCTGGGTTTGATCACTTGTATCAGCGGCTCCTCTTATTTTTTCCTCATTGCTGTCATCATCCTTCTCAGACGCCAGTTCCGAAAGCCAGAGAAGGACACAGACAAGCAGGAGCAAAAAGCATCAAAGGATTTTGAACTAAAGACGCCATTAAACCTCACTGAGGAGATTAGAGCCAGTCCTGAAACTCCCAACTTACCCAGTGCTACAAAAATTTGGGTAAAGATTGCTACAGATTTGGAGGAAGGAGGAGAGGTCCACACAGTAGAACTGCCCCCTCATAATGATGGAGTAATCTCTACAAGTAATGCACAGGAGGCTAAATACATGACAGATACCTGCGCTGAAGTTATTCCTCTGTCTTCTGATGGCACAAACACAGAGATAGTCCGTAAAGAATCCATCGGACACAAAGTAATAGAGAAGCAGGACGATCACATTGATGACAAGAGCAAATTGGAGAAAGAGAGGCAGCAACTAAACTGATGGACCACATAAAGACTGTGTTTAGCAGAGTGGTCTCCAACACAAAATCAAACTGGAATGGATGGAACGTCCCAAAGTTTGGTCAAAATATAATTTTCCTGTTAAGAGGGACTACTTTCAGGACAATGTCACGGTTAATGCTAATAGTATTTTCCATCCTTTTTTTGCAGGATGCAACTATTATATTCAGTGTTGGGTGTTAAATGTAACAAAGTAACAAATCCTTAGATAAAAATTTGGGGGGGGGGGGTTGTTTTTCAGTTCACAAACTCAATTAGGTACTTTTTAAATATTTAAAAGTACCTAATTAAATCCTGTTGTTTCACAATATTTTTGGCTCCTTATAACTCATTAGCATCCAGCTACATACTGGAATGTAACCAGTTGTAGAGCTCAGCCAGCATGATTGTGCATATGACAACATTTACATTGCAGAAGAATTTGAATTACTGTGTACCACAGTTATATTTATTGTCTGTCAGCTGCTAAGGAGCTGTGCTTCATGTTTTGAAGTAATCTGCAGTCAAAGTAAGTGGTAAGGCCAGTTGAGAAAGAGACTGATGACTGTATGTGGCATGAATGATGGACCACATTATAACACTCATTAACACACACTTTCCCGGTTGTTGTTCGAACACTCTCGCGGTTGCATCTTCTCAGCTCCCAGCCGCCCATACACCAACAACAACACCATTCAGGAGCCAGTTCACTCTCATATGCCAGGGAGGCTTGATGACCCAATGCAACTCAGGTGTGTCCGCCTCCCCGCAGTCGTGCTCCACCACACTCTGCTTCTCCAAAACTTCAGCTAAAGCTTGCTCTACGAGGGAAATTAACAAGCTTGACGCTGGTTCTGTGGAAATGAAGATGATGCTGTCAACATGCTAATCAATGAAGTAAAGTCAGTACAGTCAAAAGTATGAGTACAGTAGACTACAAGCCCTCTGGACGTATAACCAGCATGCTGTATGCAAAAGGGGTTTTATTTTAATTTTATTTTTTTTAGGTAATGCTTTAATGTAACTGATTACTTTTTATATCCAGTAATCTTTTAAATTTACATGCTATTTTTAAAAGTAATGTTACCCAACACTGGTTATATCACGCTTAATCCTGTGAAGAAAGAGCGCTACCAGTGGTCCCATTTCCACATTTGTAGAAACAGTCTCTGGAACAAAAATGAAGTTGTGCTGATGTATGTATATGATCACATGACCGCTTTGCAAGGTCCCAGAGTGAAAAATTTTATAGATTACTTCAACTTCTTGAAAAAAAAGTTTTTTTGTGTAAATAAATGGATGTTTGAATGACTAGAATTATTTTTGCATTCATTAAGCAGATCTCATGTATACACAGTACAGACTTTGAATGGAATGCATTTGTCTATAAATGCAGTCATAGAGATGCAATAAAATTGTGAAACGTCTGGGCATGGCAGCAACACATTCAGAAAGTTTGCCTTCAAAGTAAAAGCTCCGAGGCACAACGTTTACTTTGAAGGCACTCCATCTCCATTTCTGGTTTGTGACACGATCTTTCAAGGTTTTTTTTTTTTACAGCTGGGCTGGTAAGTAGCAAGTATTTGCCTGAAAAATGGGAAAAACCTCAGGGAACCACAGTTCCCTTTCCCTTTTTTATAGATAATATAAAGTCATCTTCTATATACAATCCCAGTTCCAAAAGGTTAGGACATTTTAAAATGGAAATCAAAACAAAATGCAATGATTTGCAAATTCCATAAACCACAAAAATGCTAGGTCATTTTGAATTTGGTGGCAACAACACGTCTCCAAAAGGGTTAGTTTACCTGACAACAGCTCAGTAACATGATTCTGTATTGTAATAAAAGCAGGTAAGAGAGGCAAAGCTTCTCAAAAGTAAAAAAGGTCAGAGGTTTATCACTATGCAGTAACCAAAAAACAAAAAAAGAGTATCTCCAGATTGTGCAGCAATTTCAGAATAATTTTTCTCAACATGAAATTGTGAGGACTTTAGGACAAGCCTGAAAAAACATATCAGGTGCCTGTGATCTTCAAGTGGCACTGCATTAAAAACAGGCATGATCACTGATGTGCCATCCAGAAATGCAGCCCTGTCATGCAAAAAAGAAGCCATAAGTGAACATGATCCAGAAACATTGCTGTTGTCTGTGGACCAAGGCTCATATAAAATGGACCGAGGCAAAATGGAAAACTGTTCTGTGCTGAGACAGACCGACCCTTGAAATACTTTTTGGAAAACATGGAGCCCAAATACTTCAGACTGAAAAGCAGACTTGTCATTCAGGAGGAATATGTGGAAATGTGTCATGAATGTTGAAAACGTTTTAGAGGAATATATTTTTAACCCTAAGGCCAATTCGAAATTGTATACTGCATTTGTTTCAGTAGCATGGCTTCATAGTAGAAGAGTCTGGATGCTAAACTGGAATGCCTGCAGTCAAGATCTTTTATCAACTGAAAACATGATGAGATGAAAAACATTCCAAACAAGATCAGGAATATTGATACGTTTTAGGGGATGGGGGGTATTTTTAGACTGTACGGTGAGGCTCAAACATCAAGGTGAAGTACAAAAGACTAGATCACAAATGTAGCTGCTAAATGTGTCTTTGTTTTCACCTGCTGTTTTGACCAGTGTAAAAATCTGTGTGCTTGATTTTGCGTCAGGTGGGAAAAGGTTGAAAAGAAAAAACACTCCAGAGAGGTGTGAGAGAGAGTTGCTGTGTTAAGAGTTGTGTGAAATGTACAACCAGCCTATGCTGTTAAGCTCCGGGCAGCAGGAGAAAATAAAAGTATTTTTAGGTGCAGATCCTCAGTAGGTTTTGTCCCTAAGCTTGAATCTTTCATGTCACATTTGGTCTTTTGAACAACAATTCCTAATCAGATTTAAGTTTAGGCAAAATTGAGGACTTGTTTTGCGCACAGAAGTATGTCTTAAAGTATGTTTCTTCTCATTAGCAGAGATATTTTTACAAATACCACTGAAATATGAGGGTTTCTCTGCACTTATGCACGCTGTCCAAGAAGAAAGAAAACACCAGAATCGTAACTTTATGCATAAGACTGCTTGATGTACAAGAGATATTTAGTAGGAAGGTAAAAATGCATTCACAAAGCAACAAAACAAAACACCTTCCTGACTAAGATGTCATTAATGCAATTAATTCAAAAAACATGCTATTTGGTTTCCATGTAGAGGTAGATGTTGGTGACGTCAAGTGTTTATTTTTATCTGTGGATGCATCACGGGCCAGAGAGTTGACACACACAGGTTTCGTGTGTGAGTGCTCCTCCCTCGAATAAACAAAAGTGATGAAATCATGTGACCAAAGAGTTTTCCCACACCAATCAGGTAATGCATCGTGCCAAACTGCCCATGTGACAGTAGTTAACTACAAACATGGAAACATTTCCAGGCGTCGATGCTCTCAGTGCAAACAAGTCATAGCACTGCGCTGCTGGCACTCCTTGCTTACGTCCGAATGATTCTCCAGTGAGGTTTCATCCCACTTAGATTCAGTGCTACAAGAATACTAATGAACCATGCTGACCATATTTATTGATGCTTACAAGCAGAAATCTCTGCACTAAAAGTGAAAGGGAGAAAAACTGGATTAAACAGGATTTGATGAAGCTTGTGAAGGTTCACTTGGTTTTGTGTGAGCTTTGTTTTTGTGCTAAATCAAACTGTAAGGTTGGACTTCTCGCATGTACAAAATCAATCCAAGGCACCACATGATGACATGACTTGACTCAATGTTTTCCAGGACTTCCATTAAAAAAAAGAAAATTTCTTTTCTCTCTTCTTCCTCAAAAAGTTGTAAATTACCAAAAGTCCTGAGGCACAAAATCTCTGGTATATAGCTAAATCAAGTAATTGTTTTCGGACTCTCACGTGATTATGCATTAATGTAAATAAATCAGTCACAACTTTGAAACTTTGAGCTGATATTGTGCAAAGAAATAATAAAAACCCATGTAGCTGCAGAGGAATCAGAAAAATATCCTGTCACTGTCTCTGCAGTTACCTTTTTTTTTTTTTGAAGCTTACAGGAAACTGGCGGAGGTGTTCATCAGACCGCAGTGGGTTTGGGGGTGTTATACGTCCATTAAGAGTGCACTATATGTCTGTTAGCTCAATCTGCGGTGAAAACCACTAGCACTTACCAGCAGCCTGCTGCCTGTGCTGGCATCTCCCCAGTGAGATAGTAGGATGCTCTCTTTGGCTCACCAGTAACAATAACTATGACATTAAGAGTCATGCACTGTTGTTGTGAAACTGATGGTCTTTTTTTTCTTGCAGTGTTTTATGAGTACATTTTTATGAGATATCTTTCTGTGAAAACCACAGCTCATCAGAATTGTCTATTTGTATTTGCTGCTTATTTTCAGTAGATTTATATAAATGTGTGTTATATTAAAACATACTATATATACAGATTTATAATACATATTACATTACACATTACTTAATAACATGATTATCAGTTCAAAGGGAGGCTGATATTCCCTGATTGTAGATGGGAATTTTTTCACACTATCTGTCTAAGTGCACCTTATCGTTCAGTAGCTTTTAGAACCACCTTTAGCAGCAATAACTTGAAGTAATCATTATCTGTGTGACTTTATCAGTCTCTCACATTCCTGTGGAGGAATTTTGTCTCACTCTTCTGTACAGTGTTGCTGCTCATTGATTTTTGCAGGCATTGATTTATGCACAGCTCTCTCAGCATTTCAGCCAGGTTGAGGTCTGGACTTTGACTGGACCATTGTAACACGTTCATTGACTCTGTGAGTCACTGCAAGGTGCCCAGGTAACGTGGCTGTAAAACAAGCCCAAATCATCACCCCTCCACCGCCATGCTTGACAACCGGTATGAGGTGTTTGTGCTGATATGCTGTGAACACAGTGCTGTGTAGTACGGCCAAACAGCTCCACTTTGGTCTCATTTGCCCAAAGGACATTGTTCTAAAAGTCTTGTGGTTGTTAAGGAC
Organism: Copadichromis virginalis; assembly: GCF_057382275.1. Lineage (NCBI taxonomy): Eukaryota > Metazoa > Chordata > Actinopteri > Cichliformes > Cichlidae > Copadichromis > Copadichromis virginalis. Next base: position 37,009,607 of record NC_140634.1, read on the forward strand.
ACGTTTTCTGTTTAGATGTGGTGATTAAGCGCACAAGTCAGAGAGCAATCTCTCTTGTTCGGTTTTTATCTCAGTAAATAAAACCTCGATCAATCACCTCTTGGATTCCAAGCGATGCATATTGTTTACTTAAAAGAAAACAACTTAATATTTGCTTATACAGTCTTTAGGAAACTAAATAAGAAGATGCAACTACTAGTCTAGTTTTCAACTTGTCACACTGTTGGGTTGTGCGGTTCTAAAGTGTCTCAAATTTTACCATCAATTCATTAATTAATACTGTGTTGCTTGTGACACGTCCCATCAAAATAATGAGGCACCATTTATTATTGATGATAATTCATCTTCACATGTTTTATTCATCGTCGTTGAAGCCCAGAGGAAGGCGCTAAGGCCAGAGTTTGGTGACCTACAGTAAAAGTTCACTACATGTCTCAAGGTAAATAGGAAGACAGCCTGACAGTGTTCTTCTCCCTGGTGTGGGTTTGTGGCGGGTCAGTCCCATCACGGCAGCTGATGACAATAGTGACGACTGTGATGATGAGGATGGTGACGTATGCAGACGTGCGTGTGTTTGTGTCTGTGTACTGTGATTATCTTTCGTTCTTTTTTTTTATTCTGCTCATGTGAATATTAAAGAGTGTACATTACGGTAGAACCGAGTGTTATATGACATGTATAAGACCCGCTTTATTCCCTACCCCACCCTTTTGTAGATGAAAATGCAAGGCTATATTTGGAGAGAGCTGATGTCACAAGTGGTTTGAGCAGAGAGCCTATAACTGTTGCAGTCGGCTTGTGTGACAGTCTGACAAACCTTGGAGAGCTCCAGTAGCAGACTGGGATCTAGCCAAGACTACAGAAAGTGAGTATTTTGTCTTTCCTATGGCTTGGATGTCTTTTTCCCCCACAGGTTTTATTTATAGTTGTTAATGAGGTGCTAGAAGAAACTGACATTTATCTCAGTTTTTATATAGTAACATTTTTCTTTAAAAAATTAAAAAGGGAATATTTTAGTAAGTCTATTTCTTGCATATTTTTTAAGTAAGTAAGATAAGATAAGATAAGATAAGATAACCTTTATTAGTCCCACACGTGGGAAATTTGTTTTGTCACAGCAGGAAGTGGACAGTGCAAAAGTTACGAGGCAAAAATTAGAATACAATAAGAATAAATACAGTACACAGCTGTACAGAATAGAATAAAATAATATACTATATACAGTAGAATAAAATAAAATAAATATACAATAAGATAAAAATAGAATACAAATACTATATACAACTGAGTAAAAATACAACGATGACAGAAAGGATTATTGCACTTAGTATTATTGCATATGTATGGATGTGTGTGCTTGATCAGTTAAAGTCTTTATTATGGAGTCTGACAGCAGTGGGGAGGAAAGACCTGCGAAATCTCTCCGTCCCACAGTAAAAGAGAGGTTAGAAGATTAAGTAAAAGATTGAAATTCACATAGAGCACAGGGAAATGTGTAGATGAAATCTACATTAAGTTAGATGATTCTGTGGAAATATAACTAAGACTGAAATGTACAAAAACGGAAAAAAAACAAACTATTTATTTAAAAAAAAAAATTATGTGTTGTTCTGTAAACAGATGTAACAGTGAGATTGCTGCTACTATTTTCATACGACTAACACAATAAAAGACTTTGTCATCATTTGAACACATATGCAGCTGATTAATTAGTAATGAAATGTTATAAAATGATGTCATTATAATCTAACATTTAAGCTACTCATCAAATTTGGATATATATTACAAAATAATATATTCTTAATTACTTTTACTTCAAAATCAAATCCCGAAAATATTGCACCCTATACTAAAATTGCACATGGTCAGGACATGTTTATATATTTAAAATATATCCAATGTGAATAAAATGATGCGTGCATGTTCAACATTTAAAGCTGGTGCCATTAAATTACCTTTAAGAAACCAGTACTGGCAAATGTACTGTCCTAGTTGAAGTAAAATTCTAAATGAATCCATCCCATATTGTTTTTGAAAAGTCAGCTCAAGTGTTCCTTCAGATTTGCATTTAAAAGCAACTGTATTCTAATTATTGTGCTGCACGTTGCTGAAGTTGAAATAATGTCAGCATTTCCAGGAACAACAAGCTTTGTTTTTCAGACTGCTCCTGCTTGAAAATGTCTGCTTGCTCCATTTTATGGTGGAAAAATCCCAGTATCAGATGAGTCGATACCATGGATTTAATTGCTTTTAAAACTATTTCAAAGATTTTTTTAAAAAATGCATTTTTGGCAATCTAACTATAACTTTATTGCATTTTTTTCCAAATATAATTTAACATAGCTTAACACTTATGTTAGACCCTGACATCTATTTTGATGATGTACCTAATTTGTTGGGAATCAGACAAAACTATCACACGTCTCACTGGTTTTCCCTGAAGCACAATAAACAAATGTAACTCCTGTTGTGTTTGCAGGTAATCACGCTTACAGCATGTATCACCTCAGGGTGCCTGTGCTTCTTCTCATGCTGCTTGTGCTGCTGCACTGCATCACCGCTGCCCCAAGCTATAGGTAAGCCAACACATTCAAAGCAGAGAGCCGAGGTGCAGGAGAACTTTGGCTTTCATTTGGCTCAAATGTTGATAATCAAAGATGGAAACCAACTGTGCTCATTTGTGGGGAAAGTGTTTCACTGTGCAGGGAGAAGTGGGGCTGGAGCTAAGTGGCCACTTTCTCTCCTTGTTCTCGGGAGTTGTGGATATCTTCAAGAGCCTATCATCAATGTCAAATGGTTTAGCCCTTTGTCCTCTGTGATTCAGGTACTTCAGTCCCAGCTCATCCAGCGAGCAAGAAAGCGATCTCCCAGATAGCGAAGCCTGGTTGCTTCCCGGGCTAATCTCCAACCCATTTCTCAGCCTCGTGGGTACACGGCCACGAAGGGGGCTCACAGCTATGAACAGGTAGCAGCATTATTGCTTGATTTCATTTTAAAAAAGTTGAAATCTACGAGTATTTTTGTGGTGTTTCTTAATATCTGTGCTTTTCTTAGTCACCATATAGAGAAGAGAAAGTGCAACACAGCCACCTGTGTCACCCAGAGGCTAGCAGACTTCCTGGTCCGTTCCAGTAACACTATTGGTACTGTGTACGCACCAACCAATGTGGGATCTGCCACCTACGGCAAAAGAGGCCTACTGGAGCCTTCAGGCTACGTGAATCTCTAGTGCCAACTGAGGAAACTCCACAGCATTTGCAGCAATCCTCACAGCTCTGATGATATAACCAATCATGTAACAATGATTGTGAGAATGACATATATATAATGATGGCAATGATGGCAATGATCACAGACTTTTCTTGATTACTTTCTTAACTTAAGAAACAGTGCCTTTGATTTAAAACATCACTGTATATTTTTTTCTGCCTTTTTGTGTGTTGTGGCTTCATATGTTGTTGCACAATGGCATGATGGGAATAATAATAATAAAAAACAACCAAATGTTAAAGTAATTCATGGGAAATAAAATAAAGGAAAAACATGTAAAGCAATATAAAATAAATGTTATTTGTTGTTTTGATAATAAAATTGTAAAATATATATATATATATTTATATTTTTTAAAACCTTTATGCATTTTAAGCCACATTATTGTATTAGAGCTGCACGCAGGAGCTGTGAGCTGTTAGCATCCATCTGATGAGTACAGAAAACGTTTTCTTTCAGGAGATGTCCATTAATCAAATAAAAGTATTTCACTTTGATTATGAGCAAACTCTGAAAGTTGCATTGCCACTGGAATAAACTTAAAAATGAAGTAGCCATCCTATTTCACGCAGCTCATTAATTCACCCAGCTCCATAACACCAAGAAATAAACAACTCACGTTTGCCATAACGTCAAGCTTTCATGAGGAACACAGCAGCCAAAGAAACTCAGAGGAAATGCTGATAATTCAGCCCCAAATTCAATCTCATCTTTCACTCTCATCACAAGCAAACGATGGTTCAGCATTTTGAGAATAACACTTGTTCACTTTCTTGCTAGACAAGATAAACACCACTTTCATTTCTGTAAAACAAAAAAGTCGTATATGTTGCTGACGCAAGCAAATGCTCAAGACACACAAAACAGGGGAAGCGGTAGGAACTTCTGAGGGACTTTTAACACTAAATAATTAGTCTGACTTCCTGGTATTATGAAATGCAGAAGCTTATGAGGTACCATTTTATTCAAATCATTTTTAGTGCCTGTTATTTGAGTCCATATCAAACCAACTTTGCACATCAATGCCATGAAGACGATGCACCCCAAAGCATCCAAAAAGTACCTTAAGTGGCGTGCTATGAACTCATCGGCCACCGTATTATCTACACCTTCTTAGTCCTTCGTTAAAGCCACTTTTTTTTTCAGGACACTCTTAATTCTTCATGGAAGAGATTCAATGAGTTTCTGGAAACATTCCTTAGAGTTTCAGGCCCATATCGACATGACAGCGTCACACAGTTCCTGTAGATTTGTTAGTTGCACGTCCATGATGTGACTACACCTTTTCACTATACTGTTTAAGTACAGGGAACTCATTGTCAAGTTTGAGATGATTTGTGACATGATGCTGAAAACAGCAATCAGAAGATGGGTACACTGTGGTCATACAGGGACGGACATGACCAGCAACAATAGTCAGACTGTGGTGTATAAATGTTCAGTTGGTACTAAGTGTCCCAAAGTTTGCTACACCATTATAACAACACCAGCCACACTGATACGGGGAAGGATGGATCCATAGTTTGATGTTGCTTACAGCTAATGTCACAGCAAATAATTGAGACTCATTAGACCAGGCAAGTTTATTCCAGTTTTCCAATTTTTGTGATCCTGTGGGAATTCCAGTCTCAGCTGTGACAGAAATAGTACCCGATGTGGTTTCCTGCTGCTGTAGCCCATCTACTTTGTGACTTGATGTGCTGTGCATACATAGATATTCTACTGCATACCTTGGTTATAACAAGTGGTTATTTGAGTTACTGTTCCCTTCCTATCAGCTCGAGGCAGTTTGGTCATTATCTTCATTTTTACCCAGAGAACTGGATGTTTTATATTTTTCAGACCATTCTCTACAAAAATCCTAGAGATGGTTGTTTGGGACCATCCCAAAGATCAGCAGTTTCTGAAATACTCAGACCAGCCTCTCCCGTCCCAACAACCATGCCACTCTCACAGTCACTGTCATATTTATTCTAGTGCTGTCAATAGATTAAAAAAAATGAACTAACTAATCTCACAATTTTCTGTTATTAATTGCGATTAATCTCAATTACTTTATTAATAGCCTGGCTCCAATTACATTTTTTTATTCTTTATATTTTAAGTAATTATCGTTGTTCACCGAAGTCCAGTGGTCTCCGGTGAGAGCGACATTCCTTACTTGCACAAGCTTGCTGGACTGCTGAGCCCTCTGGTCCCCATACAAAGTGTGCAGTCTCGACACAATGGTTCCTCTCGAGGGCAGATTGTAACACTCATCTCCTGATGCAGCACGAATGACTTCTCTCAGTCCATCATCTTCTACTATGCTAACTGGTCGGCAGTTTTTAGCTATCCAAACAACCAAGGAATTGGTTACCTTTTCTCTCACATTTTTTGTTATTCGTCCACAAGCACCATACTCCTGAAGCGTAGACTGGCGAGGTCCCGTAGAGGTGGATTCAGTTGGGTGTTTTGCTCTCAGGTGATACGCCAGTGATGAACTGCTTCTGTGGTACTTGAATTCAGCGTTGCAAATTGTGCATCTTACTCTCGTTTTGTCCAACAAGCCATCAGGCAACTTCTTAAAGAGAAACTTTCCACCCAAAAGTCCGCCCTCGTCCATGCTTGCGTGTGTTAGCTAGTGTTAGCTAGATAGTAGCATGGTGTCACTTCTTCTTCTTCTTCTAATCATTTCTGTCAGGCCAAACGCCAGCATAGCACACTGTTGCCCCCTCCTCCAGAGGTCTTAGATTACAGGAAATTAATAAAAAAACAAAATCAGCGTTAAATTTTTTTAATGCATTAAACATTTCGCGTTGATCTTAACAATTAACGCGATAATTTTGACAGCACTAATTTATTCTGATGCTCGGTTTGAACTTCAGGAGTAGACTCAGTTGTTGCCATGTGATTTACTGATTAGATATTTGTGTTAAGGAACAGCTGAACAGGTGTAGCAGAGAAAGTGACCAGTGAGTGCAGGTTTATAGTTTTTATATTGTACCTTACTTCAGTATGTAACCTTCAGTATGTAATATTGCACAGTATATACTTCAGGTGACTAATTTGATTTATGCTACAGTGTAATCAGATTCACAGCTCTTCATCATCATCATCATCATCATCATCATCATGGCCCTCTTCATTAGGCCGGTTCTGCTTTCTTCACTTTCTCCTTTATAATTTCCCACATCATTCTTTTAACTAAAGAATGATGTGACATTAAAGATAGATAGATAGATAGATAGATAGATAGATAGATAGATAGATAGATAGATAGATAGATAGATAGATAGATAGATAGATAGATAGATAGATAGATAGATAGATAGATAGATAGATAGATAGATGGCTTAGCTTTCACGTAATCTGTAAATAAATCTCCTCACTTCTTTTTTAAAACTCCTGCTCTGGTGCCTTTCTCTCATGCAGATGTGAAGATACATGAATAGGTAAAGTTCCCCATTCTAAGCTAAGTAAAAGTCTAGTAATTGCCACAAATACTGTATTCCCATATAGTCATGTGTTGCCTTTCTGCAGAGGTTATTCAGGGTAATGAATATCAAGAGGCGACGTATGACGCACAGCATTAACCTCTGTTTGATTAGCAGCGACCCAATCATCTCAGACACTGACATCAACACTCCCATGCACGGTTAGCACCTGCATAAAAGGTTTTTCAAAAATAGAACAAATGCCGGCTTTTGCTGATGAATCCAAAAACAATGCAGCCATTATCCCCTAAACACTCTGACGGTGAATGGGGATCATGTCAAGATCTGTCGATTGCCTCATGTAAAACCACAAATGGCACTGCAACTGCTATCTGCTGCGGGGTTGTTTATCACTGCGGTAATGATGGTTGATGAATGTTTTGATGGAATTTTAGATCTGATTCATGGCCTGGTGACCACATTGATCGGTGGCATTAAAGGTACAGTTGTGTTTCAATATAAACAAGAAGGTTGCTGTGCCACCAAAATTCAAAACAAAGGACTTTAACCTCCTCTCGCTACTAAATTGATTTACATGTCTTTTACAGTAATAAAGGGTCTCTGTAGTGACTAAAATGATTAATTTCTCTGATGCTGAAAGTGTTATTGTTATATATATATATTATATATGTATTATATATGTATATATATGCCAAGAGAGCTTCACAAATTACAGCAAATATAACACATATGAATATCACAAGTAAAGAAAAGAGCAACAAGTTGCACCTCAACCAGATTCTTTGGTAGTCATCAACACACTCCTGGCATTATTCTGGCTGGATATTTGACTACTTTTCAGTTGCCAGGAAGTAACAGTTGGCAGCAATTCAACGAGACAAAGAATTAGACTAGACTGATGCTTTAAGTAGGCATGTGAGGTAATATGGGAAACTCGAGAGTACACAGTTAAAAACTAAACACAGTTAAAACTAAACAGCCATAGTAAGACAAGGGAGCTAAAATCCAATGCATACAAGAGAAGCGCTACCAAAAAATCCCCAAAAAACAGGATGTATGACAAACAGAAAAACACCTACCATAGAGACTAAAATATGACAACATGATTGAGGGAATAAAGGTGAAATAAATGGAAAACTTGAAGCCTAAATTCTAACCTATGAAGAAACTCAAAAGATATTCTTCATAAGCCTGTCGTACAGGAAACCATTAATCTGAGTTATTATTGGTTTTTCACATACTGCTTTTGCAGTTAAATGAGCAGCTTTTGGCTTAATTGGTGTTAAATAAATAATAACATGGTCTAACAGGTCATGTTCTGTAGTTTATCTGAGGTTGTAGTCTTCACATTTTTAAGATCTAATAAGGAATAGATTATTTGTCTTATGCCCTGAAACATAAACCATTAAAACTAAAGGACTGACTGTATATAACCAGAAAGAATGTAAGCTTCATTAATATGTAAAATAATGAAATAACGATGCAAATATTATTAATAATAATAACAATAAGAAAAAGAATTATTGATGAACAACAATAAGACAGAGGGTCATTTTATCCAGAGACCAGGCGAGCTACACTTGAGGCCAGTGTAGCATCACTTCTCTTAATAATATCTGAATGTAATCCAAAATATTAATACAAGCTGGTTGTTTCGAGCTGTTTGAGCCTTTTCTCTGAGTTTCTTAAAGAATGTTTCAAGAATTTGTATCTTCAAATGGGGACTTACGTGGACACATACATGTTGCATAAGAGATCTTCATTATATTATATATTATTTATTTGCAATCACAAAAAACAGGGTACAAAACTCAGTCTGTCTCCAAACAATGACCTCCACCCTGTACTATGGACAGATCTCTTCTGAACAAAACAAACAGTGCTGTCCTTGGTTCTGAAATCTGAAACAATACCCTTTATTGTTGTTGATTTTAATTTTGTTATTGCTTCTTTGACTGTGTTTCTATTTACACAAAAAGATTAAACAGAGAGGTAAAAAAATATGGACGCAAACACTAACAATTAAACGGGGAAGTAAAATGTATCCAATAGTACTGAGCAAAAATTTTGAGGCACCCCATATTTCTTTACATGTTGCACAGAAAATTAGAAACATTTATTGAAACATGTCCAAACATAAATGAAAATACAGTACATCTGCTCTAGTTTTTTGGGCCTGTCACTACTTCTTTTCTTTTCTTCCGTTTGCCCAGCTTTCCCCTCCCTTTAAGAGCATATCTCAGGACACCATGCTGAGATATGCACGTTTCTGTCTAAAAGCTAAAAAAAAAAAAAAAAAAAGGAATACGTTTTTGAGACTAGCTGATAGCAACAGTGCTGCTAATACGAACTAGTTCTTTGTTGTTATGTGTAGACACAACACTGGTTCATTCCTCGAGTTAGGTGACTTTTTATTTTACATTTGAATGATTCATTGTGGTGTGGTGCTTAACAAACAAACACATCTTCTGAAGACGGTCAGCTATGAGTGAAAAAAAAAAAATTTCCAAAGAAAAACTTCTGATGAACTATTACTCAAGACCACTAAAAAAATTACAAGGAAGTAGGGTAACATAGTAACAAAATTAAGAAGTTTGCACATTACTGTATGTACAAGACATTTTGTGATCCATAGCTAATTCGTATATAGCACACAAAACATTAGGTAGTAAGCAGAAACAATGACTACAAGGCTACGGTATTTCTAAATCTAACCCACTGTTATTAGAAGACTAATAATCCCATGCAAACGTACACCTATCTGGAATAACCCTGACATATTACAAAACAATAATATGATTAATTTCCCAGAATGGAGTTGTAAAGGAATTAAATACTTAGAACATATATTAGAGGGAACAGAATTTATTCCATTTGACAGACTAGTTGAACAATATGGGATCAACAAGACAAGGTTTTTAGAATATCAACAAATTAAATCCATAGTAAAAAAGAAATTTAACCTCAGTCAAGTTGAATTACAAACACCACTAAGTGCGGCACATTTTCTTACTCTTAAATCCCCCAAATTATTATCTAAAATATACAGAACACTTTCTAAATTAGATGAATCAATATCCCTTCCTACTGCAAAGTGGGAAGCAGATTTATCAGTCAACCTAGACCAAAACTTCTGGTCTCAGATTTGCTTAAAAACTTTTAAATTAATTAAAAATCCCAGTCTGCAATTAATACAATACAAAATACTTCATAGAGTGCACTATACAGGTCATCGGATGTTCAAGATGGGCTTTACATCTTCCAACAACTGCTCACACTGTCAAGGCAATACACCAGACAATTACATCCACGCTCTTTGGTTCTGTCCACCAGTGCAAAAGTTTTGGCGCGAGATATGTGAAGACTTATCAAAGTGTCTGAAATGTAACATTCCAACTTCCCCCTTAGTGTGTCTACTGGGCAGCTTAGATAATGTCACTTCAGAAAAGAATATAGCCCATATGATCTTCACTGCCCTATGCATAGCCAAGAAAACAGTCCTCATGAACTGGAAAAATAAAAATAATCTTAATTCTAACCAATATAGAAATTATCTATTAGATTACATTAGTCTTGACACAGCCTCTGCCACCACATTAGATCAATTGCTCTGGACTCCTTTTATCAGCTCCATCACCTAGTGGGGGTGGGGGGTCATAGTTTGGTCCCGCCTTCACTGTTGTGATTGGTGAGGGGGTAGGGACAGGCTTAGGGCGTCGGGGGGTTCCCCGGAGGCATCTTCCTTGGGGAGCTCAACCCGGGGTAGCGGTCACGTCCGGTTGGGGGCTCTGTTGGCTCTCAGGTGACTGTTTCCTCGCGGCTGCGTGCAGCGGGGCTAGGGGAGGGTCTGTGCTGACGGACGTGGGTTACTGACCTGGCAACCTGGCTGCCCCTGGGTGGGTCCGGGATGGGCGTGAGGTTCTGGGGGCGCTCCGTCTCTGGGCTGGGGCCCGGGCCGGGCCTCGGGGGCTTGGGTCCTGGTTGGTGTGTTGCCGGGGTTGTGGGCGGGTGGGTGCATGGGGGCCCGGCCCTGGAGCAGGGTGCCGCCGGTGCGTCGAGCCGCCTGGGGGGCTCTTCAACTGGTGGGGGGGATGGTCACATCTTGCAGGAGCTTTCTTCTCTTCAGGAACTCTCTGCAGGAGGGGGAGATACAGGAGAGGTGGAGGAAGATCTCAGCCTGGGCGTTTACCGTCTTATGTAGTCTAGAAGATGTGTGGATGGTGGGGTGGGTGCAGTTTTCTCTGTGGTGGGGTTGGGTGGACTGTCCAGGGCTCTGTGGAGCCGGGGGGCGCTACTGCACTGGGCCCCGGTCTGATGGGCCTGGGCCCCCCTTCCCTGGCGGGTCGCGGAGGGTGGGGGTGCCTACTGGGGTCAGCGGGGGAGCTGGCCCCAGGGAGGGGTTACCTGCCCCTCCCTTCCTTCCCTCCCCATCTCCAGCTGCCTCCCTCTTCCCGCTCCTCCACAACCACCCACACATGCAGGGCCTTGGAGTGGGGGTATGTCACCAGGGTGCAGAGGAGGCTACCCCCCCCCCCCCCCCTGTCCCCTTCTGGCTGCCTCTGCCTCAATTTTATCCCACAACTTAGACATTCACATTATTCACACTCTCATTACACATACATATAGGATCTTGGGGGTGGGCACAATCACGGAGTCCAAATCACCATCAGGGTGTATACCTCACCCCTGACGTCGTTGCCCACCTCTCAATTTTAAATACACTTAGTCATTGAGGGCTAGCAGGAGGGACTATGCGCTTACCTGCTGCTCCTTGGCAGGTAGCTCCATGCCCTCCTGGGTTTTAATTGCACCTTAGAACACATATGCATCAACACTACAATGAGCGGGTGGAGGGAGGTTTGGAGTCTTCTCCCACCCCCATTCTCTGCGGCCTGCTGGAGCGGGAGGGCTAGTAGGAGGAGTTGGCCATCCGACTGCGGTCTGGGGTGTGGGGCCTCCCTGCTGCTGCGGAGTCGGGGTGGTCTGCCTCTCCCCACCGCAGGGAAAAGGGTAACACCACCTGGGTCTGGGTGCAATTCCCCCCTCCAGGGGCAAGGGTACCTAGACCCGGTTTGTAGAGTACGCTTGGGGAGTGTGATTGTGTGTACAGCGTCTCTTTATGTCTGTCTCCACGTTGGTTGAGTGTGGAGTAAGTGCATATGAGAGCATGAGGGTGGGAATGGATGTTTGTGTCTGTGTGTGCCTGTATGTCTGTGTCTATATGTCAGGTTGGGTATCAGACGCCACCTCTCTGGGGACACCTCAGGCCCTCCAAGGTTTGGAGGCCTATCTCCACCCACCACCACTTCCCCTGCCGGTGGCGGACTCCCTCAGGTGTCGGTGTGTTGGTGGTTCTTTGTGTCTGGGGGTGGGCGTCCGGGTACACACCGGCTCACTCCTTGGCGGCCGCTTGTCGGGGCCTGGGGCCTGGGGCTCGCTCGGGCCCCTTTGGAGGTGGGGTGCCCCCGGCCTCTCGGCCTGGGGCTCGGTCACTCAGGCACAGCTGGGGGCCGGCGGAGCTCACGGGCGCGTCACTGCAACTCCCCCTGACTTCTGCTCCGCGGCTGCTGGGCGAGCCCTCATCTGGGACTCTCCTCAGCTCTTACTGGAACAGTGGCGCGGCTGCCCCTCTGTTGGTCTTCCATGGTCTCTTGTGTTCTGGGGGCCTCTGGATGTCTGGAGTTTTGATCTCCTCCATACCTGCTTCACACCCTGGAGGACGGGGCTGTGGCCCCCCCACACTCCCTAGCAGATCATTACATGGAGAAACCTTTGGAATGCAAGCATGCTGATCCACACAGGTATGCACACATGGGTATTCACAGACGCGGACTAAAGCTTTCTTGGCTGCTGCCTCAAAGCACACTGTGCGCTGTCTATCTTGCGTGCTGCACAATATCGTTTATTATTTAGTAAATATTGATATCTATGACTAGCTAGTTTATTGTGATGGTGCTTTGTTTTCTCTATTATTATGTTGCTCTTTGTTGTTTGCTGTCTCCTCTGTTTGTTTTTTTTGTTTGTTTGTTTGTTTTTTTTTCTCCATACAGGTGACCCAGGAGTTCTTTTTTTTTTTCTCTCTCTCTTCCCCCCCCTTCTCACCGTCTCTTCTCCCCTTTGGTTTTCTTTCTTTCTCTCCCCCTCTTTCTCTCATTCATTCCCCCTGTCCTATTTATTAAAAAAAAAAAAAAAAAAAAAAAAGACAAAGGATGAACTGAAGCTCTGCCATCACGTAATGTCGCATACTGCTGTTTCTGATGTCATTTAAAAAAAAAAAAAAAAAAAAAAAAAAAAAAAAGAAGACTAAAATTTAAATGATTAAATGTTTAATCTGTCCTGCTTCTTAGTCAACCATACCTTTGTTTAGGCACAAACATATATTTTCGTTCCTGGAAAATATTCATGGCTCTTTAGGAATTAGATGTCACAAGCACACGTCGATGAAATAAAGCAAAGAAAAAAAAATATCTAAATTCTAGATGTACGCGTTTCATAGGTTTTCCTGTCGCTTGCCGTCGCTACGCATAAACACGGAAGTTACAATACTGTGGCCGTGTTGCATTCGTAAACACCCGAAAATCGGAATTCCTCTTCTCCAACCCAGAGAAATGTCAAAATATGGTAAGATTACTTAACTGTGACTTCCACCTTACGTAAAATCCAAACAAAATAGCACCTTAAAAGTTAACCATACTTTCTCTATCTATATCGATTTTAGCTTTCTAACAGTCCTTTAAATCTGTTAAATTAGAATCAAAGTTCATTCATTTCATAATATTTCACTGAACTTTTTCACTAATGGCTTTTAAGACAGTTGCTCACTTAACTCCAAGTGGATTCAGTTTCATATTTGTAAAATGTTAAGCGTGCGGAGGTCGTAAATGATGTCTTTTTAATTTTAAAATTTCTAATTTCCGAGGCTTTCTAAACGCAGCATCAGTCTCATGTGTGCTAAATCAACCTCGCTTCTTCGAGAATAACTTTAAAGTATTTTTGATATTTCAGCCCGACAGCCAGTTGGGCTTCCACGTTTCTAATGTGTGCAGACGTCTCCTCGTTATGGCGGAAAGTGTCCGAGAAATCTTTTGACTGTTAAAACAAATTTAGGCGTCTTCAGAATACTAAGGGTCTGGTTTTAGCTAGGTTCTGTTAGCTGATCATTTCAGAAGAATGGAAAATAAAAAAGAGAAAACGTTTCAGTTCGTGGTCGTGGGGGGTGGCATCGCTGGCGTGACATGTGTGGAGCAGGTGAAATGAGATGAATGGCATGTAAAAGCTTTGCTAGTACAATGCGTGTGCCATGTAGCTACTTAACGTACATGTTAATCTACATTGACAGCTGTCGTCCCAGATTCCGTCCGCTGACGTGGCTCTGATAACTGCAGGTCCCCACATCAAGGCAGTGACCAACTACAAGCAGGTCAGAGGGACATTGATGACGATGATGGTGGCGGTAGCTCAGTGGGAGCTTCATCTCTGACAGAGTTATGGATTTGTTCTCACAAACTCCCACGTTACAAATGCATGCGCTCATGTATTTTAAGTCATCAACTGTATTAAAAAAAAGAAATAATCAGTATTTCATTATGATGATTCATTATGATTCACATACAAGCTGCCTTTAAAAACATAATATGATCATCATGGACACACTGTATTTTACTGTTCGGGTTTGACTATCAACAGGCTATCTTATCACTTCTCTGAATGGCTTTTAATGCTGTAATTTTCCACTGTCCTCCTTTCAAAGGTGTCCAGGACACTGGAAGAGTTTGACGTGGAGGAGCAACCATCTAGTGTTCTGGAAGAAAAATTCCCCAACCTTACTATCATCCATTCTGCTGTTAAATCACTCCACACAAAGTCACATGTAAGGTTTGGCCGCATGTAGGATGCATATGTGACAGCAAAGGCCACACATGTTGTTTACTTACTGTAATTATAGCAGAGTGCAAACTGATTTCATGCAACAAGCACTTTACTATTAACTGTGTACTATTGCCACCTTGTGGACATATGGTGGGCAGGTTCCATGGAACAAGAATGAGATTATTGTTGCAGTACAATAGTGAATTTCACTATAATGAACGGTGCCTCCTTTAGCTTATCCATTACGCTGCATCATTCTTTAGGAAAACAGAGGAGATGGTGCGTCCTCTGTCTCATGAAAATAAATGATCAACATAACAGTCAAGAGACTGCGTTTTATATCATAACTTGCAAATATGCAAGCAATTTTTTAAATGTGGTAATTGAAATATAAATGTTACGCAATGTTGTTATAGTTTGCCTGATATGAAAGTTTGCTGCTTTCCTTGAAGCACTTCGTTACGAGTTTAGTGACATGTCTCGTAATCAAAGATAATGAGCCAAATCAAAGCTCAAAGTGAAGTGAAGGTTGTCGTGCAGGTCAGTCTGTACTGGTTGTGCCTTCATTTTAGACGTCAGCTTTTAGGATTATCAATAATTAATTTGACTTGAGAGGTGCTGAGAGCTTTAATAAAGGTGAGTGTAGCAGATCTTCAGCTGGAAAAGAAAACTGTGTTATGGCCTGCATAACACAACACAAAAAGAACATGGGGCGAAGGATTAAGGATGAGATTTGGTTTGATGAGATTTTTTCTTACATTGCAACCCCTTCTCAGGGATTTGCGTCTCCTCCTGGATCGTAAATTAAGATATTTTGTGTGTTAGGCAAATGTGTTAAATGCTTACAAGGCTAGGAGGATTAAAAGATGACCTTTATGTTTAAATCACACCTTTTTTCAAGAAACTGAGGTTGTGAGATAAAACAGTTAAAGCTCACAATTGATTGCCATTTCCCATGTAATGCTCCTCTCTTCGTCAGTGTGTGGAAACTGCAGATGGCCGGGTTTTTGGTTACAAGAAGCTGTGTATCTGCAGCGGTGCCAGACCCAAGCTGCTAACCCAGGACAACCCTTACGTGCTGGGGATACGGGACACAGATAGTGCTCAGGTACAAGCCAAATCTTCTGGATGTTTGTGTAGCTAGTAGCATGTGGGTCTGAAATTCCTGAGGAAACTAACCTCAAAAGACTTTCATAGTAACACCAAACAGTTTGTCCAAAGAAAACAGCTTGACTGCTTGTCCTTGTATTTTAGTCCCTCTTCTCTGGTCTTCATTAAGGTGATATTACTTAACTGGATGTGGCATTAGCGACTAATTACCAGTCTACTAACCCTTTGAGCTCCTGTACAACTAAACAGTGTTTGAATTTCAGCTATTACAGCTTCTGTAAGATCTTATTGGTTTCACTGAACAAAAAAAGGGTGTTTGTGTATTTTCTACATCTGCATTAGTTGCACATAGTCTGTCTGTAAATGATTGTGTTTTATTAATAACCTTTAAACATAGATGAGTCACTAGTTTTCTTTGTTCTTTTAAAGGAGTTTCAGAAGAGGTTATCCAAAGCTAAGAGGATTGTTATTGTTGGGAATGGAGGAATTGCCTTGGAATTAGTGTAAGTCTGCTGTAGCCAGAATGCCATTTGAGCCCACAGTTATTCATGCTTTACTGAGTACTTGTGAACTTTGTGATCTTTAGGTATGAGGTGGAAGGCTGTGAGGTGATCTGGGCGGTAAAGGACAAGGCCATAGGAAACACATTCTTTGACGCAGGAGCAGCACAATTCCTCATCCCATCGCTTGAGGCCGACAAACCCCAGGCAGCTGCCCCCTGTAAGAGGCCTCGCTTCACTACAGAGGAAGCAGCTCCCGGAGGCTCACACATCTTCACAGCAGGTTCTTTCTTTTCCTTCCTGTTCTACACTTCTGCTCTTCTCTCCTTTAGTACAGAAAAAAGTATATAAAGCAAATGTTTGTCTTCTCTCAGATAGAAGCTCACAAGCGTACGGTCACGGTCCTACGGATTCTGGAAGTGCCCTGGGTCCTGACTGGCATGAAGGAATAGCTCTTCGAGGAGCAGAGCAGGTGAGATCCTGTATGCGTGGTTGAAGTCTGTGGGGAGTAAAAAAAAAAGGCTAATGTTCTGTTTGAACAAGGTCCTAAAATGTCTTACATGTTCTGTTTCTGTGGTAGTTGAATTTTTAGAATGTGTTTTTAACTTAAAAACAGTACAGTTAATTTGGGAAATTAGTTTTGTGATCTTTATCTAAATGCATGTCACTTCCTCTGTGTTGTTCCGCCTTTCTAAGATACCTATTGTTATATTTTGCAGTGCAGCTAAATGGGTTCACACCCTAACGCCCATTAACTTAATAGCATAGCTGCGGGTACCTTCTGTTGGTTCATTATCAGATTCATAGTATCAAAATCCCTCTTAAACCTTATCTTGCTACTCAACAGCTATAATGGAAAAACATTTTTTATTTTAGTAGTTAAGTTAAGGGCAGGGATAGCTCAGTAGGTAAAGTGGTCGCCCCATGATCGGAAGGTCGGCGGTTCGAATCCACTTAACGGCTACCCTGAGGTACCCCTGAGCAAGGTACCGTCCCTACACACTGCTCCCCGGGCGCCTGCTTAGTGGGCTGCCCACTGCTTCACTGAGTGAATGGGTCAAATGCAGAGAAAAAACAAGTAATTTCCCCATGGGGATCAATAAAGTATCCATTATTATTATTATTATTATTATTATTATTATTATTAATGTCATTGAACTGCAAGTGTAGAAAGTCAAATGTGATTAAACAAGGATTAAAACATTTTGCTAACATTGCAAATAAGGTTTAAAAAGCTTTTTCACCCAGGTTATACTTCTTTTCCAGTCATGCTGACCACTCAGTTTTAACTGTGCATTCATAATGTACTTTATTCTAAAAGCTTTATCTGACTGTCGTGGCCTGTTTAAAATCATCAGTTAACCAATCATGTAAATCTTTTGACTCCTCCAACAGTCAAATGGCACATAGACAACATGCAAATTCTACACACACAGGCCCAGTGATAACCACTATGAGATGTTACAGAACTCTTCCCATAAATTTCTATTCAGGTTTGTTTCAGTGCCATGTCTCCTCATTATACAGTCACAGTCAAAAGAAAGTACACCGTCTGTCAGATCTAAGATTTTACATATCAGGTCACAAAATTGCATAAATACAGACCTAAAAGCCCAGACCTACAAACTGCCAAAACCCCTGCTTTTAGAAAGGTGCTCACACTTGCTGATGATGAGTTAATCATCTGCATTTGATCAGCAGCACCTGACTGCTGCTTACCCTCTTAAATCATACGGAAGCAGTAAGCAGTGGTGTTCCACACACTAGTTTTGTGTTTCATGTGATCGCGTATTTAACTAATTCTAAGATCTGCTCAGATGATTTTTAATCTGTCTTGATATGTCGAACCTTAAACCTAAAAGAGGGTTTCTTTTTACTGTGACTGTACAGTAAAATCTCTAACAGATGATGTAAGGTTGTTTGTTTCAGACATGGCAAAAATGCAGTGAGAGAAATGGGGAAGTGGTTATTTCCACTTCGGCACACAAAAATAACGTAGGCTGTGGTGGTGAGGCAGCACAGAATTACTGCTAACCTCGTTCACAACTACACGAAATGCTGAACAAGCGGACAATCTAAAAGTTTAACAGTATTAGGTTCTAAAGTTGCTTTTTGCTTCTTTTTAACATTGTTTTACTAACCATTTCAACCTGGTTGCAATAATACTAGCCTCATAAGGCTGAAATTAATGGTTGTAGCTTATGTAAAAAATTTTAAAAAATCTTCAAAATACAGACTTTTTGGATTACTAGACTCAGTGAGTCCCTGGGTTAGCAACACAATAATAATTTGTCTGACCATCAGTCACAAATCCACACTTACTTTACTGGCAGGGATTAAATATCAAATAATGTGTTGTATGGCTCACTGCAGTGTTTAATGGTAGGAGACACATTTAGTAGTTTATAAAAGCCTGAGTGTAGCACACAGTTTATCCTGTCATACTGTCCTCCTGTTCTGATGAATCCCCTCACACTGCTGGCATTTGCTCAGGTGTCCCACAGAGTTTCAGTGGAGTACCAGTGTGAGGTGGAAAAGATCTTCACCTGTGAGGAGCTTCATAAATCCCCAGAGCAAACACTAAGAACTGAGTGTGGTGAGGATTAAATTTACTGCTCTGTGTTTTTCTCTAACCCTGCTCCTTTCTTGCTCACTTTTTTGTTTGTTTTTTTACACTCTGCCCTTTGTCTGAGTAGGAGACTGGCCAGTTTACGTCCGGCTGACTAATGCCCAGACATTTGGCTGCGATTTTGTTGTCAGCGCCACAGGTGTCGTTCCAAACACTGAGCCCTTTCTCCAAGGCAACACGGTAAGAAAACTCATCCATATGCAAAGTGGAAATTCCTAGTGACTCTGCCAGAGCTTCCAGGCTTTGGGAACGTTGTTGTTTTGCATTATTATTAAATGCGTTCGTGCCATTTGTCATTCATCGTACGGTCATGCGTCTGGCCAGTACCGTGTTAGATTTTACCAAAAGTTGTTGAGCTGCACACAGTTTCATGACTGTATCTGCTATGCTACATTAAATACTCATGTTCCCACATAAAGTGCCTTTTCCCTCTTGATTCCCAAGTGTTTTCAGCCTCACTAATAGTACACACTCTACCTCTTCTCGTGTCTGCTCACTTCGATGTAATGTTCAGTGTTTTGCAAGGCAAATTGCATGAGACCTACTTGTACGGCTTATCTGTTTTTGTAAGTGGAAATGTGGTTTTAATGCCTCTAGATGTCAGTAAAGCATAGGTGAGCTTTTTCATTACTCTGGTTTTTCAGCCTGTTTGGATTTCCAGCAAAGTGCCACTGCATCAAAGTTAGTGTAAAGTCTACAGCAACCACTCTGATTTACTTATATATACTACATCTTCCTTTGTTTTGGTTTTTATTACTGGTGCTGATCATTTCTCTGTGTGAAAGTTTGTGGTTGCAGACGATGGCGGCCTACAAGTAGATGATCACATGATGACATCCGAGGCAGATGTGTACGCTGCAGGTGACGTGTGCACTGCGTGCTGGGAGCAGAGCCCTCTGTGGCAGCAGGTAAAAAAACAGTCAGTTAATCTACAGTGCAGCATTTTTGTCCTTTAAACATTACGTACTGCTCATGTCGTTTAAGTAATCCAGTGTAAAAATTAGAAAAAGTAGCGTACCATGTGTTTCCTGATTTTTGACTTAAAACAAAATTATAATGCCAAGCAACTGTTTCTGTTTTAAGCAGCTTCTATATGTGGAAAACAATTAAAAGTTAGATAATTAGATATATTAGCTTATGCCAGGGCAAAGCATCCATCTGTCCATCCGCAAGTCATAGGAATTGCTACTTCTGGACACAATGAGCAGCTAATCATCTTAATTGTGCTCAAGGTCAAGATTGAGATCTTATGGGTCATTTTACAGGCACAGTTTTCACAACACTCACTACTCCTTCTAGACAATTGGACAGATTTTAGTGAAACAAGATTAGTTTGTCCCAGATATGACTGTTTGCAAGGCTTCTTTATATTCAATTCAATTCAATTCAATTTTATTTATATAGCGCCAAATCACAAGAAAAGTCGCCTCAAGGCGCTTCATAGATACAGAGAAAAACCCAACAATTATGACCCCCTATGAGCAAGCACTTTGGCGACAGTGGGAAGGAAAAACTCCCTTTTAACAGGAAGAAACCTCCAGCAGAACCAGGCTCAGGGAGGGGCGGGGCCATCTGCTGCGCCCGGTTGGGGAGAGAGAAGGAAGACAGGATAAAGACATGCTGTGGAAGAGAGACAGAGGTTAATAACAGATATGATTCAATGCAGAGAGGTCTATTAACACATAGTGAGTGAGAAAGGTGACTGGAAAGGAAAAACTCAATGCATCATGGGAATCCCCGGCAGCCTACGTCTATTGCAGCATAACTAAGGGAGGATTCAGGGTCACCTGGTCCAGCCCTAACTATATGCTTTAGCAAAAAGGAAAGTTTGAAGCCTAATCTTAAAAGTAGAGATAGTGTCTGTCTCCTGAATCCAAACTGGAAGCTGGTTCCACAGAAGAGGGGCCTGAAAACTGAAGGCTCTGCCTCCCATTCTACTTTTAAATACTCTAGGAACAACAAGTAGGCCTGCAGTGTGAGAGCGAAGTGCTCTAATAGGGTGATATGGTACTACAAGGTCATTAAGATAAGATGGGGCCTGATTATTTAAGGCCTTGTATGTGAGGAGCAGGATTTTGAATTCTGGATTTAACAGGAGCCAATGAAGGGAAGCGAAAACAGGAGAAATCTGCTCTCTCTTTCTAGTCCCTGTCAGGACTCTTGCTGCAGCATTTTGGATTAACTGAAGGCTTTTCAGGGAGTTTTTAGGACTTCCTGATAATAATGAATTACAGTCGTCCAGCCTGGAAGTAATAAATGCATGAACTAGTTTTTCAGCGTCACTCTGAGACAGGATATTTCTAATTTTAGAGATGTTGCGCAAATGGAAGAAAGCAGTCTTACATATTTGTTTAATATGTGCGTTGAAGGACATATCCTGGTGAAAAATGACTCCAAGGTTCCTCACAGTGTTACTAGAGGCCAAGGTAATGCCATCCAGAGTAAGAATCTGGTTAGATACCATATTTCTAAGATTTTCAGGGCCGAGTACACTAACCTCAGTTTGATCTGAATTAAGAAGCAGAAAGTTAGCGGCCATCCAGGTCTTTATGTCTTTAAGACATTCCTGCAGTTTAACTAATTGGTGTGTGTTATCTGGCTTCATGGACAGATAGAGCTGGGTGTCATGAGCATAGCAGTGTAAATGTATGCTATGTCTTCTAATGATGCTGCCTAGGGGAAGCATGTATAATGTAAACAGAATTGGTCCTAGCATTGAACCCTGTGGAACTCCATAATTAACCTCAGTGTGTGAAGAGGACTCCCCATTTACATGCACAAATTGGAGTCTATTAGATAGATATGATACAATATCCCCGTGCATTTGAATTCTCAGTAGTTTGTACAATACAACAAAACTTTTCCATTTCTTTCTGTGAAACAAGCTGTGAAACTGTGATAGATGTGAGTTTTAATCGACACTGAAAGGTGTCAGTTTAGACCCAGCGTGCCAGCAGTAATTCAGTTCGCTGACTTAACGACAAGTTTAATGACAAATGGTTTGAGAAAGCGCACGCTTGAACAGGCTTACAAAGCTAACGGCACTGCATGGTGAAGGTGTTTCAAACTTTAAACAAATGAGATTAGGAGAGATTATTTAAGAAAATAATTATATCTGGATTTTATTTTTTAAATTAAGAAGCATTTGTCAGTATTTTTAAACTCATTACTTTACTTTGGAAATTTTTTTCTCCTTTTTTCTCCTCACGGTGTATTTTATTTTGTTAGTTTAATCTTAGAAAATGTTTAATTCTGCTTTTTTATGGCTGTAGTCATCCTGTAAAACATGATCGCATACATTCACATAAAGATTTTTTGCTAAAAAGAAAAGTAGGCTGTAACGTTTCATACACCATGTTACGTAAAGACACTTTGCGCAGTGTTAGAAAAGTGTGGAGAGCAGCTGTCATATTTGCACTGTCATGCATATTTGAATGTAACACTGTGTATGTGTTGTGTGTACAGATGCGTTTATGGACGCAAGCTCGTCAGATGGGTTGGTATGCAGGCCGTTGCATGGCAGCACACATCCTGTCAGAACCAGTGGAGCTGGACTTCTGCTTTGAACTCTTCTCACATATTACTAAATTCTTCAACTACAAGGTAAGAGATGTTTTACTAAAGTGCAGCAAAGTTATTTAAATGATAACTAATAGGTTAAACATCAACTATGCAAAGTGGAAAGGTTTTCATTCTTTTCAAGGTGATTTCACAGGGCCGCATGGTTTTAGCCTCAAGGTTGATTCACAGTGCTTTTTAAAAAACATGTCTCCTTCTGATTATTCCACAGGTGGTCCTACTGGGAAAGTTTAATAGTCAAGGGCTTGGGCCAGACCATGAGCTGCTGGTACGCTGCACTAAAGGCCAGGAGTATGTCAAGGTGAAACTGCAGGGATAAACAATGTGATGACAGTAAATGGTAAAAGGACTGGTACTTACAGTGCTGTGAAAATGTATTTGCCCCCTTTCTGAATTTTTACTTATTTATTTTGACATATTTATCAAACTTACATGTTTCAGATCATCACACAAATTGTATCAGACAAATATAACCCGAGCACGAACAGACACATCCTGAAGTTTGCTGATGACACAGTGATCGTCAGTCTTCTGGTGGGGGACGAGTCAGGCCATGGGCAGATTGTAGATGATTTTGTGGATTGGTGTGATGAGTCCTTCCTTTCACTAAATGTGTCAAAAACTAAAGACATGATTATTGATTTTAGGAAGTCCTCTTATAGCTCATCCCCTACTATCATTAGAACTGCTGATATTGCGATCGTTGAGAGATATAAATATCTAGGTGTGGTACTTGACCATAAACTGTGTTTTGAATCTCATGCTGATGCCACTCGTTTTAGAGTACCTCTGAGGAAGACCAAAAGACTCAAGGCTTCTTTTGTCCCTACTGCATCCTGTCTCCTACATGGCATATAACCGTCCTGGGATTTTCTATTACTATTATTGTCATTTTATATTATGTTTTGTTTACTTTTATCCTGCTGCTAAACTAATTTCCCTTTTGGGACAATAAAGAATTTGAATTGAATTGAATGTATTAATGGCTATCCCTGCCATTATCTCACTGGAGTGGAGTCCTAAACCCTTAGAAAATAAAACCTTGCATTATTGCCCTTCCCAAACTGACAGATGTTAAAGACTTTCTCTCATCTGTTCTTGAGTGTTTTAGATTGTGACATGATGTGTTGTTTTTGAGAACTTCAGCCTACATCATGGCAAACAACATCTTGTTTCAACAGGTCTGACAGTAAACAAACCTGGGTGTAGCTTGTGAAAGTTAACTCAGCTTTTGAAAACTATGTCATGGCTTAACAAGGGCGGGACAAAAGCATTTTTCACACAGGGCCAGGTAGCTTTGGATAGCTTCATAGTCATCATTTAAAAGCTGCATTTTGTATACACTATCTACAAATGGAGTTCCAAGGTGAAAACTGCTGTCGAAAACGGCTCATCTCACATTTTTCAAAAAACATCTTGATGATTCCCAAGACTTTTGGGAAAATATTCTGTGGAATGGAGAGACAAAAGTTTAACTTTTTGGAAGGCTTGAGTCCCGTTCCATCTGGCGTACAGCTAATACAGCATTTGATAAAGAGACAATGATACCTCCAGTCAAACATGGTGGTGGTAGTGTGATGGTCGAGGACTGCTTTGCTGCTTTAGGACGACTCGCTGTAATTGATGGAAACATGAATTTTTTTTCTTCTCACAAAATCCTGAAGCTCAAGCACACTTTGGTTATGCTGCAGGTCAATTATCCAAAACACCAGCATGTCCACCTCTGAATAGCTTAGAGCAGGGGTGTCCAACTCCAGGCCTCAAGGGCCGGTGTCCTGCAGGTTTTAGATGTGTCCTTAATCCAACACCGCTGATTTAAATGGCTAAATTACCTCCTTAACATTAAGGTCTCCAGAGGCCTGGTAACTAACTAATCATTTGATTCAGGTGTGTTGACCCAGGGTGATATCTAAAACTTGCAGGGCACCAGCCCTTGAGGCCTGAAGTTGGACACCCCTGGCTTAGAGAGAAAAACAAAATAGAGGTTTTGGAGTGGCCTTGTCAAAATCCAGGCTTGTATCAGACTGACGACCTTAGCACAGTGCTGAAGGGAGGGCTTTAAAGTTGCCTGTACTGAAGCGTGCATGCACATGCAGAAATACTTTTTCACAGCATTGTAACTTCTTCAGTCTTCAAAATTAAAATCACCAAAGGCTAATCTGGAACCCAGAAATCAATGGGAGCTGCCAGGGTGTCTTTGTCTTTTGTATACAGTCTTTAGCTAATATCAATATTTTGTCCATCTCATTGCAATTAAATGTTTGTTCCAGGTTGTTCTCAGTGGAGGGAGGATGGTGGGAGCAGTGCTTATTGGAGAAACAGACCTGGAAGAAACATTTGAAAACCTGATACTCAACCAGATGGATCTGACGCCATATGGAGAAGAATTGCTTAACCCTGACATTGACATAGAAGACTACTTCGACTGAGCTCTGCTGGAGAGTTTGAACAATGGCAATTAGCTGTGTGAAAGAAAGATTATGTTTGCAATAGTAAATGAAATTATTTATTTTTGCTTTAAATAAAAAAAATTCTAAACCACATGCACTAAATTGTTGGTTGAAATATGTATTAGGTAAAAGTATTTTTGTAGAGTATATACAATACCGTGCAAGTCTTGAGCCATCCCCCATTTCTTCAGAGTTCAGCAATTTATTGAAAAGTGCAAACAGACGTGGACATTTGCACAAGCTTGAAAGTCAATATTTGGTATGACCACCTTTATTCTTCAACACAGCCTGAACTCTCTTAGGCGACATTTCTTGTCATTTCTTTAAGCAGTCTTCAGGAATAGTTCTCTAGGCATCTTGAATGATATTCAAAGCTCTTCTTTGGATATTGGCTGTCTCTTGTTCTGTTCTCTGTTAAGATGAACACACACTCAGTAATATTGAAGCCCAGGCTTTGTGGAGGCCAGTCCATGACTGATAGTGGTCCATTGTGCATTTTTCTATCTAGGTATGCTTTTACTGCGTTATCTGTTTTTGGGATCATTGTCACATTGAAATTGAAGCCATTTCCATTTCAAATATTTCCAGATGGTATGTATGGTTATTCAAAATCTGATTGTACTTTTCTGTGTTCATAATTCCATGGTTTTTGACCAATCGCATTAGACACCAATGGTTAATGCAGTCCCAAACATGACAGAGCCTCCACCAGGCTTTACAGATGGCTGTAGACACTTACTGTTATTCATCCCTCTATAAGTTGCTTCAGATTTTCAGCCCAGTTATTGTGTAGCCTTTTCTCCTTGTTTCCCTTCATTAAGAATGGCTTCCTGACATCCACGCTTCCAGTGAGAAGATTTCTGATGAGGCTTCAGTGAACAGTAGATGGAGGGCGAGAGGCATCTCTTATTGCTGGATTTCTTCATATTGCTTAAAGACAAATGCTGTTCATCTGCTATAGGTTTTAGGCCTGACAGTTTTATAAATTTTTTAAGGACACCCTGCACATCACGTTGACATACACCAAGTTTTGTTTTTATTATTATTATTACCAATAGCTCTTTGGAAATATTCTTGTTGATGCCAAAATACAATTTTATACCCATGAAACTGCATTATCTTTCATTCATTAAAGAAATGAAAATTAGTGAGAAAGTAGCCAGTGTCTAAAAGAAAATGTTAAAAAACCTTCAGAGAGTATTGAAAACTATTGCTCAAGAGCACTTTTCAAAATTCCAAGTCTAGCTGCTTGGAGGTAAATAAATAGAAATGGGTGTGGCTGGAGATTTTCCACAGCACTGTAAATCCATCACTTTGTCATGGTTTAAACTAATCATGGTTGATTTAAATCAGATATATACTGAGGTATAAGATACACGGGGTAGTATGAAAATGGCATGCACTAACACTCACTTGACCCATTGATTTTAATAGGCAAACGTGTTCTACGTGAGAGCGAAAAGGAAAATCTCTTTGTTTCTATGTTGTCCTAGTAACTCGTGATCAGATTTCAGCCTGAGCAGTAACTAGAGCTCCTCCCAGGCCTCAGCAACAATCTAGATTGTGCTGCCCATTGTTACTGTGAGACGTTGCTTTTGTGGTATAACTACTTGAAAACCCACCAAATGACAAAGGACAAGAAACATTAAAGGTGTAATGATTTAATGATGACCAGAACGCCCACCCACTCAATTCTCGTATATGTTTACCTTTAGGCTTGTGTTTGTAGGTCAGTGCTTTTATTTAGTCACATCTATTGACTGATTGGCTGAGTGAGCACCAAAGGTTGAGTTGACTCACTGGACTTGAAAAGTGACTAAAAATAGCGATGTAAATGAGCAACAACAACTGTGCAACACAGAATGATATCCTTGTCTTTTTAGTAAAGAAACATGAACAACAAACTCCTCTGCTGCTACTCCTGCTGCTGTTAAAGTTTCTCTGGGCTAGACCACATTTTCCAATTTTGGTCAGTTGGAGTTGCCCAGCAATCAGCAGGAATTGACACTGTGATTGCACTGAGTGGTTTTCCCTGGTGTACCTGCACAGGTGGAAAATGGGGAATTGTTTACAGGGTAAGTCAACACTGCTTAGGTGGCCAAATGAATCAAGATAAAATTCAAGTCCTTGTTTATATGCAAACTGCTGGAGTGGAGGGCAGGGCTGAGATGCCAGGTGCCACTGTAGACAGATTGTGTGTTACTAAGCAACTGAGATCAGGCATAAACATTAGTATGGCAAAAAAGACAGAAAAGAATTATATGCCTAGTTAATTTCCTGCTATTAAAGTTGATATCGCTGAATATAGGCAAATATGAAAACCAAATAAGATTTTGAAATCTTTAATAATCTGTTTTAATTGACTGATTGACTGGAAGTCCCAACTACCCCCAAATTTTGGGTGGTGGCCAGTCCCCCACACCCTGGCATGGGTGATTATAAAGAATTCATAAACATGAATCTGAATCAGCATACTTTATTAATCCCTAAAGAAATAACTGAGGGTTACAGTTGCTCCAGTACAGTAACAGACTAGATTATTTAACAATACAATATGTTAGATTTAAGAAATAGCACGATATATACAAATCACTCAATAAATATCAAGGATTGACAGAGGTGATTATAAATAAATATCAAGAAAATCAACAAGAATATTACAGAGTAGAAAAGAGCGTGTGTAAAAAGGGTGTAACTATTGCAGTGTTTACAGTGTGTTAGATGGAGTTGTACAGGGAGATGGCCACAGGCAGGAATGATTTCCTGCGTCATTCAGTGGTGCTTTTTGGTAATCTCAGTCTCCCACTAAACATGCTCTATGGCTAGCCAGCATGTCATGGAGTGGGCAGGAGGTATTATCCAACATTGTCTTTATCTTAGACAACATCTGCCTCTCCGACACCAGTTCCATCCCCACAACATTACTGGCCTTGCGGATATATAAATTAAGGACATTACTAATGCTCTGTTTTCATCTTAGCATTTAGAAGAGGTAACTGAATATATGTGTCCTTTTCCAAGTAACCTATATTTCACAACAGCATAATATAATAGTGGAAATTATTTTTTTTGGCACATTTATATTTGTTTTAATATGGCCACCCCTAAAAAAAAAAAAAAAAAAAAAAAAAAAAAAAAAAATATTCCGGAGGTGCCCCTGCCGTTCAGTCACACCCATCACCAAGAGGACAGTTGAAACCATTGTAAGACATTGCTCAACCTCACCATTATGTGTGCTATTGACGTCACCTGAGGCAGGGTGTGATTTGGGGTTTAAACACCCCAGGGTTGGGAATAGATTGCAGGTGCATTGAGGAGGATGAAACCTCCCATGCTGAAGTTCATCAGAAAACCACAAACGCACACAAAGTACCTATTCTTTGACTCCCCCACCCACTGGAGCACCAGTGGGTGGTGGGACCTTGGGGTGTTGAGGACCCTACACCACTGACAAAAACATTTTCCCTCTAAAGAAGAAGGGAAAGAAAGGGAACACATAAATGCAAAGAAAGCACTTAAAACATGCAGTTAACCTTAACTGGGCCTTCATTATATCAGCAAAGATGTCTCAACATAGGAGAGCCACCTCAACACGACAAGACTCAGGTGTACATCTGTGCCTTAAGGACAAAGGGCACTCTTTTGAGGACCCCAATGTTAACCTTTTGGACCAGGAAGACAGGATGGTTTCTATGAACAAATATTGTTTCTGTGAATGAATTTTCTCAAAATGAGGTGATGGCTTAGAAAACCAGGTATTAGCTACTTACAATGACTGACTCCTCCCTAGGCGTTTCAATCCCCATTCTTACCTTACCTCAGGTGACGTCAATAACTAATTTAATGGTGAGATTGGGCAATGTCTCTGTTACGTAAGGCCCAAAATGGCCTCCGTACAAGAAAGTAGTAGCTCTAATATTGACCAGTAACGAACCACCACACGCACACTGTAATGGGTTACACAAGATTTATTTGTTCTTTCTCCAGGTAAAACTACTGGCTGAAGACACAACTCTGGCCAGGAATCCAAGGCCCAAAGCCACCGCGGTCAGGGTTGTTAGCCTGGTTACAAACAGGGGAAAGGTGGTCACTTGGAAGAACAAGCAGCCAAAACGTATCAATCCTGCAGCTTCCTCAAAAAGGCTTGCCACCCACCTTTTCAGGCCTGACTTCGTTCGAGGCTGGGTCTCCACATCACATCCTGGGAGCTGGAACTTCCCCAAAACTGGTCCAGTTTCCTTGTCAGGGGCACAGAGAGTCTCCAGTCCAGTGTTTGTTTTCCTGCCTTCTAGCACATCCACTCACATCCCGATAAGAATGAGTCCTCCCTCCAACATCCTCAGTTTATTTTAAAAGCAAAACCAGGCCAGGTTAAAAATCTTTTCCATTAAAATGTGCACACTTCATCCTGGATCTTCGAGGCTTCCCTGCTTCACCAGTGTCCTACTAAAAAAAACAACAACAACCCCTACTTTCTGTTTCCTCTCCCCTTTATAGAGAAGGGCTCCAATCATCCCCAATCAGCTGCTCCCTGTATTCAACTCCAAATAGCTGGCCTAGAGTAGAATCTCCACTCCCACATGGGTGTGGCCCACACCTCACATCAAACACAAAAAAACACCAAAGCATGCAATTAATACAAAACAAAATCTAAAGAAATGCCAACCCAAAAGCTTAGGGGGAGATTCTCTCCATCCTTTTCCACCATGCTATACTCTGTAACATCTCACAGAGGTTTCACCTGTCGACTGGCATGTCCTATGTCTGTTATCACACGGTAAATAAATAAATAGTGGGTTAACGACTCTCAGTAACAACTCCAAAGCAACTGACCCCACTAGGTGTTGTTGTAGAACTAAAGAACCAAAATATCTGCAAAAACCTCATGAAGTCCAGTTGTGTTTGCCTCTAAGATTGCCTTCCTGAGCCTGGTTCTGCAAAAGAGCTCTTCCTTTTAAAGGGCGTTCTTCCTTCCTACTACTGCCAACTCCTTGCTCAAAGTAGACTATTATGGTTATCTCTCTCACTTTATGAAGATTTCATCATTCAAAATTAAAGGATTTGAGATGAGTATTCATGCTGTCCTTATAATGTGACTTTCCCCACCGCACTTACAGGCTTTTTTTTTTTTTTATGTAAACTGGTGAACACCCGGGCTGTCTACAAACATCTCATCTGTTTTATTGGAATACAGTACTCAGTTCCTAGTAGTGGTTGTAAATCAATACTCAGTATTCCAGTAAATACTGGAAAAGTCCAATTGATGTGTGTGCATTGTCTTTGGCTGTGACTTAGATAAAGATCAGACTGTAAAAACGCAAGGCGTATCCATCGTGCTACGAATAAGACTTGACATAGCGATCACTATCTTAGTGACGGATACACTTTTAGTTTTTATTGAAAAGTTATAACGTTAGTACTGGTTGAGTGGCTTCATTAATACAGATATTTAAGCAGATTTACCCTCTCCTTGTCGGCCTAAATTAGTCGTCTCACTTTTAGCGTAAACGTTTAACGTTAAGCCCAGACGTGTCACGCAGAGGATTTCATTCAAGTAGATTGCGGATGTGACGGCAGTAGCGTGACGGTTTGCTCATGCAAAAGTGTACGCTTGTGTGTAACACCAGCGACCGCCGCCGCCGCAAAATAAAAATAATCAAAAAAGGTCGAGGATTTTGAGTGATATATTTGATTGCTGTTCGTTTTTTATCTGGTAATTTGTTGTTGTTGTTGTTTTTGCTTGCATTGCATCTCTGCCAATTAATTAACATGACTTGGTTTTTTTTCCATGAGCAGGATGTCATTTTTAAAAATTAAGCTCCGCCACCGGTGCGCGCTAAGTCTTTGAGCATGCGCTTCTTTTGGTCATTCGATTACCAGCATGCATCAGGAGAACATCTTTTTTCCCCTGGTGGGTGGGGCTTTTTGAGAGGCGTTGCCGCACAGCAAGGACTCAGGGATTATATACCCTGTGCTGGTCTTCGAGCAGTTTCATACATTGCGCATTTGGAAGCAGATAGGTGCACTGCAGTTTAAGAACAACAACAAAATAATAATAATAATATTTCAAGTATTTCAACAAATATCGACTCCGCTATGGCTAGCTACATCCATGTTCCCGACGAGGCTCCCGCTGTGCCCAAAATAGATGTGACAGTTGACGAGAACGACTACAGACCTGGTGCACTGAAACTGATGAAGGAGCTGAGACCAAGCTGGAGGCCGTTCGAGATCAAAATGAAGGTGCGGTTTATTTCATTACACGCACTTTCATTTCATGTGAAATATTTACTGATTTTTACCATAGCTTTTAATTCTCCCACATATCAAGTATTTATAACTTTACCGTTTAAAAAAAGGGACGTTAGCTATTAAGGAGTAAACCACTTAAAAACTGTTGCCGATGTTAAATATTTACTGGTGTCGTACATTAACTGTTAACGGTTAAACAGGTCGGATGACTTCATTTTTGTGAGTCGCCACCAAACCACCAAACCAGGAAATGAACGCAGTGAATAGTTGATCTTTAAATTTGTATGTCTTATTGTTTGTTTGGTTTTTTTTCGTTACACGACACACGCAAAAAATGGAAAAAAAAAAAAAAAAAAGAAAACCGAAAGAAAGAAAGAAATTGCAAGTGTACGTTTATGTAGGGACTGCGCTAAAGAACGATTGATTTGACTGCGCAGATGCGGGCTCATAATATCGCCGACGCTAAACTGTTCGCTAGATGTTCTTGTTGCAAGTAAATGTTCATGCTGCTTATTCTTCCCACACACCCTTATGCAGCACACACTTTTATATTGTCCTCACTCAGTGGATGCTGATGCTACGCTGTGTCAGGGTGTGACCGTCAAACCATATTAACCCGTGACACACATATCTGGCTATATTCGGAACACGTTTTAACCGAACTATTCCAGTTTGCAGTTCAAGACATCAGACAACTGCAGCTTTGTGTTTCAATGGCCTGCACTATTAAAAAGATGCTATGCATAATAAAGTGTCATGACGTGGATATTTTCAGTTTACTATATTTATGATTTCACGAATAAAAGGCAGTCGATTGTTTGTTTTTTAACAGAATGCGTTAACAGTAGTACAGTATTGAAGTATGTATTAAACGTAAGGTTCAGGAAGAAATACTGACTCGAAACGCAACATGACTGTGGGCTATTTACATAAGAGGCTTAATCTAATCTTATGAGAGTGCAAATTGATCTTCCAAAGTTTAACACTTTACGTTACCCTGCAGGATAACAGTGTGACATGTATACATTACAACTATAAACAGACACCCAGAAAGTGGTATTTTCCTTTCTGCGAACAAAGTGGAGGTGTTTGGTAAATAGTGAGAATGAAAGCTTGTCAGGGCGTCTGCTGTTCTTGCCTGTATTATTCATCAATGAGCTCAAAGTGGGGAGTCAGCAAATGCCAGCCATTGCTATCTAATGGAAAATAAAATTCCTGACAGTCCTGTCATTCTCCGTCAATCCTAGATGGAGTAAACAATTAGGGTTGGTATGCTGACCCTTCAACCTTTACAAAAGTGTTCAGAGATTGTAAAGCGAAAATCAGCCAAAATGACACAACCCAAATTTTTGTAGGATTCCGCTTTGTTTTGCAGTATTTTGCCACTTCTGACGCCTCTCAGAACTTATGTAACGCCAAAAAGGTGTGGGCTCTCAGGCTCAGAATTTAAATAGAATCATGTGGACAGTTCCACTTCCTCTAATTGTAGGTGTCAAGTTCAAATTTTGAAGAATGGGACAGATGAAATCCCACTGGTTAATCTGTCCTCTGCTCTTGTCTTCCCCTCTGCAGTTTTTCACAGATGGAATAACCAATAAACTGCTTGGCTGCTACGTGGGTGCAACCATGCAGGATGTGGTTCTGGTCCGTATTTATGGCAACAAAACAGAACTGCTGATCGATAGGGAAAATGAGGTGAAGGGTTTCAGAGTACTGCATGCACACTGCTGTGCCCCACGCCTTTACTGTACCTTCAACAATGGTCTGTGCTATGAATTTCTGCAAGGAACTGCACTGGAGCCTGAGCACATTCGCAGCCAGCCTGTTTTTAGGTAAAAAAAAAAAAAATCTTGCTATGCAAAATGGAGCTTCTACAGTGTCACTTGACTTTGGGTGTTGTATGCTCTACCACCTCACCGCCTACCTGTCTGAGGCTAAAAATAAATTCTGAACAGAGTTGTGCAATACCTGCACCAGTGTTTTGGTTGATTGTATCGGCACATTCTAGGCTCCAAATATTAGCCTTTTAGCTGGATGTAGCTTTTTTTTTTTTATTCCCTTTACAAAAATGACATGAACCATTTGATTGCATGGCTCTCAGTTACAGTCTATAACAACTTGCAGAAAGAGTATGAAGCAGTCAATTCCATTCAGTTAACTGGGAAAAGCCATAAAGACAGCAATTGACTACATCCCAGAAATCAGTTTTTGAGGACAGAATAAGTTCGTTTTCAGTTGTAAGGTTTTTAATTTTTCTTGAAATATACCACGAGTTTAAATAAGACACATTAAATGCTGTTAGCTTTAACTTTAATAACTTTTTGAAAGCAGGTTTCTTTTTTTTAAATAATTACTTACTGACAAGACTGCATAATCTGATCCATAATAAAGTTAAAGCAATTCCCCTCCTTTTATAGCCCATTTGTGTGTTGCTGCTTGCTGTTGTAGTTACAGTCTTCTTGTTTTCTACCTTGCAGGCTCATTGCTAGGCAGCTGGCCAGGTACCACGCCATACACGCCCATAATGGCTGGTTACCCCAGTCTGACCTGTGGCTGAAGATGGGCAAGTACTTTACTCTCATCCCCAAATCCTTCAAGGACCCTGAGCAGAATGCCAGGTGAGACCACATAGATCAGACTTAGTCTGCCAGATCTGTTAGAGAGCTGGTTAGTACTCAGGTTCTCATATGTCTCAAAGCCCAGTTGAGTTTCACTTCTACTGTCTAAAGAAGTGAAATGCATTTCATATATTGTTCAGCTCGCTTACACTATGTATATGTCCCTTTTTTCACACATGACTTCAATTGACTGTTTCATACAGGATCAAGAATCAAGAGTTGGCATTGTAAGAAAAGTGGTTATGTAATGTTTATTACTACTATTATGTTTAGGTTTTGGTATTTTTAAAGACTTTATTAAGTTCTGAAAATGAATTTGCCACGCCTTTTTATCAGCATGGCGTGATATGACCTCATAGCTTTATCTGTGAGTCACATGATCCCTCAGGTTTTAAAGACAAAACACAGGGATATTTATCAGGCGATCGTATCTGGGGAAGTACGTCAAGTCCTTTGCATAGTTTCAGGACATTTGTTTTGCATTCCCAAGAGACTATGCACGTCTTTCCCTAAGTTTTGCTACATCAATGACCAGCAACCTAGAATAGTAAAGTAGCTCATTTATGGCTTAAAAAAAGAGGGGCTGCGTAACATAAAAATGAGTTATGATTACAGTGTCTCCCTCACGTGCTTTTGCCGTTTTGTCTAACAGTAATAGCTGCCTTCAAATCTACTGGCACTTAAAATGAATCCAAAACAAACATTTGCTTTATATGCTGTTCCATGCAGGTCAAGCAAATATTAATACTGTAAGAAATACTATTAAGTTGAGTCGGAGTGTAAGAGGCGTGGCATCTCGAGTCTTGTTTACTGAAGTGTCGGAATGTTTAATGAGCACGGACACTGAATACTCTTCTTTCCAATTTCTTGCCACATTCTACAAGTAACAAAGAAAAGGAATTCATTTAACACGAGTCTTTTAAGAATCCAATCCAAACAGGAAGTACAGAGCAAAACTCTCTTCCAGTGAGTGTTGTGGGAACAGTGTCTATTTTCTGTTCCTGGTGTTCACGATTTGTGCTTATTGCAGTTTAAGCAGTGATGCCACTGATAAAAGGTTCTAATGTAACGCTATTAGTTGTAAAGATGCTCTTAATACAACAACTGATAGTTTTAATCTCTGATTTTTATTTCTTTTTTAATTCCTGTAGTGATACTTAGCCACCTTCTTTATTTGTTTTCTGCTCAGTTTCGTTTTGTCATTCTGGGCTTTACTGACAAGTGTGATATACATATTTGCATTTAAATTAACAATACACTACAAAAATAGACTACTTGTACCTATTTGCACCTCATAAAGTGCCACATTTGATTTTCATGCCTTCTAGTGCCTGTTGTTCTGTTCCTGTTTTCTCCCATACTTCTGTTTCTACCTCTACTTTCAGGTTCCCCATACTGACTTATCCATCTCCATCTCCCATTGAATACTGCTCAAAAAAGTAACACTTTTCAATCAGAGTACAACATCAAGTCAGTTAAACTTCTGGGATGTTGATCTGGTCAGTTAAGTAGCAGAGGTGGCTGTTAAGCAGTCTCAGCTGCTTTGCTGTGAAAGAAATGAACAAAAGAGGGACTGACTGTTTTTGTTGTTTGTTTGTTTTCACTAGTTTTATGTTTGGCTAGGGTTAGCGTCACTACTGCTATCATGAGGTGATGCCTGGACCGTACAGGGGTTGCACAGGTAGTCCAGCTCCTCCAGGATGGCACATTAATATGTGTCATTACCTGAAGGTTTGGTGTGTCTCTCAGCACCGTCTCAAGAGCATGAAGGAGATTCTGTGAGAGCTGGAGAGGGCCATAGAAAGTCCTTAACCCATCAGCAGGACTGGTATTCGCTCCTTTGTGGAAGTAGGAGCAGGATGAGCACTACCAGAACTCTACAAAAAAACCTGAGGTCCTAAAGTCCTTTAGTGGACTCTATGCTCACTGCCCAGCGCCGTGGAGCCCGACTGGCAATTGTATTAGAATACCAGAATTGGCTAGGCAGCAGCACCCTGAAAGCCATTAGGTAGCGAGACAAAGTCCTTGGACCTCACTCCAATAGAATAACTCTTTTGTTTTTAACGTGCTACCCAGTTCGTATCAGTATAGATATAAGCCCCCCCTCCTCTAAATTGAGATCTGATCTGTGTCCTTTAATTTTTTTTTTTTGAGCAGTCTATGAATAACTTTGTAACCAACTTGTAAACTCTCTGCCTCTTTCAGGTTGAGCAGGGAGGTTCCCAGCGCACGGAGCCTCAGAGAAGAGCTGTTGTGGCTCCAGCAGAGCTTGTCTGTGCTCGGCTCCCCCGTCGTTCTCTGCCACAACGACCTTCTCTGCAAAAACATCATCTATAACCAGAAGGAAGGTGAGTATGACGGGGTGTAGTCGCATACTTTTCTGTGTGACTGAGTGCGAACTACACTGCTCCCTGTACCCAGATATGATTGCATTAATTAGATGATTTCAACCCTAGTCACATGCTACACTCATTGTCAGTGTTTGCATTGGACGGTAGCTGTAGAATAAGAACGGTCAGACAAGACAATCTGTGAGTTTGGCTAAGGCTCTTGATTAAATCATTTCTCCAAAGTCATAGTTATAGTTTATTTATTTATATAGTACATTTAATTACAACAGGAACGTTGACCAAAGTGCTGTACAAGAATACAAAATACCTAGTAAAAAGTCATGGCTGTTAGGGTAAAAAGTTGTGCAAAGAGAAAAGCCTTGACTCATGGATTTATTCTGTTTTCTAAATTTGTCTAATCTGTCGTTCTAATTCTGTGTTGAAAATACAATTAGAAATGTTATCAGCTTGAAAAAGCAGCATCATTGCATCATGCTACATACATAGTCTGTGTTACTGGCAGCATATGTTTTTGGTGCTATGTTGCCATTTTTGTTGGTGTGAATGTGAAGCAAACAGTCTTCGGGTAAACTTACTTGTGCACTGAGCTACTGCAATTATACCAGCCTATGAATCCAGTGGATTTATGTATGTGGGAGGGGGGTTGTTTAAGAGCTGTCAGCCCCCTCGTCAGTGTGTGACGAGGGGCGAGACCCTTCTTACAGCTCCTTGTGTCTAGCCTTTCTCCCTCAGGAATAACAGCAGAGGCTGTGGCTGCCCCACCCTGCCCCAGGGAGGCAATGGAGAGAGACAGACCTCACACACGGTCGGCTCTGAGGGCCCTCGCATACTCTGCCCACTCCTCAGACTAATCTGGATGAGTTCATGGCAGCAGTAGGAGCCAACTATCTAAACTATCTTCCTGTCACCTTCCTTTTGCTACTTGGCCAACAGTTGTCCATCTGACAAACTATTGTTCCTACAGTACTGGTTATTACACACCCATTTTTATAGGTGTCTTTGCTGTAAGTAACTCTGAGCACCACTCAAATGGCTAAATTTTAAAGCTGCTTTCTGCTTCTCTTCACAGTTTTTTTTTTTTTTTTTTTTTGTCACTATTAATCACTAGAAAGAAAAGGACGTGGTGATACAGTATTCTGTTTGTTTTTTTTTCTGTAAACTAACCCCATGATAAGATCCACACTGAATCCAGGTACAGCTAAAGGTCCATGTTTTGGGATTATTTCATGTGTAATATAGCACAGTGGATTTAAAATGAAGCCCTCAAATGTGGTTCAAGTCTAGACCAACTTTTGTTCATGAGAAATACAGTATGAGTTAAGGTGTTGTTGGCATTTACTACCTAGTTACTTCATTTTTAACAATACATTTCTCACAAATTGCTCTAATAGATGCTCCTAATTGCACTAAATGTGTGTTCATTGGCTGGTCATGTCAACAAATTCACTATTTTACTCTTGTGACTGAAAACAATTTAAAGAAAACCACTGAGACTTATTTGAAATGGGTAAAGAATTGTAGCAATTTTTGGAGGTCTGGCTTAAAAAGTCAAAAAATAACAATGTGTAAGTCATTCTTAGTAATTGTCTTTTCATGGGAATAGTTGACAGTAACAATAAAGAATATAATCTAACTTTCAATAAAAAGATATAACTATAAAGCTTGTGAAAAAACATTTTGCCAGGGCGCGCCTAAAAAAAACTCCTGCATACAAATATATTTCTGAGAGAGTGTTGCCACTTATAGAACTTGAATAAAATCTGTGTTGCACATCAGGCGAAGGCTGAGCAAGGGAAAAGTTCTGGTGTCACCCGGCTTTGCATGACAATGCAACACTCTTAAATTCCTCCACACAGAAATGCAACATCGCCTGGAGCCTGTACTCTAAAGTTAATTTCTTGTATAGGCATGTAAAAGTTTGGGCACTCAATATGCATGTTTGTGGAATTGCAGAAGCATATTACAATCTTCAATAAGTACTGGATAAAAAGATCTAGTGTAATTGTATCTCCCTCAAACATCCAAACAGAACTAAACCACATGTACAAATGACAACTGTAATGGAATGACACCACAATAAACTCTGGGCCTTTCAGCTCCAAGCAAACTTTATTGTATTTCTGGCTGCGCCCACTCAGTTGTCTAAGGTGTCGTTTTTGTAAATGCAGTTGCTGTCTTATAGTGCACTTACACCCTTTTGTTGAGTTGGCATAAAAAGAAACTGAATGACTTCCATGCCACTTCCTGTCACTTCTGTTCAGCTGTAGCTGCTGACTTGAAACCACTTGTCTGCTAACGTGACAGCAGAAAAGCTACCACTTCCTGCATTGATAAACAAAAGAGCTGGAAGCGGTCATCTTTTTTTCTTGTTTTTTTTTTGGGTTTTTTTTAAGCTGTCGCACACTTATAACAAAGGCTGTATTACATTTTCCTGCTTGTTCCTGTCTCTCGGTCCCAGTCACAGGATCTTTTACTCTCCCCACTCTAACTGTTGCTCAGATTTTTCTTTTTCAAAAAAACCAAATCTCTTGACTCTGGCCCAAAGCCCTGTAAGTCTGCAGCTCAGCAGCTAACAGCAAGCCTCTCAGAGCTACTTTGCAGAAGCAGTAGTGATGTTAGGCTATTGGATATTCAGCGGACCAATAGGAAGGGAGTGATGAAGGGGAGTGTTAAGTCAAGGGGTGGTGGTTAGGCTTGATGGAATGGGTGTGAAAGAATGGCTAAAAGACAACTGTGTCAGTGAGAGTGAGCATGTGTGAAAGATGTTTGCCCCAACCTTTTCATCTGCTGCACAGGGGGGCTATAGCCACTGCCCGGAGGTGTTCAGTTGTGTCCCGCTAGGACCCACACGCCGGCTGGTAACCCACCTCAAAGTGTCTTTCTTTGTAGTCCAGCACCAACTCAAAATCTAATGTTCCATACACTAGGGTAAAGAAGCTAGCTAAAGCCAAAAATAATTAGTAGAGTAGAGACATTTAATTAAAAGTACTGTTAAAAAAAAATCTGTATTTGTTAATGTCTCTGTAACAACTGGGCTTGTGAAAGTAAGTGTTTGCATTTTGACTTTGACTGGATGCTTCTCTCTTTGTTCATTGTCTGTGCAGTGAAATCACATTTTCAGCAACCTGCAGATGCACTCACGCAGCACCATATTCTTTGAATTTTACCTTCCATGCTCTTACATCAGATTCCAAATGACAGTAAATATAAGTGCATATATTTTGCAAACCTGGCCTGAAACTGGTGCCTACATTAGCGGCTGTGTGGGATTTTGTGTGTGCACTTATGGGCGTGTGTGTGTGACTCATACACATCACGAGAATTTGTCTGAAGCTCTCAGTTAAGCTGAGAGTTGTTGCTCCTGTTTGTCTTCAGCCATCATCACTGCTGGTGCGTAGTTTCTTAGAACTTGTAAGTTGACTTGTGCTTGTAAGTACGTGGAACTTGAACTTTCTGAGAGCATGGATCAAATAGTGTGGTTGCTGTACATTTGCTTTGGCTGCTCACCGGCTACTTATTTCACGTGTGTGAAATGTCTCTCTTCTTTGTATCTCTTTGTATTTTATTATCTTCCTCCTTTTGTTCCCTGTGCCCCGTTTTCCTTGTTTCTGTCTTCAAAGCATAACATTGACTTGGCCATTTTCCTTTTACTCTGTGTTTGTGTCCAAAACAAATGTTCTCTGAGAAGCAGGCTCTGCTCCTTTTCCTTTACCATTTGCACATGTTTCACGTATTACAGCATGCTCTGTACTCTTTGATTTCTGCTAATATGTTCCAGCTGCCTTAAGATTTATAACTCAGCTTTCAAATGAACACAGACATGCACATCTTGATGTTTGTTTCATCAAAATTGTCTGTTCCTCAACACTTCTGCTACATTCAAAATGCAAACTCTTACTCATCAGCCCTTAAAACTAGCTCAGTAACCGTGCCAGTCCAGTTAGGAAGTCAGAAAGATAGGAAATTACATGAAAAACCTTGACATTCTGAGTTATCAAAGGGAAATGCAACATAATCATTGTAATGTCTGCCTCCTCGTGTCTTTGTCTAAATGATGACGCTTCTGTTCCCAGGGAATGTAAAGTTCATTGACTACGAGTACACTGGGTACAATTACCAAGCCTATGACATTGGGAACCATTTCAATGAGTTTGCTGGTAAGTGTAACTCAAACCACTCACATATGTGAAAGTAATTTGTGTTTGCTGCTTTGCTATGGTATAGATGCACAATATTTACTATTATTTCTGTTTTATAGGCCTGAATGAAGTGGACTATAGTCACTACCCTGGGCGGGACTTTCAGCTTCAGTGGCTGCATTCTTATCTCGAAGCCTATAAGGAACACAAAGGCCAAGGTAGTGCAGTCACTGACAGAGAAGTGGAGAGCCTCTATGTCCAAGTCAACCAGTTTGCCCTGGTAAGTATTTGTAGTTGGTCCAGCGTCATCTACTCAATAATGGATGGATTGGTAGTTGGATGTGAAGTGAACACAACAGACACAGCCTGGCTTCAGTAAAATAATCATTTTAAGCCGAATGTTTGCACTGTTACAGTAAAGCTGCACCTGGTCTACAGTTTATCAGACCAAGCTGCATTTATTTTATTTTTTTATTTTAGCCTTTCTGGATTAAGTATTTGAGCTACCGTATCACCAGCTTACTATAAATCTGGTATATTAGTGTTACTGTGAGGGATTGGCCACAAAGGTGCACTTTATATTGTGTCTCTCATCAAATGTTGTTTATCACAAAACAAACTCTATTAAGAACTCCAACAGTATTCTAGTAATGGTGTCGATCACCCACATTTATTTTGTGTGACTAAACGCACATGTGCTTTGGAGAAAATAATAGGAACCGCCTGCAAAGCAAACTTGTCACTTGAAGTCTTGAACTACTACAAATATTTACTCTGTAGTTTAAAAAGATAAAATAGTTACCTGAACAGACAAATGTTACTTCTGTATAATTCAGCCTTTCCCCCAAAATGGTCAAAAATAAAGCATTAACATTAGACATTGACCAAGTACAGTGCGGTCCTTAGGGCTTGTTCCGAATGATTCTCCACACTGTAAGCTGTTGGGTCAGAGTGGTGCATGTTATACAGATCACACAGACATAAACTACCTGCTCTGAATATGAGAGAAGGATGACTGACACACTCACTAATCTAGCCACCACATGGGTAACAATAACTAAAGATAACTTGCAGCCTTGGTGAGACTCGCCGTTGTCCCGTGAGACAGATTCTGCCTGGTTTACTCTAAAGAGGAATAGAGGGCAGTGTGGAGGATGGGCAACTGAAACAATTGTATTTCTGTGTGAGCTGTTTGTAATTGCTGCCATAGGGCCTCTAGTTTTATACGTACTTGTGTGTGTCATGTTCGATAATTGGAAATGACATGTACTTTTAGACTGTGAGCACACGGTGAACCTTTCTCTCTCTGTCTCCTTTTTGCCAAGGCTTCTCATTTTTTCTGGGGTCTCTGGGCTCTGATTCAGGCCAGATTCTCCACCATCGACTTTGACTTCTTGGGGTAAGTTGCCATCTTTAAATAATCTAGCGAGCACACTTTTCTTTGAGCCGTTATATCTTGGTGTGGCAAGCACAATTTAGTAACTTAATCACGTTTAAGAACAAAATGTTAAGCATCCACATGGATATTTTAGGATGTTCTGTTATTTTTGCACTGGCATTTCGTGGTAACATGTCACGTACATATTTATCTCACTGCTGGCACTGCTGCTGTGTGTCTCTACTTTACAATCAGATATGCAGTCCTGCGGTTTAACCAGTATTTCAAGATGAAACCAGAAGCGGCTGCACTAAAATTACCAGAATAAAAGCCCGCACCTCCCTCATCATCATCTCCTCTTCGTCCTCAAACCTGCTCTGCACCTCACACGATGACCTCAGAGTGCCCTCTAGAGGTCCCTGTTGAGAAGAAGCCAGACTCTGAGTCCAGTTTAGTTTCTGAAGATCCCCTCTAAAGTCCACATCCATAAAGACTGAACGGGCAATGATAAACACTGTTAATCAGGATAAAGCCCATACTGTCAACATGGGTGTGTGAAGGACCAATTTTAAGATCCGCTATAATGTGAAGTCCACTTGGTTAAATTTATTTTCATTATCAATTCAGTTGATATTTGCATATCAGCTTATTGTATTTATAAGCAGCTCTTCAGATGGCTCAGCTCTGTCTAAGGCAGAGAAGAAGCATCATGTGAGCAAATACATGGCAACTACCAGCATTATTTTTTTATTTTTTTGTCTTTCTTTAAAAGTTGTCCAGACATTAATCTGACTGCCTAGACACCTTCCTAATATCACATTCATGGGTAAACCCCCTCAGAACCAGCCAAGTCATAGACCACATTTATGACAACGGGCAAATAAAGCCTGCTTTATTTGCCAAGGAGCCAAGATAAATGGTAGAAAATGCTAACATGGAAAGGCCAGTCCTGTCTTTCAGTCCCATGTGATAGGAGCCACGCCACACCAAAAACACTTGAGGTCTGTCTTGTGATTCTTGTTTTCACCCCCACCCCCTACATTTCCTGTCCATGCATGGGTGGTGCCTAAGAATAGCCATGTAGTAAATGTTTTACTTTGTAAAGGTAGAAAAGGGGGTTTTAGGGGAGCAGCTTGTGTTTGCCTCTAAAATCTTCCTTAAATGAAATGGTTGTAGATCATTGAAAAGCCATTTGGTTTGACAGTAGTTCTCACTGTACTTCTAGTTTTGTTACTTTTGACACTTTTGTTAACTTAACACAAAGATACATTTTACTGTAATTTTTACATTCCGCACTTGTAGTACTAGATTGTAAAATTGGTGGATTTCACGTGGTAAGTTAGCAGCGTCCATCCTGATAGGGAAGGATTTGGAGTCTTCGTCAATATTATGAATCACTTTTGTCCTAAAGCTCCAAGGACTAAGCATTTTGTGAACACGTTCTCATTTAGAGGTGTGTGTGACGTGGCCTTGCTGGCTGTCAGATTTTTGAAGCAGAGTTGGCATTTATCATGTTAAATGATGGATGTTAAATGGTATGGAAAAGTGGAATTCTGGTAAAAGAAAGTCAAAATGATTATCTCAGGCTGCCAGTGGAACTTGAAGATAATTTTTAACAGCAATAACTATTGAAGTTGGTAAAGAACTCTTTAAACAAACTGTTTTTAAAAGAATCTTTTAGGAACTTTTATGAAAACTAAGAAAGCGTAGCTCTCGGTGATTTAACAAGCAGACACCAAAGTGCTGATCGCCGTAAACACTTGCAAGAAAAATGTTTAGAAGAACCTAAGCGTTTCAGATCCTTACACTGTTTAAATGTGACCATGACCCAGCAACTCTTGCAACTGGTTTTTGTTTAGTCCAAAACAAAATCACACGTTTGCAGAGCTCGGTGAAAGCAGTTATTGACACAAAGTTGTCCACTCATACTCATGCAGTTATAAATACATATAGAAGTGTCAGTCTGCCTTTGTGCCTTTTTTTTTTTTTTTTTTTTTAAGTCTTATTTTTCACTCAAAGCAATGAACTTAAGGATTATTACTCTTCTGTTTTTAATTAAGTGTTGCTTTTTTATGCTGGAGGATTAAGATGGATAGATAATAAAATTCTCCTGTTGGACCTAGGGTAAATTAGAAATTCTTGTCTTTTAACCTGTGACTTATAAACCCAACCATCTACTTGGTGGTAAAGGGTTTTTAATTTGCTGGTTTGGATTGTGCTGAGAGAACATTTCTAAAGGGTCTCTCGGAAAGTTGTTTGGAGTATTAAGATAGTAGACAAGACTAAGTGTACAAAAAATCCATCTGAATAATTAAACTGGATGAGTGCATTTTCACTGTATATCGAGTAATCTCTCTAGTCTTTTAACTTGAACCACTACATCTTAGAAATGCATTTATATTTAACATTATTGGAGGGGGAAAGGTTAAACTCTGGCCACTGTAGCATATGTTTATATGTATAACTAACGTAATGATAGCTTTTTTTTTCTCATGTGAATATGTGTACATAGAGGGAGGTTTTTTTTTTTTTCTAAGAAATGAATTAAGGTGGAAAAACTGCTCAATGTAAAGAGTGAAACTGGAAAAACTAAATATGCTTAAAAATAAAGTATATTTACATTTATGTCTGCTTTTGTCTTTTTTTTTTCTCCCCCTGTGGCTTTAATATTGGACTGGGGGGGGGTATATAGCAGGTGTCACTGAATTTTCATTTAAAAGTTCATTTTAATTGAAATCTTACAATTTTGACCTTCCCCTTTCTTATGGGTCATATAGAGTGAAACAGCGCTGCTCTACAAACGGTAAGGGAATGTCAGTTAGCCAGACACACTGAGAAAATGCTGGAAAGGTTTTTTGTTTGTTTTTTTTCCTGAAAAGTTGCTTCTCTTTATTTGGTCGTAACGTTTTCAGGGGGAGAAACATTTGGTCATTCATCCAAGTGACATCAAGCGCTAGCATTTCCAGCACCGGTAATCATTAATTTTGCAGTTTTAATCCCTACTTGCATTTTATTTGCCCCAAAAACTGTTATGTACAAAACGACGGAGAACAGGACAGGTCTGTACAAAGACAGACTTGACAAAAAGACAAAAAAGAAAAAAGTACGAGTTAAAAATCAAAGGAGTGAAAGAGTCAGACCCATACGAGCATACAGAGTGGAGTAAGGACGTTAGCGTGCTGCCCAACTTTC
This sequence comes from Copadichromis virginalis, assembly GCF_057382275.1. Taxonomy (NCBI): domain Eukaryota; kingdom Metazoa; phylum Chordata; class Actinopteri; order Cichliformes; family Cichlidae; genus Copadichromis; species Copadichromis virginalis. Next base: position 37,054,381 of record NC_140634.1, read on the forward strand.
ATCACGCACATATTTATTATTATATGGTCCTAAGTGTGAGTGCATACACTCAAAAAATGTTTAGTAACTTCAGATCCCTGCAACAAGCCCAGGTCCAGTTTACTTTGGTGATTTGGACTATTCCATTTCACAGCTGTTGTTACTTTTTTTTTTTTTTTTTTTTTTTTTCCCTTTGCATTGGCCTGTACAGGAGACGATCTATTTGTCGTTTCAGGTTGTAGTATTACACAACATCTTCAGATCCTTTTTTTTTTTTTTTTTTTTTTTTTTTTTTTTTGTCCCATTTGGATCTTTAGCCATCAGAATTGTTGTCTTAAGGCCAAGAAACATGCCAAGCGGATTTATTTTACCAAGTGGATCATCATGGCCTTGCCACATTGGTCCATTTGATTGACCTTTATTATAATTATGTATTTATTTTATTTTCAGTTGCTACAAATGGGACAGACATGACTGGGGGATAGGACAGGGAGAAAGAATGAAAGAAAGAGGGAGAGAAAGAAAACCAGAGGGGAGAAGAGACGGTGAGAAAGGGGAAAGAAAAACAAACAAACACCTGGATCACCTGTATGGAGAAAAAAAAAACAAGAGAAAGCAAACAAAAAAGAGCAACATAAATACAGCACCATCACAATAAACTAGCTAACAGTAGATACTAAATAATAAACGATATTGTGCAGCATGCGAGATAGACAGCGCACAATGTGCTTTGAGGCAGCAGCCAAGAAAGGTGTAGTCCGCGTCTGTGAATACCCGTGTGTACACCTGTGTGCACACCTGTGTGGATCAGAATGCTTGTATTCCAAAGGTTTCTCCATGTAACGATCTGCTAGGGAGTGTGGGGAGCCATAGCCCCGTCCCCCAGGGCACGAAGCAGGTATGGAGGAGATCCAGGCCCCAGACATCCAGAGGCCCCAGAGTACGAGGAGGACCACCAAAGGGGGGGGGGGGGAACCGTGCCACCCTCCTGGGAAGAGCTGAGTAGAGCCCCAAACGAGAGGTCACCCAGCAGCTACGGAGCAGAGGCCAGAGGGGGTTGCAGTGGCGTGCCCGCAGGCTCTGCCGGCAGCCAGCTGTGCCAGAGAAGACCGAGCTTCAGGCCCATCGTGTGATCTGAACATTTTCAGATCTAATAGAAATAAAATAAGTGTTTCGTAATTCATTCCATTCATTGTCTTTATTTATAACTGGCAGTATTGTTTCATTCTATTATAGATTCTTACAAGATAGAGGCAAAATTGTATTCCATTATGCTTTATTAGCTGCTTCGGTGAAAAACAAATCAACAATGCAAAAAAAAAAACCCCACTGGAAAACAGTTATTCATCACTTGATTGCTTCAGTGGATCTGCGCTCGACAGTGCAGCCTGGGCGGAGTAGTCGAACACAGATCCACTGAGCTCTCAACACAGACAGCATCGTCAGAAGAAAAGTTGATAAAATAAATTAAAAATTTAGTATTGTTCGATACATATGCGTACCGAACCGAAAGCACTGTATCGAACGGTTCAATACCGATACGAGTATCGTTGCACACCTACAAAACACATCACCTTTATCAGTGATGCATTTTGATTCACTTGGATTTCACTTGGTTCTCTGTGTGTAAAAACAAACCAAACCACATGGAAAAGCTACCGCTGATTTGGGCCAGAGTAAACAAACTATAGGTGTGAAAACACTCTCAGACTTTCCAGGAGCCCTGGACAGTCAGACCTAGCCTCTGTTTGCAGCGTTCTTTCATGCTCTTAAATACCTCTCCATGGTGGTGTCTCACTCCCTTTTCACTTGTTGGTCTTAAGAGTGAGTGGAGCTTTAATCCATTAGTGTGTACTATGTAGTCCAGGCAACATAATTTCATGTTCATATATTTAAAGATAATATAATATTACTTTGACATTTCTTTTGTCTTGTGCAGAGGTGGAAAAAAATATTTGAAAGCTACTTAAGAGTTGACATAGAGATGTCCACAAGATGGCGACACAACCCACTAAAAGAAAGTAGTACCCACATAGCTCCTCCAGGCTGGCAGAAAGCTCACCACAGGGTACAGAAATAATCCCATTCAGCATTTATTATTTGTGATATTAATGCCTATTAGCATAGATTTCTATATTTAAAACAAAGGCATCTCAGTAATATGCCTTGTGTTGAACATCTACACTCAAATGTGCAGGAAAATAGTACATTTCTTTTTTCTTTTCTTTTTTTTTATGTCTTTTCCTGTCTGGAAGCACTTGCAATCAAATTTATGATCTGATTGCACTAGTGTGGCAAACACATTTCGCTTTTCCGAGATGTTTTCTATAAGTTCTCTATAGGCTCCTCTTGTTCAGGGTTTATCTGCTTATTTCCTCATTTCAATTTGTGTTATTTCAGTTATTACATTATATGTAGTATATTCTGTGACAATGTCTAAGGTAGGACAGACAGGAGAAAAGGGGAAAAGTAAATAGAAATACACAGCGTATCGCCCACTGCCACATCTGTTAGAAGAAAACAAGCATTCAACACCTGGAGTGCAAAAATTAAAAGCGCACAGGTGCATAAATTAACGATCTTCTTGTGGTGTGTGTGTATCTGTGTGTGAGATACACACGTGTGTGAGAGAGAAAGATGGAGTATGTTTGTGTCTTTGACATGAAATGTGGGTGGGAAGCTGCAATAACGCCACCTAGGAGCCAGAAGCAGACAGAGATGGATCCGGGAGAACCAGGCCATCCGAAGCCCCAAGAGTACTGAAGACCTCAGGCCACACATCTCAACGATATCTGCGTATCTGCGGGGCATGGAAAGATCAGGGTCCCAGTGTTCTAGGAACTCAAGAACCACACTGTTTGCATTTGGTCACTCACTTACCCACTAATGACACAGAGACACATATATCACACATGCACACACATTGACCCTCCCCTTTGAGGTGCCAGCAAGCAGATGCCCCCCGAATAAGCAGTGAACTGAGACGCTGCCAGAGCATCGCATCAAACCACCTGTAGACCTCCGTACCTGGCAGGGTGTGTGAAACAGGGGTGCAGGAAGATGCTGACCATCCCCACTAAGTAATAGAATTGATCAGTGGGGACCAGAGGGAAACAAATTCATCCAGTTAGTTTTGTGAGGAGGCAGACGTTCTCTCCAGATGGTTTGATCTAGAAGTAAATTTCTTTATTGAACAATACATAAAAATGTTTTTGGATTTCCAGTTCATGAGCATAGGCTTCTTAGCGATGCATAAGGCAGTATCTATTTCACATATGTCACCTATAATGCACAGCTTGGGTGAGGTTGGGATGCAATGACTAGACCATGTGGATAGGTAGGGTGTGCAGACCCATATAACATGCATATAGTTGTGAGCAGAGTTGTCTTTGCAATGGGTGCATGTATTTGAGTGTGTGAGACCCATTTGGAACAACCGTTCTCCTATATAGTTTGTTCTGTAGACAATTTTATATTGTAAGTTGTAAGTTGGGGATTTCATTTATTTTGAAGGTGTTCAGACAGTTTTGATCTGGACTGATGGAAAGATCTCGCTCCCAATTTATGGTTGGGAGGGGAAATAATTCATTAGTTTTAAATAAAAGTTAACTTTTTTTTGATCACCATTTGAGGGTACAAATATTTATTTATTTTACCCATGACTGATATTAATCTTTAATAGGGCTGTCAAAATTGAGAGCAAACAAAACAACTGCTATAATGCCCTCTGCTGTCTTAGTTTAATTGGTCACATGACTGCACCGTGTGACTAACATGCGTCATTGTTTTAGAAAGTCTCCGTTTTCGCTGTCCACACTGCGACGTGAAAGCACCGTTTTGAAATATATGCGTTTCGGGAGCGTTTTCAAAACGTTGCGTTTTCCATCAGCGAAAACGCCGTTTCAGTGTGGACAGGAGGCCAAAACGGAGAGAAAACGATGACGTAGCCTAAGTGAGATTGTAAGTAGTGTACTGGTGAAAAAAAGGTGTGATCCCTGACAGTTGGGTGATGTGAACGCCAAGCACCGCAAAGAGCAAAATCATCCATGTATTGTTTAAGAATATCTGCCATCAGTTCAAATAAACATAAGTGAACTTAAATCAACTGAAATTAAGTTCAACATGCACACAGCTACACTGATCTGGTCCTTTTCCCTGAACACCTGTGTTCATCTGCTTAAATAGTTCATTTACGCCTGGACTATTTCATTAGGTAGGTGAGACAAATATTTCTATACTCAAACCTATACTGCTACTCCTTCCTAGCGGTAAAACTCTGCAGTGTATAGTCGATACATATTACAACAAATCCATTTCTCTATAAACACACTCTAAAATCAGCTTTATTAAATTACCAATATTCTCCCCCTTCTTCACCTGGTCACTTCCTGTGACCTCAGATTAGCCAGGAAGCTATAAATACAGGAAGTGAAACTATATTTCCTCTTGTTCCTGGAACACAGGTAGGTAAGGTGAGTTCAAACTAAACCAATTAACAGGTGAAATAAATAACTTTTGTCAGAATTGATTTAAACCAATATGTTATGTTATATAATCTGTAAAAGTGTAAAACATAAACAAACCCAGGATATTAGATGTTTGCCTACTACAGAATACATATGAGATATGGCTAAATCAAAAACAAGAATGTTGACTAATACTATGGACAAATGGTGTTCTCATCCACTTTGTTGCAAACCTCTTTTCCCTGGAACCAACTCCACGTGTGACAAACCTCAGTGTGATCATGTTTAAACTAATTATTGGAGTGTTGAATGTTTCCTAAAGTTCAGTGATAGTTTGAGTACCTAAAATCAAATATGATAACAACAAAAAAACAAAAAGAAAACAGGCTGTGGCTGATTAAACTGGTGTTATTTGATCTATGTAGACATTTCTATTAGTGGGAAAGGAGAGCAAAGTAGAACGAGGAGTTGTCTGTATATACAGATTACCCCAGTTAATACAGCCATGGTGTGGTGTTTTGGTTGTGATAAAGTGGGTCGTTGACATACAGTTTATCGACTGTGATGACAGCTTGGGAGCCTCCTTGGATGAAATTCTTTCGGATCGGGAACTGGGCTCTGCGTCTCTCCAGGATCTCTTTTGGAAACTGGTCGTTCACGCTGAAGTCCATTACTCTCAGCCATAGCTGGACTGGCCATCGGGCGTACCAGGCATTTGCCTGGTGGGCCGGTGGAGATTTTTCATTTTTATGGGCTGATGGGGTTTTTTTTTCCTGTTTTTTTTCCCGTAACGGTATAAACTCTGAAAGGTGGTGGATTGGCCAGATGCTGGGAGATGTGTAAAAATAAGTCAGTTGTTTGGTGGTGGCATCGCGGAGCTTCCACAGATTCAGTAACATTAGCAAGTGGTAGAGGCCAGCAGATGCAACACGCTGGCAGGTGGATGACGGAAAGGCAGGAGGAGCAGAGACCCGAGGCGGTGAACTGAACTTCAGGTAAGACGTTATGACCTGCAGTCTATCTGGGTCAGATATAAACCAAGTTTAGGTGGAGTTTGTTTTCGTTGTGCTGACTTTTTACAGTCAGTTACAATAACTCGTACTGCGTACTAGCTAGCATGACGGAGTTTCTATACAGCTGGGTGGGTGCTATGATGTTACTGATAGTGAACTTTATTCATAAGGTTAATTAATAGAGTTGCCGTCCCGTATCCAGAGAAAATATTATGCGTTTCGTATTGAGCTGAAAAGGAACAGTTTGTCCCGTACTTCAGCTAGAATGGAAAAAGACACAAAGCTGGAGTTATTCTGTGCCTTTACGCTGTCAGCTGCTTCTTCTTCTCTCATTCTCTCCCCTCCCTCTCCTGTTGCTACTTCAATCATGAAACTGATCAATGATCAGCTGATCAGCTTTTGTGTCTTGTTTGTTTATCGCCCACTTTGCACCAGAAAAAGGAAACCAGTGGATGTAGCGCTAAACAACAGCATGATCAGCTGTTAAGCTTGATCAGCTGTTGTTAGAATTTATTTAATTTTACTTTCTAGTATCAGCTGATGTTTGCTGGAGCCACAGCTGTAAAGCTGCTGGTCATGATATCGGTTTGGTTATCTGGTGAGAGGAGGGCACAAAGAAATACTTTTCTTTCTTATTCTCATTTAAAATGTCTCATTTTTATTAAATAATTATCTGAATCATACAACCAAAGTTTTTATCTGATGTAAAATGTATAGAAATCATACATATACCAACAAGACGGTGTACGTCACTGTCACAACAGCGTCTGTTTTCATTCAAAGGCTTTATGGCTTTTCCTGTAATACCTGGTGGGCCGGTCTCTAGTCAAAATGCCCGGGCCGATATATATATATATATATATATTTTTTTTTGTCCCAGTCCAGCCCTGCTCTCAGCTCCTGGCTGTGGCTTTTCACCAGCTCTTTCTGTTTGAAGTGTTCGCAATTGGCCATGATCAGTCTGGGTCGACTTCCCAAATGATGGACATGATGAAAAGTGATGTTTTCAGCAACGGCCTCCGGGAGTTTCAGGTAAGTCTGACTCACCATTGTTTCCGGGTCGTCTTCTGTCTTCTCTGGTAGTTTCTTTGACAGTTTCATTGATTTTTAACATTTTCTTCAGAGAGTCAGACCATTCCCTCTGTGACACACTCTTCACTCTTTGAAGGTGGCGTTTTCAGCACCAAGTGTTTCGACCTGCTGCTGGCTGAACTCCGCGGACTCACGCATGCGTGAAAATCTTTATGGAGGATTTCCAAGAGGGCCCGGCATGCATCAAAGCTGGACAGTTTTTGTTTTGTTATTTTAATCTATGGACGCCAAAATATTCACCATGTCGTTGTTTTGTGGTGAAGCTCACTCAGGTTAGTCTCAGGATTGTGTTCTTTTGCTGCTGAAGGGAGTCGGCACCTTGTTACCTGGTTTCCCCATAACAACTTGCTCGCAACACTCGCTAATATGCGGCTGCAAACTGTCCAGGTCTTCTTTGCAGTTGTCCAGAGTGGTGAAGTTGGTTGGAATGTAAGTACAATTCCTATTGTTGTAACCTTAAAAGCTGTCAATGAATAGACTTGGCAGAGAAAAGAAATTATGGTTGAAATGTTCTCAATGACGCACTGTGCTCAGTGTTGCCAAGATTTTGCTGTGTCTCTCATTACAATAGAATAGCTTCTCCTCACTTACCCGTCTCACTTACCTGTCACTTCCTCCAAATGGTGAATTTCTGAGGAAAACACCACATTGAAATAAGCTTTGACTGCTTTGCACCACTGAGCTTTGGGACTGCGGTCTTTTGGCATAGACAGCAGTTGGTTATGCAGCCAATTTTAGTTCTATAATTAATAATGAAATGGACAAAGGATATAACTTATTTAATAAGTGGCTAATTGAACACTATAAGCAGGGATTCTGTGATGCGTTTAGTACTGTGCAGAACTGTAAAGATGAGCAGTGAACACACAAACTTTTAATAGTGCATATGTTTACAGTAACCCAAGAGTTAAATTAGAAACTCAGTCATGCCTCACACCCCAAAACCAAACAAGTAATTTCTTACCATTCTCTTGAAGCAAATCAGGCCTGCCTTTCGTCTCCCTAATGCGAGCACTGTCTTATGCAGTCGAACAATTACAACAGCGCATTATCCAACTCGCTGACTGTAATTCAATTAACTTCCTCCCCCTGGCTTCATCCACCCAGATAATACACACATTAATTAACAACAGAATCCAATATCGCCTGTTCTGCGCCTCCACTTATTTTCATTTCCCATAAAAAGGTCATAGCAGCCACTTCCAGCTGAAGACAATTAGTGTAAGTGCGTAGTAATAGATTACACTTGTATATCACCAAGACCCACGCGTCTGTGACAGGGAGTGGTGAAGTAAGCCTGTTGGTAGTCAGAGGCTATGGCCTGGGAGGAGAGAAATGCTGACACAGCTGTGATGTGCATCCATCAGAGGTGTCATTTCGCCAAACTCATAAAGCCAAATCTCCACGGAGTGGATTTTTAACAACTATTTCATGCTTCAGTTAAATGGAAAAAGTCTGGTTGCTTTCTTCAGCATTTCTCAAGATTAGGGATGAGAATCGAGAACAGATCCCTGTAGAGAACCAGTTATCACTAGTTAAAATCTTGGGATTGTTAGTCACCTTGCCTATTGATCCAGCTTATAGGTTTCACTTCCACTTGAGCTACAGTCAGCTGATAGTCTGTGTGTTGTAGGAGGAAAACAGTGGTGCAGTCTGGATGTGGAAATGTGATATTTAATGTTTGTATTATTTAAATTTGGTTATACTTCATTTAGATGTATATTTAACTTGACAGTGAAATGGCTTCAAAAACAAGAAAAAGAATAGCTATAAAAGCTGCAAGTATTTGTTCTACACTATACATGAAAGTGCAGAATCATATTCAGAAATAACATTAAACAGTAACTTAACAGAGTTCCTTGGATACGCAGTGCTATAATATCTACAGTTAAAATTCCAGATGTTGCATCATCACTATCAACTGATGTTCAAACTGAAATGACTTAAATATTCTGACTTGAATGCCACTGACTTGAACAGTGGCACTCCATCGGGGCAAGCACAGCCGTCAATACTTGCCCAATGAAACAGACATCACTTAAAGCCTACTAAGTAAAAGCAATCCCTCTTTCCATCTCAAACACAATTCTGTAATAAAGCTTTTCCCATTACCTGTTCAAGTGTGAGCCATTGGAATATGGAACATAGAATCTGTTGTTTTCGTGAGTGTGTCCGTATCCTGCTTACAAACTAGTGGCAAGCAGCCTTTTTTGGAGGGTTTTGGTGCATGTACGTTGTAGACTAGTCTCTGGTCTTTGACAGGAAACTTATGGGAGACTAGTGCACTAGACAAGCTGCTCCTGGCTGTGCTTTTACTGCTCTGAGAACTAGATGTGTGGAAACGTAGGTACCATAGCATTCCAAGTAAAAGGCCCTGCCATGATTCATCATAACCGATAAGTTTTACTGTATGTTAAATAAAACTTTTAATAACTCCTTTAGCACATTATCATGGAATTATGATAGAGAGGGAAACATGTCTAGTTTAACAAACAGGCAAGTTGAACAGGTTCTGGCTCCACCAGTATTTTCAGGTTAACATCTCCAATATATCACTTGGTTGACTGAAGGTTCAAAGTTTACCCAGCTGTTTTGCTAACACACCAACTTAATTTTTGTATTATTTTAAAAGAAAGCATTCTTAGTACCCTGTGTAAACCTGTGAGAAACTAAGTACATCTTTAGTGCTTCTATAAGACTTAAGAGGGCAAGTAGCTAATCAAATGCTCATGATTAACTGATCATTAACAAAATGTACTATCTCTAAAAGCAGATGTTTTGGCAGTTTGTTTGTCTGGAACATTCAGGTGTTTGTTAACTCAATGACACAATTTTCCAAGAACGTCATTTAGCAAATGAAATCTTACAATTCATAACAGTATAGTTAGAAAACCTCTGAACAAGTATATCTGCCCAGCGTTCAAAGCTTGGCTGAAATTGGGCCATACAACAGGACAATGATCCCAAGTGTATCTTTACATTTACAGCAGAATTGTTGAAAAAAAGAATAGAATCAAGATGCTGCAATGGCCCAATGGCTCTGTGCCCCCCATGTGTACGTACACACACACACACACACACACACACACACACACACACACACACACACGTTTAAGTCCTATAGGCAGGCTAAGCTCTACTGGGTGGCCAACGCTGACACCTGTAAATTCCAATTAGCCATTGCAGGTGCCAGAGTACAATATAGAAATATGACCAGCTTCCTTTTATATCTGCAGATCAAAAGAAGATGGTACACATTTCACCTCAACCATCTTCTTGAAGATGCCTAAAACAAAGAGACAAGAAAGCAGACACAAAAGCAATCGCACATCAGTGGATTGGTATTGAGGGGCGGGGGGTAGGGTCAGGGCAGTCTCAGTCATCCCTATTCAAAGCAGCAACCTAATTACCAGAGGAGAGGGAAACAGTAATTAGCAGCGAGTCTCACCTCGTTAATCACAAAGGGCTCCTTCGCTCTATTTATATCTGATTAATGGCTTGCTTAAGCATGGCGAGATATTTATGTTTCTGTTAATTGTGTGCAGCTTGTATCCTCCTCTCAGTGCGCTCCTGCGTGTTCACACCCCAACAGCTACACACACTGACACCTACCACATCTTTCATTCTCATTACTACTCACTGTCTGCAACAACAGTCAGAGCTGTCTAAAGACTGTAATTTGTTTCGTACCTGATTTGTTTCATAGTTATAATTAGCCTATTAGCCTGGATACCTTTCCTGCATTTCCTGCAGCTGTAACAAGGGAAGCCCCTTTTTTCACCTTTGTGTTCTTGTTTTGGATATACTGGTGCCGCTCGGTGAACTTAGCTAAACTTAAGACGAGGTAGAAGCACAATATCACGTGAAACTGTAAGCAGGCAGGGATTTTGTGATGTGTGATTTCAGGTTATTACCTTTGTTTATTTTTCTACATCCAAACACTGTTTGTGCAAGCCAAAACATAACCCTCATTTTACTGTGGAGGCACAAATGAGGGATAACCAGGGAAGGTGAGTAAAGGATGTTGACAACGCCACCTGTGGAGAGAGTTACACCCCAGGAAAGATTTTTATAGCCAATGTAGATGTTACACTGGCTACCAAGACCCACAGGCTCGTTATTAACAGCAGAGGTGAGGCAGATCAGTTCTACGAATCAAAATTTATTGAGAAAAACTACTAAAAGCATAGAACTGTAAAATCAGAGAAGTTCTTAAGGTAGCAGGGCTGAGTCTGCAAGACTGTTAATTAAAACACATTAACAAATAATGATTAAAACGACAAGGCTCGCTGCCACGGTGCTACCCTAGTAAAACAACAACTCGATAAACTAACTAAACAAAATGGTGGAGACCAAACCTACAGAGAGGAGTGCCCAAGGGTGCCACCAATTACTCACCTGTGTAGTTCCACTACAAACCTCACTGTCACTCACACTGAAATCTAAACGGTGCAATCTACCTATGCCCGGTGTGTACACTCTCATGCACCAGGGAGGGGATTCCACCTCACGTGCCTAGCCCCTCAACAGGTGGCTGCACCTCTACTAAAGCAATGAAACGACAAAACATTAAACAAATTAGTAAAAGACATATACATAAAGCAAATACACCCTAAGTTACAGTTCTATATAAAAGTATGATTAAAATGTATAAAGCAATTCTGAGTAAAAGACCATAAAACCAGAAGTCAGTCGAGGCCAGTCTATAAATGTTTGTAAGACGATAACAGGCCAGAACGAGACAAAACAAGACCGCAGCAGTATGGCACAATCCTGTAACAAAAAGAGGGAAACAGTCGTCAAGGTCCACCCTACTATATGCCACAGTATAACAAACACAAGCGTCCTACTCACCACTCTCTGAAGGGCAATACTAAAATGAGCAGCTTTCCTGAGCTCTGCAGTGCTTAAGCTGCCTAATACTCTCAGCCACCTTGGATGGGAAAAGACTGCCAAATGCCTCCATGTGGTAGTGAAGGCAGCTGTTTCTTATAGGGCCTCTAATTATCAGCTGGGAAGGTGTGGATGTTAGTGCTGCATTCGTGGACACCACGTAAAATCCTACCCCAAAATCTACTTCACTAAATTACAGAAAGCTGGCACAAAACAAAACACTGGCATCTAAAATTATGGTTTAACAATAGGAACTTTTGCATAGTTTTAGTGAGTGCTGGAGGTACTACCAGTCATTCCCAGAAGTCTGTTGTAGGGTCTTTTTCTGGATAAGAGGAACTTTGAGTGTATTGCAAGTATACTTGATTGTTCATGTGCATACAAATTTTAGTAACTGCAGCAACCCCATATGTCATATAAACATTGGTAACGCATCACTTTGGAATTTGTATTAGCAATGTGAATGCAAACAGGAAAAACCTTGGAATGTATGCAGTTCCCTGAAAACCTACCTCGGTGACTATTTACCTCTAAATGGTCTCCACATTTGTTAAATATATAATTTCCCATTGGTTGTAAAATTGAGGGTCTGTTCTCATTATTTTCAATATACTCCAAAACAAAAATAAAGTTTGTGTTCCTCAAAAAAGTTTTCAGTCCCCCAACAAAGCTAATAATGGGCTGAAATATTCAAATCCACCAGTGCAATAACATTTTCACCAAATGTGTATTTTTAAGGTCTAATTTCAGCTGTGGTATATTCAGCCATGACCATGCTGCACTTCACTTCCTTTAGAAGTTTCTTACAACAGCGTAAGTGCTGGTGTGTCACATCAGAGCACAGAACACTTTGAACGAAAAGTAAGGCGTGTGATATAATATGTGCATGTCACTACTACCGTGTTTCTACTTGCCTTTGGTCGTGTAGCAAGGCCAGTGCTCCCCAAGTATCCTGCACACTTGTGGCATCCCGTGACTGTGCACTGAGCGCCACTGATTCAACCACACAGCTTCTTTCAATGTCGTGATTGCGCCTCACACAAAGACTGGAACTTAAACCGTGAGCTGAAGTGATGTTAACCACTAAGCTTGCGTCTCGGGGGAATGGAAACCTTGCTCTTAACCACAGCCTCTGGGTGAGACTCTGAATAGAAAAAAATGAGAGGTCTGTCAGCTATAAAGGGAGAAGCATTCTTCCTGTGTTATTTCAGAGGACCTGTGCGTGTCCGTCTTCACTCCTCTGCTCCTGTCTGTCTGGTGTATGTGACAGGTGTAAATGCACAGTGAGAGACACGTGGAAAGACTGTAAGAAACATCTGTTAGCTGGAGGGTTTCTGATGGGAGCACTGTGTATTTTTCCCCCTTCGTCTTCTCTCTCTTTCTCACTCTGTTTTCCTGCTATCTATCCAACATTCCAGCACAGCTTTGCCAAAGCTCAGTCGCTTGTTGCGATGGAAAGGGAGGCATAATGGGAGAGGATCAAAGAGCTAAACGAGGGGCTAAAGATACTGAAGCAGATTAGCAGCGCTTCCCACAATGCCGACAGCTGCTCATAACCACGCTGGGCCTAAAGATATTGTTTCAGATTAGCGGCAGCGCTACAATGCCCAGACAGCTGCCGTCTGCTGCCCATATTACAATAGGAGAGGGAGGATCAACGCACACACTGAAAAACATGTGTTATCATCACAAAGGGATTGTCAGCTTCAAACGCCTTACATCCCTCTGCCATCCCTCAGGATCAAACAGGCTGTTTGCTGGCAGTTATCACAGAGCTCTCTCTTCTAGTCTAGTCACATCTATTCTCCACTCTTCACTCTTCTTCCCTCGCTCTCTTTTTTTTCCACTCCTATTTTATTTCGCCCCCTCTTTCTCTTTCTCAGCAGGGCCCTAATCTCAATCACCGTTATCCTCGAAGCCATCGCTTTTCATAATATGCTCCTGCCATCTCTGACAGACAAATAATCAAGACAATCCCTTTTGTCTGGAGTTTGCTTCAGTCTCCCCCGCCCCTCCCTCCCTTTCGAAATTATCAACAACACAGGATCTTATTGTGGGGCTCTTGATATATCTCAAAGCCATATATTGTTTGTCTGAATTCTCTGACAACCTCAGAGCCATACTCAGCATCATAAAGAGCGAAATGTCTGAAACAGATAGGGGATCGCTTTGTTCTTTATTGTAATGGATGATGAACTCTCTAACTCAATCCACAGCATCCTAAACAGACTGCCGCTGAATGCATTCGCTGATATGAATGTGTCACATTATGAGGCAACAATTACAAGAATTGGATGAGAATTGTTCTTGAGGGGGGAAAAATGACAGCAATTCGTTCACGCAGGAAATGTTTTCCGTCACTGCTCATCTGATTGTTTTTTTTGTTTGTTTGTTTGGTTGGGGATTTTTTGCCTCTCCTCCGCAGGGAACCATTTCCTAACTCACACACAGACATATAGATATTTAGACAGACACATACAAATGAAGAGGTGAGGGATGAGACAGACTGAATCTGACAATTTTCACATAATAAAAAACAATTCTTTGGCTCAGTCACTGCACTTGAAGCTGCACGGACAGAAAACATTTTTGTTACGTGATTGTAATTATGGTATCTAAATATTTTTAACAATGTTTTACGGCACGTCGTGCCTCTGTGCAGCTTGCAACCTTTAAACTTTAGTAAAAGCGGCGTGATGTGTTAAATGCACAAATGCTTTTACTCACAAAAAGTCACATGCGGCATATTTCAAATGATTTTTGTTGCTTTCTTTATTTTCCCAATGAAAAATTTTTCGCACATCAATTTGGGATCTTTATGATGAAAAGCATGAATGAGCTGGAGTAAGTGATTTTTCATGTTTATATTTCTCTGCATCACGGTATTCGATCATGTCTGCCAAGAACATCACGATAAAGTGAAACACCTAAAACCATCAGCAGTTTAAAAGTGGTCTTTTTTCACTTTTAATAACCACATAAAGCGTTAGAAAACCAGCTGTGAGGAGCTTAAAGTGCAATAAGTGACATTCAAGCTCTCATTCAAATTCTGTATCCAAACAAGAACTTGTTATGATCAGGATTTGTAGTTAGTTTTATTTTGCTTTGTAAATTAAATCCATATTAAGTTATTGATACAAACTGACTGTTAATAACAATAAGAAGAGATGCATTTTTTTTTTTCGTTGTTCTTCTTCATCAGACAAATCTCCTTTATGTTTGGATGAGAAGTTGAGATACAGTATGATTCACCTACCAGTGTTTTTTGTATTTTTTTTTTATTTTATCTGTAGCTTCACCAGAAAGCCAGTATTTTAATCATATATCTGTCATTTAGTGTAATTCATGTCTTTGCCAAACCACATAATGGGTGTTATTCGTGGTATGCGTGATGCTGGAATTGGAGGTTATGCCTCATCTGCGGAGTTACTCATCCCTTTGGAAGGCGAGATGAATGCCTCTGCGAGTAAAAAGAGCGAGGGTCCGCTGGGTGCCGTCAGCGCCGGGACTTCCCCGTTTCTCCAGTAGATGCCAGCAGTGAACCATTTAAAAACACGGCCACGTCTCGCTCTCTCTCCCTCTCTCGCTCCCCCTCTAAATTGTGAGGGCGCTCTGCATCTAGCTGCTTTGGAGTTGGAGATGGTACAGATGGCTGGCCTAAACGCAACACTTATCCAGACATTTCACTGTTCGCAGAATGATATCAAAGTCAACTCAAAATGGAGGCTGTGCCATCAACTTGAAACAAATTCTAACACTTCCAACAGAATTGTATTGTGAGTAAAGTCGCGGTGGATTTGGTCAGCGTTCAGCACAGATGTCCCCCCTGTGTGTGTTTGCGTTAAATAAAAACTAGTGCTCACATCCTCTTAAAAATTCAGCTGTGGGATTTTCGGGGATAACGGCTCACAATTATAATGTTTTAATCCAGATTGAATTCAGACACATTTATTTATTTCAGAGCGTGAGAGTTTAAATCGTGCTTTAAAACATAAAAAATCGACAGAGTGGTGCAGGGAACATAAATGCCCTAAATTATGGGAAATATGAGGAGCTGAAATAGCAACGTGTGCGCTTTTGTGTTTGAAGTGCTGAAGAAAACGTTAATTAAGGTTTATTTACATTTTTACACGTACATTTAGTACAATTCCAGTGCGAAAAATAAAAATAAAATGTAAAAAATGATTTTCCCTTATTTCTGCCCTTTGTCCTCATCCTGACATGGATTGCAGTCACACAAGCTCAGATCAAAGTCATCAAATTCCCCCACGTGGGCACGCAGACCTGCTGTCATTTTAATGTTACAGTGCAAACGTCACATCACATTGACGCGCGCGAATTAAAGAACACAAATTTATCTCTCAATAGGCTCCCTTGTACCCTCAAAGTGTGTGCTTGTGTGCGCGAGGAGAGAAGACGCATGCTTGTAATGTGACATTACATTTACCAAGAATACCTTTTATTTTTATTTATTTATTTTCCTCTCTTACAGCCCGAGTGCCCTCTCCTCACTGTCTTTCTCTCCTTTGCTTTTTACTCCCATCCATTAGTTTCCATTAGTTTCTCGGTGCGCGCAACAGTTTTTGGGATTAAATAGCTGTGAAAACACTCGCAGTACCTGCCACTCTCTCAGATCCAGTTTTTCACAAAACATGTTTACAACTGGTTTCGCAAGTAATGCTCACTCTGAATGTGTGTTTTTGTGCGTGAGGTCATCCGCGAGTGTGTGCGAGTCCACTGTTTGGGCTCCAACAATAGGTTATCTGTGCCTATTTCGGAAGGCGGGGCCCCAGAGACCTGGCTCCACTGTGTGATTGGCTGTGAGAAGTTTACTTTGGAGGGTGCTGTATGGTAGATTTTTTTTCTTTTGCTTGGTGTTTTTTTTTTTTATACTTCCAATTAAATGTGGAATGCAGGACTCTTGAAGGCCATTTGAAGTGTGCTGTGTTTGCATGTGTATGAGCGTGCGTGTGCATGCATGTGTGTGTATGTTTGTTTGTCTCCCTAGCCTTCTCTTTCGTTTCCACACACAGAGGTCCGTCTGTGGAGACGAGACAACCTCCCAAGCAGGTAAGATGGGACCTGAAACACGCTCAGTTATTTTTCCATGTCAGTTTGATTCCATCTGCGTTTGCCGTAGTGACCTTAGGTGGAAACAAGGAGGCTGTGAACACAACCGCAAATTATTTCTTTCTGTGGCAAAATCTTCTCATCCAGAGAGGAATAACACTTTCAGCAAATGTGTGTGAGTCCCCTGTGAGTCATGCAAGACTTCTGGCTCCCTGTTTACTGTTTGTCAGAGGTGTCTTTTGTCTGGATGTGATTAGTAGCCGCCTTTTTTCCTCTTTCATGCACAGGAGTATATGCGGCCTGCTTTCAAAGGGCCCGCTCGGACCAAAGACGACTATTGTAACTGTAATGTCAGCGAATGCTTCAGTTTTTTTCAAGAGAACTTGAACACAGCGCAAACACAGAAAAACACAAATATTAGCACCCGGACTCAAATGTGAAGAGGAGGTGGAAATAAAAGAGAATTTAAACTTAATGAACATGCATTACTGGCATAGAAGTGCTTTCATCAGACTCCTTTTCAAACGTGTTTTCACATCCCCTCAGATGCAACATCACAGCACCAGTGAATCTGACAGAGAGGAGAGAAAGTCTTTATTTAGACTCAAATGGGTCTCATCTGAAATAATGAATATGTCCTTGAGAAAAACAAAGAGCCCCACAAAACAGGCTACTCTTCTACAGAGGCAACGGAGATGGCAGATAATTGTTTTCAAGTCTGGCACTGCTCTGTAAATGAGTTTGTTCTGTTCTGCAGGCGGCTAACTGTGGCTTTCCTTCCTTTCATTTCTCCCTTTTTCGCAGACACACACACAGCAAGCACGCTTTTTGATTTTTCTTCTCTTTGTCTTTGTTTTCTTGTTATCTGGCCTCCATGTTTACCCTCTCCTTGGCTCTCTTGATGCCCTCTTTCTTTCTCTTCGGTCTTTCTTTTCTCCCCTCTTTTCTCTCAGTTCGGCATTCTTAGGAGCGGCAGACTTTTTTACATCTTTGCCTTACTCGTTGTTCCCTTTCTTTGTCTTGTTTGCTCACTAAGCGCTAACAACAGAGGAATTCTCTATTTTGCTGTGCGTTCTTCACAACAAATAGTTTACCTTGACTTCAGCTGCCTCGTCCTGCCGCTTTCACATCTAACTGTTGTTATTCCTCCACAACAATTGATCATTCCCTCAAAACACAAGATCAGTTGAGCTCTGAGCCACTGTGGACATTTGAGTTGTGCACAGAAGTGTCTGTGTCTGTGTAGACAAGTGATAAACATGGAAATAATGACCGCTATACCTATTACAACGTACACTGTGCAGTAAATTAACTTTTCACTTTTTTTTCACTCTGGCATATTTCTATGTGAAACTATTGCGCACTGTATTTCTCAACAGCATGGATTCATTTCAAGGTGGCTTCTATCCTCCTAATGTTTAAACCATCCAAATCAACTTAGTTCTACAAAGGTGTAGGCCTTTTTCAACTTCAGGATTCAACTACAACCATAAATTGTTCCATCACCAAAAGCACACTGACTAAAGGTGCAACAAAAAAGTGTTACTTTGGTTCCAAGTTTCAGTATTTGGATTTGAGAAGAAAGCAACCAATCAGAACAGGTTTAGAAACTGGTAGTTCATCATCCTGCATAATACATGTAGAACAGGAAAAAATATCAAGAAAACCTGAAGTAAATTACTCATCTCATCTAATATAAGAAACATACCTGGACTAAGTAACCAATCAGCTGACATGTTTTTATTTATCAGGACAAAAATATAATATTTATTTAAACATTTATGCAACATAAAGAAGGTTGAGTCTATAAATGAAATTGCAGTACACTCTATCAAAAATAAAAGCTCATCCCAATAATTGGATTACCACCATAATATTTAAAGTTTTATTAAAGTTTTTTATGTGATATATATTATTATATGTCACTTTATATATCAACAGTGCTATGATTGTTACACCAAAAAGGGGACTTACTTTTTAAATAAGTAGTGCATTTGTTCACTCCTTACTTCCCATAGAGAGTACTCATTATATTACTGTTGTGTTAATTGTGTAATTGTCAGCATAACATCAAACTTTCCCATGCCCACACATCATCTCAAATCTCTGATCAGTGTTTCTATACCAAGCACACATTTTGCTCTTTACCATTACATTCTTGGCCCTTTGTGCAATAAATTAGAAGTAATGTGCAAATCACTCCTCCTCCTCACAAGCTGTAGATCACTCTGCCATTTTTGTCCTATCTCCCATATGAACCGAGGTCTACAAAGAGCAAATGAATGTTGCTAGTCCAAGTAATTGCATATTTCGTTGTGAGTTACTGTTATTTGAGAACTAAATTTGGTACAGAAATGAGTTAGATTTCAATAACACACCCAACACTGGTCAACATTGTCAACAACTGTAGACAACTGAGCAGTGAAGCTTAGAAGAAACCTATTCTACATCAACAGAATTGTCAAAACCTTCTGGCCGGGTCAAACAATCCTGCTGTTGCAGAGACAGCAGAGCATGTGTAGAGCAAGTGTTGTCACTCTAGCATTAATGAAAACTGTGGGGTTTGAGAAAAAAACAGCCCTTCGCCCATTAATGAATCACAGGAAAGTAATATATAAAACGTAAACATTTGCAGCTGAAGGGAATAAAACTTTTTTCCATACCAAAGTTAGCAAGTTGCCTAGCTAGCTAACTAGCTATCATAGCTACCATTCTTGCTAAATTCTGAGAAAACAATGAAAGAAAAAACAAACTCAATTCAATTCATAAGTTGTGAACTTTGGCTAAAGGTATGGCTGTATTTACCCGTGTCTCATTCATATAGAGAGTAGTTTAACCTGAATGGGATATTTAGACAGGCTTCCCGGGATTATTTTACAATCACAGGAAAATGCAAACTTACGCTTAAAGGTATAATAAAAGAAGTACTATCCTTCCTCCCTTTTCTTTTTCCTTTCCTTCATTCCCTTCTCATTCTCATGGGGTTTTTATTCCCAGGGTCCCACTCTGGAGTGCCTGCTGTCCCTTGAGAACCATATGAAGCCCTCTCTGGCAGGGTAATAATGGCTTTCCAACATCACCTATTTAGACTGCAAGTTTCCATTAAATCTCACCATGTCATTACAGTTCATATTCTTAATTATGCAGCAAATGTCCCCAAGGGAATATCATGGAGGCCACTACTCCACAATCTGTCCATATGGCACTTAATTAAAAGTTTTCTTAAGAATAAATTGTATTCAATTCAATTAAAACTGTAATGTCATACCAAAATAATGGGCATAGCCTCCTACAACGTGCAGCTTTTCTGTCTCTCTTTTTTTTTTTTTTGCAATGTTTGCAATGGGAAAAGTGCATATCTCCCTTCCAAAATGGAAAAAAAAAACCCTAGTAGAAAATATGCAAAAAGCAAATATCACCAAAGCCTCCTACATGCCACCGAGCCCCAGGCAACAACCGCGCTTGAACACTCGAGCTATTTCTAGATTCCACTCTTGGAATTCACACCATGACAAATGAACCATTGGAGTTTGGAATTCCTATTTATCTGCCGCGCACAGAGGCACTTGATTTGGGTGTGAAGAATAAAGGAATTATATGGACAAAAAAAACAGACGACTTAAAGGATAAATGATAAAAAATAAATAAATAGATTGTGCGTGTGCTTTTCCTCTGAAGCCAGAGTTGTTTGTTCATCTGATTGAGGGCGTTTAGGTGGGCATGTCCTTATCATCTGGATGCTCTGATCTCAGTGAAGCAAAGACAATTTCAAATATGCAGCATCTGATATTAAACATCCAGCGTACCTCCACCAAGCTCTGCAGGATTATTTCCAAGAAAAAACAGTTTTGCTTTGAACAATAAATGATATATATAGCCTATATATGTGTGTGTATATATATATATATATATATATATATATATATATATATATATATATATATATATATATATATATATAAAATCTTTTTTTCCCACATTTCCTTTTTTGACAACCAGCCTGATGTCACAACAAGTTCAGAGCGACAATGAGCACCAACGCACACCTCAAGTAATCACACTTTTGATTCAAAAGACACCTTCCGTAACCTTCCACTCACATCTCAGAGGGTTATCACACAGACGATGAGCATTGATTAGTAGACCGGGAAAAGGGAAATGAAGTCCATTTGGTAAAGTAGGCTGCTGTTCCCCGCACCCCATCTGTTGGGTGTGAGATGCTGACTTCATCTGTTGACGACGCAGCAGTGGCTAGGGAACCAGGGATGAGTTGATTTCCCTCTTTCACTGGTTGAGCAGTGAAGGGCCCTAAAGCGTAAACAAAGTGTTTTTCTTGTTCTAAACACAGTCTTGGCTCGGGTCTGGCTTGGACTTGGCTGCTATGTAGGTGTGTACGTGTGTGTGTGTGTGTGTGTATGTGTGTGTGCGTGTCTGTCCCTCTGCTGCTCACTCAGCCTCTATCTACAGACCTGATCGGCCCAAACACAGCACCCCACTCCGAACAGGTAACAAATACACATAAAATGTCCGTACGTGCGTACCAACGGACAACCACACCCACATTCCCGCAATACACACGTGCACACACACCACACACGCGCGCACACGGAGACCAGGCTACTTTGTGAGTAATCATATTGCTGAATGTCAACACATTGAAAGCTTTCCTCTGAATGAAAACATGCATATAAAGATTTTAAGGTTGAGGGTCACATCATTTTTGCTCCAATCATTGCATCTATTTTTCATCTGCTGCCTACACACAAATACTCTGACTCACAGGGAAGAACAGTGGGTTTCAAATCAATCATACAATCACATCAATCCATGCCTTAGCTACATAAAAAAAACAAATAAACCCATGTCTTTCTATCATCGCTACTATTCACTCAGATGTGAGAGGGAAGAGAGATTATTAGAGCCCGTGCTGAGGTGGCAGATGATAGCCCATCAGAGTTATGTGGCCTCGACCTGCCCTCGCTCCACTGGAAATGGGGGTGAAACGTGGACAAAGCATTTATTTTTAAATGGCTTCAAATATTTCTTCTGCTAGAGGTATGATTGATTTAACTTAGTAGCTGGTGCACCAGGAGGACAGAGAGTTTGTATAAGAGAAACAGTGGCAGCGACGGAGAGCGAGAGAGAGAAAGAAAGAAAGCGAAAATGAATGCGTCCTCTTCCCTGCACAGGAGTATATGATAACTCACAATGTGGGCCTGAGTGAAAACATTTGCTGTCAACAGCCAGTTTCACTGTACTAAGCCACTCTAACAGATGTGCGCTCACCCAAAGACTTGTGCAGCTGCTGCTGCTGTATGTGTGTGTGTGTGGGTTGATCTGATATCCTCGTGTTGGTGTTGTTCCCAGATCATCATACTAAATGTTGTTCCAGGATCAACATTGCAAGTGACCAATCAGAATGTTGTGACGTCATACTTTTGCGACTTTGGGAAAAACCGGCGTAAAACAAAAAACTGTACTAAAGCTGCGTGAAACCGCCTCTGTCCGCCGATCAACGGACCCTGACCCTAACCCTAACCGTAACCCTTTAATAAACAGTAAGCAGAATTGATATTGTCCTTGCAACATTGGAATTTCATAAATGCACGAATGGCTTGGCGCGCAAAAGAATAACGTCACAACAATGTGATTGGTCACTTGCAATGTTGAACCTGGAACAACATTTTCATGATGGTCTGGGAACAACACCAACACGAGGATATCAGATCATCCTATGCGTGTGTGTGTAAGCCCACTTGTCAATGTGTGTATACGCTTGTGTTTGTGCACCGTTCTGGAGGGTTTATGCGCCTTCATACCTTAAAAAAAAAAAAGCACCATAAATAAACTTAAAAAAACAAATGTGTTCTTCTTAGATTTGATGTTGATTGAATTACCAGATGAACACATTCTTGGCTATTGTCCTGGTCCCCGGGGCCGACTCAGGCTCAGTTTTGGACCACACTGAGATGGCCTCCGGAATCTCTCTGCCCTGGGAGAGGCATTCAAGAGACCAGGGGGCATCCTGCAGCCTCTCATTCTGGTTCAGGGCACCTGGGTCGCTGCCCTAACCTCCCCCTTGAGGTCTGGACAGAACTGGGCTTCAGTGCCTGCTTTGTTTCCCCAGAATCTTAAAAGGTAAACATGCTTTTAACAGTGCTTGTAGCTTAATTCCATGGATTATCTTTTTAGGGTTTTTTGATGATGATTGACTTGATAGATGTCATTGTAAGTTCATTATTCAAATGTGACATGCAAATTTGTGCATGCTAAGGAATATGCAATAATAGGTACATATGCAAAATGTAGCTGCTGTTTTAAAATGTTCATCTAATTACCCAAGTAAGGAGCTATTTGAATTACTTTAAATCGTTTTTTATAGCAGAAACTGACATCAACAGACTTTTCAAACATTTTCTACATATGCTAGTCAACTAAAAATAGTTTCGTTTGATGAAACAAGATATCCAAACATGTCACTTTGGAATCTGACAGAAATAGTGAAAAATACTCACAACCAATCATTTAATTAACAGGTGCATTTCTTTTGCACTTTATTTTCAAACAAAGAACCTGCAACATAACAAGAAACAGACATCCATCTGTTGCTCTTAGATCATTCACTCGGCTGCAATTGATCGTCATATTATTTCAATACCATGGAAGGTAAACAAAGAAACTGCAGCAGTCCTTAAGCTAAATGCATTTTACAGCTCTGGTAGCTCCAAGAACGAGTGTGTTTTGTCTCTTTCCCAGTTTGGTGGGCAGAATTCAGCTAAATAACCTGCTAGTGAGTGGATCCTTATTACCTTAATGAGATCAGAGAATCTTCATTTTAAATAATAAATTGTGCAATTGAATCGATAAAAGGAGACCTACTCTTTTGATTTGATTTCCTGCAGACTGGGGCTATAGCTCACTGGCTCCAAAACAGTGAATCCTCATACAGCCCCATAATAAAACTTTGCAGCAGAATAAAAAAAAAAAAATACATTTCTGTAGTCTGATGCAAAAACATTCTTAATCTCTTTAGCTAATTGCTATTTAGTTAATTTCAGCTAATTATTATTATTATTCTTTTAATAATAAGGGTTAGTTTCCACGTTTAGGCACGTTGCTGCTGTAAATGAAATGTTAGTATTTGTACTGTTTGCTAGGTGTTAAATAAGCTAATTTGAAGTCTGAGAAACTGAGAAAGCCTGCTTTGTGTTACAGTCTGCGTTATAAGAGTTTGCTCCTTTTGTGGTAAGTAGAATTCTAGTATTTCAGTTCAACCTAGCAATAAGTAGCGTGTATTTGCATCTGTTTATAATGTAGATGTAGCAAGATGTAGCTTGCTAACATAGCTTGCTAACATAGCTTGCTAGCATAAGTTATTAACTAAATTTCATCTATCAACGGTCTTTTCTTTTTTTAGAAACAAGGTGATGTCAACAAATCCAATGTTCTTGTAAAACACAAAACTTCTAAATCAATAGGTGACATCCCAGTGGCTACATCTGTGTTTTATATACAGTCCAAGGTTTTTACCAATTTTACTGTCGTCTTTGTGCTAATATGTAATTCCTTCAATTGTAATAGAGATTTTTGTTAATATGTGGTCATGTATAAGGTTTAGCACTATATTGTCAACTTGTAATTCCACATTAACTTATCACATGATATTTCAGAGTGAGCCAAATGTAATTTAACGAGTAGTGTGAGATGTTACTTTATTCATCCATCCATCCATTTTCTTGTGCTTATCTCGTGTAAATTAGTAAATTATTCTATTACTTTTTTTTAGAAAAGATAACCGTTAATGTACAATACATTTTCTTAAAAGCAGCACACAAATCATAGACACACACAGGAGTGCCATCATGCATGTGTGCGTGCATATGCATGACTGGCACACACACACCAGTCTTTCTTCTTGTCTCATTGGCAGACTCATATCCCATCTGCTCTCCAGGGGGGCTGACAGAGAGATAGTTGTCATTGTGGAACATCTCTGCACATGCACGCACACACACACACACACACACACACACACACACACACACACACACACACACACACACACACACACACCCCTCGGTACCAAACTCATCGACACATACACACCGACAAGCGCACCCCATCAACCCCCTTACATTCACTTTCCTGCATCTTGAGTCCGGCTGTATTCTTCTCTGCTAATTGACTGTCATAACGGCGGGTGAGATTAACTTCAGCTCAATCCGCTGCAAAAGATAAAGGATAAAGATGTGGGGGCCAAACTTGGCTGGGACGAGGGTGTGGCGGCGGCGGTGGTGAAACTGGGTGAAGGGGGCTAATACCAGCACATCTTCTATTTGTTATTGATATTTACAGCCTGCTGCTAGCCACTGCCCCTCCTTTGCTCGTCACCCATAAGGATTAGTGTTAATGGCAGGCTTATAGAGTAAGCGAGCCCCTGTCAAACCGATGTCCCCTCTTAGCCATCTCTCAGATTAGCTGAAGCTTTGTGATGGGCTGCCTCTGCAAGACACAAGCCCCAAAGTATAAGGAGAAGGAGGGAACTTTGTTTAAACTTCTCTTAAAGTGGGAGAAAAGGAGCTTGTGGCTGTGTTTTTTGTGTGTATGTGTGTTTGTATTTGTGTGTGTGTGTGATGAAATCATGCTTTTTCGGTGGTATTAACTTGCGCTTATAGTACATTTGAAAAGTGCTTTTTTATTTTGTGGCAGAGTGAGTGGTGGCAAAGGCTTAAAGCAAATCAGGGTACTGCTTTTTAGACGGCATTTACTGGATCCTCTGGATTTCAAAATGCAGAATTATGAACTAATATGAATATAAAGAACAGTAAATAAAATGCATATACTGTATGCTTGATGTGGTGGAACAAAAACACACTTTTATCTATCTTACAGTTCATATATAAGACATATGACCACTCTTAATCATATTAGGTAGTGATGCCGCTCTCTTGATCTGACCCCCCTACGAAAATCTTTCTGCAAAACACTTGATCACACATGTTAGTTCTTCTTTATTATTTAAGGATACAAACAGGGCAAAGTATTGAATCCTTGAGCAAGAAGTTAAAAAAGTGTACAGGCATGCTTCTCAGGCCATTTAATACTGGCTGTATTGGGGTCCTTTGTTGTCGCATTTAAATGCATGGCATTTTAAACTACCAGGGTTAATGTTAATAACAGGCATATTTCTTCCCATATTTTTAACCTGACCTAATAGGGTTTTTTTGTTGTTGCCTAAATAACTAGTAAGCAAGTGAAAGTGAGCATATAAAATCAGAGCAGGACGAATCAGCAAGTAAAAAAAGAAATGTCAGGCGCTGACGCCAAAGAATGCCTTGCTGTGTGTCTGTTACGCCAGTGGCATTTGACACAAAAGCAGTATTTGACGCCCTGAAATCAGAAATTGTTGGCAGAGATTTGATGATAAGTGGCTTCTTCACCACAGATGCACAGTCACTGTACCGGTTCTAATTAAGATTTATTGTGTCAGTAATGCTTTCCTTTGGAACACATTGGTAAAGAGCAAGATGATGCAAATGTGACGCGTTGTCGTAAAAGTCAGAGAGTTAAAGCTAATTATTTTATTTCCTTAATTGGTTATTTATTGATTCTTTGCATTGATTTGTTTGCTGCTCTTTTATTTCACGTCACTGATAAAAAATGACACTCAGCAGACCAATACATGTCATCCTTAGCTGTTCTGAAAAGTCAGGAAACGGAGTTTTGTGATTATTCGAGATAAGATGAGGTTGTTTTCATGCATTTTATTAATTTTTGCAAATGCTCAATTACATTTTTAATTAAATTTTATTTATACATTTGCAATTCACAAATGCAGTCAGCTACAATATTGGAAAGAAATTTCAACAATCACAACATTGACCCCCTACGAGCGAGCACACAATGATTAACTATAGCAGTGATGTATAAACACGTAGAGTTTGAAAAGAGGTAAGTGAAGAAGAAGCACTCAGTGCATTATGGGAAGCCCCCGCCAGCCTAGGCGTATCGCAGCGCAACTAAAGGATTGTTGAGGGTCACCCGATCGAGCCCTAACAGCATTATCAAAAAGGAAAGATGCTGTCTGTCTCCTCAATCCAAACTGGGAGCTGGTTCCTCAGAGAAGAGGCCTGAAAGCTGAAGACTCTGCCTCGCATTTTACTTTTGAAAACTCATCCAATTCTGGATGTAACGGGGAGCCAATGAAGAGAATCTAATAAGGGGGAAATCTGCTCTCTCATATGTGAGATTACATTTGCAGTCAGGGGCAGTTATATGTATTGCATATCTTTTGTTGTGTCTTTTCTGATAGAGAGAGATTATATTTCTCTTGGCATTTATTAAGCTTGTCACCGTGAGTGTGTAATATGCAGAGTTTAGGATACTATAAGTACAGACAGAATCAGTATGTGGTGCAGCCACCCTTTAAGGCACTACTCAGTCCAGTTGCACAGAGGTTTTTAATGTGGTTCCATCACACTGAACTTCAGTGTGTCTCATTTGCTTGTTTTGTCATTTAGTTTCAGACTGATTCGGTGATGTCAAGATCAGGGCTCAGCATCTGTTGCGGGACTGAAGATCGTCCTCTAGTTGGATGTTTAAGTTTGTCATCTCGTGCTGCAGACTGAATTTGTGGCTGATGAGACAACACAGTTTGTGTAATAGTCACAGCCTCTTCTGTTCAGTCAAGCTGATGGACACAAATTGTGCTTCCATTACCACAGGGGGCGTCAATGTTTTTACACTTTATTGCTTTTTCATTTGCTGTATTTCTTTTCACTGTTTTTTTTTTTTTACATTAAAATCCTAAATTTCAGTACATTTGGGAACAAAATATCCAAGTTAAGGCACCAGCCTACAACGGTCATAGTTTAATTACAACATTTGCCTCCCGTTTCTGGTTTTCGTAGCGTTTGCGTGTGCATGTGTCAGTCTGTGTGTAAACACGATAGCTCAAAAAGTTTCAAATGGGTTCTGATAAAATGTTGTTGGGGTGTGTAGTGGGCTCATGTTAATCATCCATTAAATGTGGCTCACATCCACCGAGGCCTTCAAGGTCAACTTAGTGATTTATTGTTTGAAAATTGAAAGAAAAAGCCTTATAACATAGAAACTATGACCCTTACAGGTGTGGTGTGAACTGTCAAGAAAGAGTTAAACTGTGCCACATACAGCAATTTTTTTAAACAAAATTTTAAAAAAACATTTTTTCAACTGATATTTATTACCAAACATTTAAACAAATTTTACTAACCAACGAGATGAATGCTACGCATGCACTACAGCAACATAACATTACTGACATAATCAAAATAATGTCAAGTACATTACAATAGGTTTCAACTATTACATTTCAAATAACAAAATACTGCACATTGCACCTGCTTTTACTGCAGTGTTAACTTCTTAAAGTATGTTTAAAAAGAACAAAGAAAACAAACTAATACATACAAAATATAATAGAATTCCATTTAAGTAAATCCTCCCCGGAGAGTGAGCTGCCTTGGTGGAGGTTTGCGCTCTCAGAGTGCTTCGTGTTAATGGTTGGGGATAAGAGATAAGAATCCAAACGTGCTGAGTGTTTAAACCTTTACACAGCACTGCACATCAATGCCACATACAGACAGAGAACATGTGAGGAACAGTGAAAATCTGATTATATAGATTACAAGAAATTTAAATTTCTACTGTTTAAACAAGGATCAGGGTTGTTGTAGGTAATTATGGCCAAGTGATTTCATGAACACATTCACAAAATGCTTAAAAGAAAAAGAGGATTCTTTCAGAGTACAACATTTAGAGGAGGTGGGGGGGATTATTTCTTTCCACTTGTCTTTATTATTTATAATGCACCGTGAAGTGTCATGATGCATTATGTGTGTGCTTTGTCAATCACTGCAAGAGTTTTTAGGACAAGAAAGTGAAAACGTTCTGCATTTACTTCACATTTAAACTCCTTGTTGCCGAATCCTAAAAGTTTCCTCTTCGTTTTTCTTTCTTTTTCCCTTTACCTAAATGTTCCCTGGTCTCCTCCATCCCACGTCCATTTCATTCTTCATTACAATTTTCTCCATTTCACTAGCCTTCTTTGCCCCCTTGTCTTCTTTCCTTCACTTTTCTCCTTCCACTCCTCTTCCCTCTCCTCCCTCCATCCTGGCTGTGCGGATGACAGCCGTGCTCTCATGGCATCTGTCTGCTGCTCCCCAGCTTGTCTGTGTGTGATCAGCTCCTCTCCAGCTCTCCTCCACACTTTATCTCCTCGTCTTAGTGCTCCCTTTTTTTCACAGACCGCCGCTCAGCTGCCTCGCTGCCAACTCACTGTCGCTGTTAACTCACATACCATCTTATGTATTGCCAAAGCAGATTGTGTTTGGAGGGCAAGCAATTAAGGGGGAGGCAAGCGCAAAACTGTAATGTAATTTTGGCTGCGATATTTACGGGGGAGAGGGGGAGTGGGGTGGCGGGCTGTGGTGGTGGTGGTGGGGGGGACGACAAAAAAGCACAGAGGAGGGCTTAAGCGGGTCGGACATTGCAGAGTCAACACCGTCGAGAATAATGATTTTGAGCTGAGATTTAGTGGGACGGAATCTGGCACTTCCCTAATTACGAGAGGCCAAATGTCAAGCCTGCTCGCTGTCAGCTTGGTGGCGGGCGGTGCTGCTTTCTCTCCTTCTCTCGCTTTCACTCTCTCCCTCTGTTTCTTTCTCTCTCTCCCTCGCACGCTCTCCCTTTTTCTGCAAGTTTCTGCATGTTTTATGAATCTCATTAAAAGTCATTAAAAGTGTGGTGAGATTTTCACAGCCTCCACTCCGTGGCCCTGTAGTCCTCTTTCTATCTGTCACAGATCTGAGAGAAAGAAACACACAGAGGGAGAGAGGATTGGGAGGGAAGGGGCGGGGGGCATAAAAACTGAGACAGATTTGAGTCGGAGAGAGGGAGGCATTCGAGGTAAACAAGACATAGGAAAAAGAAAAAGAAAGGAGGACTCGAGGGCAGGGTTTCTAAGTGGATTAGGTGCTAAGCTTCGCTGGGCTAACTCTCCGAAAGGTCTAATTTTTTTACAGTGCCGCAGCATTATCACCACTTTTCAAGAAGCGAGCACTCTAATAAAATAAGAAAAAGTGAGAATGTGAACAAACACCTTATAGGAGGGGTGTTTACAGACAATTTGGCCTATGTGGTGATCAACATCTTTCGGGCACAGCATTCTTTTCAATGAAAACTGTTCTGCATTTACAGCTCCCATTTTGGTTGATGCCCGATACAACGCGTGGTCAAAGTCAAGGTCCCTCTGCATCGCTGAGTGGGTGAAACTTCAGATCTTGCTTACAAGCCGATACAAAGACCTGTTTTTCCTTGTTTTGGGGTGGGTCGGGTCGGGGTGAGCGGGCCCTGCTCCCTGTACGCAGCGCGCAGTCTTGGCGAGGATGTGCGGCTGACAAAAGAATGAGCTTCCATCGCCATTCAGGAAAGACACGTGGATGGAGGGGTGGGAGGTGAAAACCGGCAATGTAAAGTGATTGGATGCGAGGTGCAAACGAGAGAAAAAGGGAAAGAGAGAAGGCACTAAAAGCAGTTAGTCTGACATATAGCATTCCAGTCCCTACACTGTCGGTCACGCTCCCAATTACACCACTTCAATAGAGAGGCTGAAATCACATTGGCCCCCTGTATTTGTGCACTCCTGCTACAGTGTCTCCTTCAGAGCACACTTCCACACCTACACGCACACACACCGAAAAAGCCTCCTGCCGCCATACAAATATACACACAAAGCCGCACATTGTTGCTGACTGTGTACCTAATTGAAGTGTGCGGCGCCTGTGAGAGGTAAAAGTAGTTGTGCAACTGCAAGGTGACTTGGCTCACAGCGACAGCATACAAAGGCTCCACAGATGGTCCGGTGCTGGCGAGGTAGTGACGTCCGGTTTTGTGCGTGTGTGTGTGTGTGTGTTTGTGTGTGACTTGGCACTGCCAGGGGCCCCCTGTGTATTGGGAAGATGTAGTCTTTGTGGGCGGTTACCGGCAGAGGTATGAAATTATGTGTAGAAGGTGGCGGTCATGGTTGTCAATGTATGCAGCTGTGTCAACTTCAAATATCTGCTCAATTTATCAAGACATCACATTTTTGCAAAAGCTCAGCTCGATAGCTGACTGGGAGGTCGAGGCTCACTAGAGCCGGCGAGAACTCCATGGCACGTCGTTTTCAGATCCCCGCGGTCTTTCGCTACATAGGTTAAACATGTTATATAAGTCACTTAGATAACTTAAAAATGTTTGGCTTTTTTTTGTGTGTGTTTTATTTGTTCATGAGTAAATCGGTATGACTGAGATTAAAGTTATAGTTTTCACACAGCTGAATAAACGTCAAACAGAAAACTGATTAAACAGAAGTGTGAGATGGTAGAGAATTTATTCCAATGTCCTGTTATATTTTAGAGAGCAAAGAGAAGACGGCTAAGTTTATTAAACTCTACCGAGACAGCTGGTGACGCAAATCTGAATGTTAGACCGTCCAATTTCACAATCTCGCACTTCCAGCCTTCTCGGTCTTCAAAGGACCCGGCCCACGTAGACCGCGAAGGCCGGGTCCTCTGAAGGATGCAGCCTAGAACTGGGACACACCTAGAGAGAGACGAATGTGCAGGAGACCAATGCTGATTTGCACCACTGAGGTAATTGCTAAAAAATTACTATAAATGTGATAAATTAAGCAAATATCCATACTGGAGATCTGAATGGACCTTAGAGGAACTGACCCAATTTCTTATGAACATTTTGAACTTTGGAACCATCGTCTTGAGTCAGAAGGAAGAGTGAACTGTTAAGGTAACATTGAAGCTAATAAGTTAAAAAGACATTAATGGAGGATTTAATAGCTCAATTCCAATGCTGTAGATCTGCACAGGTGTGGGTGAAGTGGACAAGATCCTCTCTGAGAGTTGAACATTAGAAGTGTGCTGGTGAGTTAAACTGAGACTGGGCAAATCAGGCTAATTTAAAAGCTAACTAGATGCACTAAAATAAAAGAACGGGTTGAAGTTAATTTTAATATTAAATGTCATAAATCGATTTTATTTTCTTATTGCATTTGATACCCTGCACTGTATATAAACGATTGATGTCTCTGCATAGTTTCATTGTGCCAAAATGTTAACACACACTGTAAAACTATAACCTGTGGGCTTTTGTATATTTTTTAGCAATTTTGCAAAGGTTTATTTGGTTTGAAAAGGGGGGTTATACTACAAAAAGAGAAAATTACATTTGAGAAATATTTTGGTAATTTCAACTTGTACACTTGAATGTAATTAACTCATTCACTGCCATTGACGTCTATAGACGTCAATTACGTTTTTCAATGGGAGGGGCTAGAATACAACCTCGGGCAGCTTGTCAGTGAACATCAGACTGCTTGAAATGTATTTTTTCACAAAAAGCTCGTTTTCTCCCTTTTTTTGGTCAAAACAGGCATTTTTGGTGGAACCCACCTCTCTTCTACAGCTGATTACTAAAGAATGGAAAATGGTAGAAACAAGCTTTTTTTTTTTGGATGGAAGAAGAGAGTCTGTTCTTCATTTTGGTAGGTTCAGCATTTATATGATCATAACACACAGTTTTCTGTGGCTCTTCAAAAATGAGTAAAAATGCTCAAAAACCCTGGCAGTGAATGAGTTAACATATTGCGTCATCGCTATGCAGTGCAAAGCAATGCTCCTGTAATCCCGTTTGAAGGTGCAGTACTGCAAAAAAAAAAAAAAAACTACCATAGTTAATGGTTTATTCATGATTTCTGTTAAACATGCGGACCATTGATGAACAAATAAGCTGCATGTGATTTAAAAAATACATTCCGATTAAGATGCACTGTAAAGACTATTACAATTAATGGTTTGTGCTTGTTTTGGTTAAAGCACTTGCATTATTTATCTATGGCTATATACATCACTATAGAATGTGAACTTAATTAGTAGTAGCCCTGTTGTTTACAGGTTAGGTATTTTGTGAATGGTAAATGGCCCTTATTTATATAGCGCTTTACTAGTCCTTAAGGACCCCAAAGCGCTTTACATATCCAGTCATCCACCCATTCACGTACTGAAAAAATCCTCATGAAATATTCATCATTTAACTTTTTTTTTGAAATCACAAGTACTTTAAATTATAATGGCAACTGTATTTGGTTAAACAATAGCAAGTCCCTGTTTATTTCCCTTTTTTTATCGTGAGGAAATGTTTAGTTACAGAAGCAAAACAGCAGCTTGGCCCAAGAGTGATGTCAGCATCAACTCTTTATATCACCTCTGTTACGATCAACCAAAAGACCATAAAATTGATAGACTACAGCATGTGGTGACAAAATAGAGGGACAAATTGCAGTCCATAAAAAAGAAAATGGAAAAAAAAAAAGAGGGCTGAAAAGAGGGTAATATTAAAAGAGGCTTGTGTGTTGTTTCCTCTAACAGTGACTTGTTCAGTTTATTTGAGCTCACTACATGCATTTAAAGAGGGGTCAGAATAGTTGATAATAGCCAAAATAATAATGCAACAATGACTGTGCTCCAATAGACCTTTTTGTACAAAGCTACATTTATTTCCTCATAGAATATCTTAAATAGTCCAAATCTAAACAGGAGTTTCTGATTGGCTCATCTGGCCCCATTCTTAGTTCAGACTGAAGCTCTCTTCCAGCGTTCATATGTGAAAAGACACAAATGAAATGTAATTTTTGTTTTTCACCTGTTTCCTGTTTAACCCCCCTGACTCATGTCATATGTGAGTCAGGTGGGTTGGGAGGAAGCTGAGAACAATCAATGGAGTAAGAAAGACACTGAAGATACAGATGTCATGGTAACGGTGAAAGATGTGTTTTAACACTGTGCCTTCTTGGTTATACATTTGGCCAGAAAAATCCATGAGCATCCCCAGAGTAGATGACCATAGTAGTTTGTGTGACTACGTAAAGGATATGCAATCAGTTTTGTTTTTGTTTTTTCACTATACCTAATAGATTTATCTGAAAGTAGGAACAGTTCCACTCTGGTACTTAAACCTGTTATATAAAATTTGAGGTCCTTGTTTTGATTTTTCACAGTGCAATTTTACTGCTTGGTTTACTTCCTACTGCTCGCATTAGCTGCTAGCTAGTAAACGTGGCTGAACATTTACTTGCTAAAGAGTTTGTTGTTTCAATCTGGAAATAGAGGGGCTTAAAAAATGAAAAGAAAAAGAACTTCATATTCATCAGGTGCCCAACTAATAGTTTTAAATAGAAATCTGCATGCTGATAAAATCACCATAGCAATATAAAAAGTATGCCAGATTTATGTTTACAGTTTGTATAGAAATCTTTAATCAGGGGCTTAAAAATCACACAAAAAATCACTTGAACATTGGTTCCATTCACATATGAAATTTACACATTTACACCTTCTTTCTGCATAAAATTAGCAGCATCACATTCAACTATTTCTAACAAAAATCATTCTGGTGACAAAAACAATGTCTTACACATACTTTGTTTTATTTGCAAAGTAAACGAGTTAGTGAACTGATGATATATCAACCTTCTTCCTACTGCTTCCTACTTCCTACTCCTACTCATTAAGGCTGTTGTCTTTTAAATGTGTTGTAATGTAATTGCATCTTGGTTTATTTCGTATAAACAAACCCCTAAAAATAATCAGTCGTCATTGTCAACCTCTGTAGCACTATTCATGTGCAGCATGTTATTATGCTTAAACCTTACACTGTAAATACAGCCCATCTGCTCACAGTTTTACATACACCAAATATTTAAACCTTTCAGAGAACAATGACTCTGAAACTAAGATTTCAATTAGTACATGAAGCTCAGAATCAGTAAGTTTTCATAGTGAGTCATCTGAACCACACAGCAACATATTAATGACTAACCTCGTGCTGTGGATGGATCATCTCCGATGATGACCAGAAGATGTCTTTTCCCTGCCATATGATTGCATTTGTCTATGCCCATTGGGGACCCTCACATTAACTTTAATTAAGGGAAAAAAGCTCATCTGCATCAAGCTGCTAATGTGTTTATAATATCCTAACCATTGCTCTGTAGTGAGCCACTAGGTAGCACATCATTATATACCAGCTAGCCCAACTTCAATAACCCTTCAAGCTTTGCTGCTGTTTAGTTTTCCATCATCATTTATGTTAGAAGTGATACTACACATCACATGTTTAAGTTTTTTAGAAATCCAGTCAGAACATTATGGAATTAGCAAGCTAACTTCCTCCCAACTCACGACTCTGTTAAACTTCATAAATCCTGTTTGGATTCATGGGTGATCACCTGGGTTATCGGCCACATTGAACATTTTATCGGAGATGAAAGAGTCTGGGCCATTTCAAACTCTCCATGATGCCACAGTGTTTGTTTGAGTTTGGAAAGAGTTTGGGCCTAGAAATGACTAATGGCAACCAGTGGATCAAACCACTATGAGGTTACAAGGGGGAGACTTTTTTTCCCAAAGTCAAGGGCCAAATTTACTAATGTGTTGCACCAGCACAAACTGGATTTTGGTGTAAAAAGTGTACTGTCTGTATTTGCAAAAAAATCACAGTAACAAGATGGCATGTCAGAGGTGGGAACTCAGAGACTTTTGTGACTGACCCTGTTGCTTATGGCATTTACTAACATTGTGACACGCAATCTGCTGCTAATTGTGTCAATATTTAGTCATTGAAAAATACTGAAATAAAGTGACTGCTCCTGTATTTAGAAAACAGCCCAACTTTTTAAAATCATCCCTAAAACTAAACACACCTATCAGCACTATTTGGATAATTGCCTTAAACATGTTATTTTGACATTTGGTAAATCTTGCCCAAAATGTATCATTTTGTTTATATAACATGTGACCCAGACACCTCTACTCTCACCCCCAAATTATTTCCTCCTTCAACAACATAATCTTGGGGCAGTACCCCAGGGCCCCCTTTAAACCATGCCCCTATCTCGCGTTGATAAAATGTCATCTGTTTCAGAGTTTTGTTTATCGATCCTTCACCCATGACACACATTCCAGAGTCTCTGGCTATTTGGGAAAACATTTTACAGTTTTTTGGTGATAAGGTTGCTGCTCTCAGGTCTCAGATCACTTCTCCTGCTAGAGTCTTTGACTCCATTGGGCCTAGCGTGCTATCCATTATTAACGCCTGTCTTCTGACACTCTCAAAAAATGTAATCATGATCTGACAGTCTAAACTCCCTTTTCTGTCCAAGGTGCTAGAGAAAATTGTCTAGCTCCAGGGATTTCTAGAATCAAATGGTGTTACTGAAATCTTTCAGTCTAGTTTCGAAGCACATCATAGCACAGCAAAAGGTACCTTTTAGTTTTTAAGGATCTTTTATTAATTGCAGACTCAGGTAACTCTCCCATTATTGTGCTATTAGACCCGAGTGCTGTGTTTGATACAGGCTGGGTGGCTTTTCATCAACATCAGCTCCTGTTACATGTGGAGTTCCTCAAGGACCTATCCTCAGCGCACTTGCAATAACCCGGCCGATTCATTCATCTTTACACTACCTCACACTCGACTCAACGGTGAGTTATTTGTTTGTTTTGTTTTGTCACAATTAATGTACATGCGGAGCCGCGATCGCACATCCTACAATGCCGGTAAGCTAATGCTAGGCTAGCGACAGTAAGTGCAATTACTAGTGTCATCTAGAGCTGGGCGATATGAGATTTTTTCATATCACGATATGTTTTTTTCATTTCAGGCGATAACGATATCTATCACGATATAAGCCAAATAACTATATTTGTAAGATTTAAATGTGCCGTTGCTCACAAGTAAAATGTGAAATAATCAGCAGCTTGTTTTTATTTAAATATTTATTTCCCATAATAAGTTCAACAGGGTAGATGTACTTAAGGAACATGAGACTTTTTCAGATAAATAAAGGCAAATATTGCAAACTACACAAAAGGCAGCCGCTAAAGCGTTTAAGTTTCAAAATAGAATAAACGAAACAGACTAAATTGTCAATTCCACTTAGAAACAAAATATTAAT
The DNA here is from genome assembly GCF_057382275.1 of Copadichromis virginalis. Lineage (NCBI taxonomy): Eukaryota > Metazoa > Chordata > Actinopteri > Cichliformes > Cichlidae > Copadichromis > Copadichromis virginalis. Next base: position 37,090,947 of record NC_140634.1, read on the forward strand.
TCTAAAAATAAATCTTAGTTTGTTTTACAGAAGAACAGACAAAACTGACTAACTTTTGTCAACATCAAATAAACTGAGAACTAAAAGGAAATTCTCAATCTCTCCTTGTTGTATAGCTGAGCTTTTCAAACAGTTTTAACAGTTACTTTAGTCTGACAAAAGCCGAATGATGAATTAGCGCTTCCAGTCAGAGACTGAGGCTACGTCCACACGTACACGGGTATTTTTGAAAACGGAGATTTTCCGTTTTCGTTTTAAAAAATAATCCCGTCCACACATAAAGGCAGAAATGAAGGAAAACGCTGCTATGAACATGCCAAAGCAGCAGGTGGCGCTAGATTCCTAACCGTGCCGAAATGTTGGCCAATCAGAAGTCTAGAAGCCTCGGTGGGAAAAAGTAAACAAAGCTGCGGCATAGAAGCAGAACCGAGTCGTAAGTGTGGAGGGACAGTAACTGTGTGTATATGTAAGCATTTAAACACTGCAGAGAGTAGAATTAACAGTATTGTAGAAATTCATTTCACCGAAACAATAACGTGGCGCACAGTGTGACGCATGCACCAGTTTATTGTATTTCCAGACTTGCTTTCGGCACAATTTACAGTGCACGCTACTCTGTTTTTTGTCAGACTTGAAATAGCCGAAATACCTTCACACTACAGAACTTCTATGGCTCTTCCGTTCGACAATCTCTCCGGCATTGGAACCATCATCTGTTTTCTCTTCGGTCACGCTCGGTTGATTTTTCTAGTCGGCACACTCATTTCCTCCATTACCCGCTGGCTGCTTCCCAAACAAACACACGTGCGGCTTGGCACTTGTGCTGTACGTAACAAGTCACGCGACGTGACGCTGCGGCTGTGATTGGTTCGGCTCTGCGCTACTTAATTTGGATTGGCTGACCTTTAAAAAAAAAAAAAAAAAAAAAAGAGGACAAGAGCGGCGAGGTCTATCGCGATAGCTTAATTTCTCTATCGAGTAAAAGTTATATCGCGATACATATCGTTATCGTTCTATCGCCCAGCTCTAGTGTCATCTATTGAATATTGTTGTTTTTGTTTATTCCATTATGGCCGAATGTTGATTTAACGTATCTAGAGTTGAATGAGTGATTTGATTTTTGTAGTTTTGTCCGTTTTGGATGTTTTTTGTTACTTTTCTGATGAAATGCCGAAACGGCCTATGAGATTTTGCATTGAGTTAAATTCCATTTACATTATTGAATCTGTTGTGCAACACCTGTGATTAAATGAGTTTTGTAAATATATTTGATTAACTTTGGATAATATTTATTAGCTTTAACGCTGATATACTTTGATGGGACCCATGAGAATGTCTTTCTATAATAGTATTTAGAATGACATTCATTATAAGAGATGATGGTTTATTGATTGTTGTATGAAACGTGGCATTGATTACTTGACTTTGTTATTTATGGATTTATGGATTTATTTTGTCACAGCAGTAGAATGCTGTTTCATTTTCTTCTGTGAATGATAATTTCTGTTTTTTGACCTTGTTTAGGTCAGGTTTTTTTTGTTCTCCCGCGATCAGCCCTGATCAGCGCGAGATGGCGAGCCACCCGACCACCGCTACGTTGCGGTAGGAATTGTGAACCTATGGACTGAATCACAAATTGTTGACACATGACCTATCACAGGTCCATGGAACTAAACTAAATCACATACTGGACTACACCTCATCCCACCTCCTTTTGGAACCTACTAAGCTGTTTTGTATTGTCAACATTATTTTTGTTTGTGATATATATGCATATGTTTTTATTTCTTTTGTACATCCGTCTATACACTTCTCATAACAAACATAATATATATATATTTGAGCTCTACTTTTGTTTCCTGTGTTTTACTCACACCCTCAGGCTCCATAGTCGAATCTTATTCTGATAGCTCATTGTCTATGAGGCTGCAGTCAGGCGCCCTGGTCCTTTAACCGCGTTACAAGTGGCGAGCCAGCCAGGAGCCTTTGTGTGTGAATATTTTGGGGTCTTACGTACAATTTTCTTTACTTATTTACTTCGCTTTTGCTGAACATAAAATCAAAAATGGATTCAGTTGCACTTTCTGGCATAAATATATCACAGTCTGTGATGATCTCCGGTGTGTCTAACACAAAATCTGATAATGAAATTCTTGACTACTTGCGTACTTATGGGAATCTTAGCCGTCATTTTTACGTAAATGATCCCGCAAGTACTTTCTTCAAAAACCTGATCGCTGAGTTTGTAGATACCACTGCTTTTACAACTCTAGAGCCGTTTCTGCCATACACCCACTGTTCTAAAAGTGTTGCCGACCTTGTTTTCCGCGTCACAGCTTTGGCCTGTGAGTACGCCGCCACGGAGGACAGCAGCAGTCCCCCTCCCAATTACCTCAAAGAGCTCAAGCATATTGCTGATCGCAGCGGGCACCGGTTTGAAGATGTCTTGAAGACAGTAATGAGGCAGATTGGTCAACATTTGCATGAAGCAGGAGCAGGTGATGATGGAAAAGTTGAATATGATGAGGAAAATGGAGTAGATGAGGACATTGGTGTAGAGGAAGAAGAAAGGGAACTGGAGCGGCAGCAATTGTCTTCACCTCCTGCCAGACAGGTTTCCACTGACCAGCAGGGGGCACGACCTCGTCAAAGCCAGACTGGACCAACTCCAAGAGTATCACTCACAGCCCCTGATCTCAACCCACCACAAATACAAAGGGTTGTTGTTGAGCATGTGGTCCGAAACCCAGACATAAGCACCACAACTTCACTACGTCTCCGTGCTTTTTCAGGAAGGATTCCTAAGCCAAGTAGTGAAGCAGATTTTGAATCATGGCGTTCCCAAATTGATCTACTGCTTGCCGACCCCAGTTTGTCAGCTCTATACGTCGCCAGGCGTATTATAGAGAGCCTGTTGTCACCTGCTGCTGATTTGGTTAAAGGTCTAAGTCCCAACACATTGCCTTCAGTCATACTAAGTGTACTTGACTCCGCTTTTGGAACAGTTCAAGATGGTGAAGAATTGTATGCTCAATACTTAAATATTCTTCAAAATCCAGGTGAACGACCATCCGCTTACCTCCAAAGATTGCAGCTAACCCTCAGCACTGTTGTAAAGCAAGGAGGACTTGCAGCTGCTGACATGAATAAGCATCTGCTGAAGCAGTTTTGTCGTGGGTGTTGGGATAACACTATACTAACCAAACTACAATTAGAACAGCAAAAGGACAACCCACCACCTTTCTCTGACTTGTTGTTGTCGTTACGGACAGAAGAAGACAGACAAATTGCTAAGGAGTCACTTATGAAGAAATACATCGGTTCATCAAAACAAAAAGCTAACATCCAATCCCAAAGTACTTGTTCTTGTGGGCACTCTACAGCCAATGAAGAGCTAAAAGAAATGGAAAAACAACTCCAAACCCTCCAACAGCAAATGTCCCAACTTTTGTCCCAAAAACGTCCAACCGAGTCAAAGTTTAAGCCACGACAAACCAAATCCAGTCATTCTTCACCTCAGTCAAATACCAGACCCAAGCCATGGTACTGTTTTAACTGTGGAGAAGATGGCCATGTTTCTTCCACCTGCAACAACAGAGCAAACTCCAGTCTTGTTGAACAGAAAAAGAGCCAATTAAGAAAAAAACAGCAAGAGTGGGACGCTAGAAATACTTCATCTTTAAACTAGAAGGAGTTTCTGTGGTGGGACACACAGGAGCTGCGTGCACGAACAGTCCCAGAAACCACAACAAATTTCCATTGTTGCCAAAAGGGCTTGTGGGGACCAAAAGCACAGGCCAAATTCAAATCAAAGGCAACCATTTCAACTGTCTTCTTGATTCTGGCTCTCAGGTTACTACGATTCCTTTTTCCTTCTATAATACTTACCTTTCAGACCATCCAATCAAACCACTGGATGATCTGTTGGAAGTAGAAGGAGCAAATGGACAAGCCGTACCTTACCTGGGATACATTGAGATTAACATGACGTTCCCAGCTAATTTTCTTGGTTCATCCATTAATGTTGATACACTTGCGCTTGTCGTGCCTGACGTCCAGCAATCACCCCCAATGATACTTGTTGGTACCAACACTCTTGACGTTGCGTACAGCAAACACTGTGATACCCTCTCTGAGCAGTCATTCCTGCCATCTGGTTCCGGTTACATTGCAGTTTATAAAATCCTCCAGTGTCGCCACATCCAGAATTCAAATGACCAGTATGCTCCTGTAATCTTAAAGTCAGACCAACCGCATACGATTACTGCCGGCCAAACCACTGTCCTTGAGGGATGCCTGGTCACAAGGCTATTCCAAGGTGAGAAAGCAGTTATTCTGGAACACCCCACCTCCAGTTCTCTGCCTGGTGGACTCCTAGTAAAAACCTGCCTTGTGGACTTACCTAAACGTCGGCCATATTCTCTGCCTGTTGTAGTGAGTAATGAGTCCGACCATGAAATCCACATTCCAGCTCGAGCTATTATTGCAGAAATCAGCACCTTCCAAGAGGTCATTTCCAAAGAGCAACCCACCCAGTATTCAGACCAGTCTATAGAGTCGTTACCTCCATCTCAACCACCATACAACTTTGGAGATTCCCCCTTAACTCCAGACTGGAAAGAACGCATTGTTCAAAAACTCAACACTATTCCTGAAGTATTTGCCAAACACGATCTGGATTTCGGCAGGACCAACAAAGTTAAACACCAAATCAAATTGTCCGATCCAACTCCTTTCAAGCAAAGACCACGACCAATTCACCCTCAAGATCTTGATGCTGTCAGGAAGCACCTGCAAGAACTTCTTGACTCTGGCGTTATCAGAGAATCTGACTCACCATTTGCCTCTCCAATTGTGGTTGCACGCAAAAAGAACGGCAGTATACGTCTTTGTATTGACTACCGCAAACTCAATCTGCAAACAATCAAAGATGCTTATGCTCTGCCTAAACTGGAAGACACCTTCTCCGCACTTGCAGGATCAAAGTGGTTCACGGTGCTAGACCTCAAGTCGGGTTACTACCAAATCGAAATGGAGGAGAAGGATAAGGCAAAGACTGCCTTTGTCTGCCCAGTAGGATTTTGGGAATTTAATCGGATGCCACAAGGGATTACCAACGCACCAAGCACTTTCCAACGGCTGATGGAAAAATGCATGGGAGAATTAAATCTAAAAGAAGTCTTGGTTTTCATTGACGATCTCATTGTCTTTGCACCAACTCTTGAGGAACATGAAGCTCGCCTGATGAAAGTTCTCACCAGACTCAAAGATTTTGGCTTGAAGCTTTCACTTGAGAAATGCATGTTCTTCCAGACATCGGTGAAGTATCTGGGCTATGTAGTGTCCCAGGCTGGTGTTGAAACTGATCTGGACAAGATTTCCACACTCACTTCTTGGCCAGTGCCAAAAAACTTGAAGGAATTAAGATCTTTCTTTGGTTTTGCTGGGTACTACAGACGTTTTGTCCAGGGATATTCGGCCATTGTCAAGCCGTTACATGAACTCACTGCTGGTTATCCACCTTCTCAGAGGAAACTGAGACGAACTGTAAAGCCAGAGAATTACCTCAACCCCAAAGAGCCATTTGGAGGACGATGGACGCAAATGTGTCAACAAGCTTTTGAGTCCATTATTGACAAACTCACTTCTGCCCCAGTTCTGGCATTTGCTGATCCCCAGAAACCATACACACTCCACACTGATGCCAGTGCCACAGGTCTTGGTGCGGTGCTGTATCAAGAGCAGGATGGAAAAAACAGAGCTGTAGCATATGCCAGCAGAGGTCTTTCCCGGAGTGAGTCAAAGTATCCCGCCCACAAATTGGAGTTTCTTGCTTTGAAGTGGGCGGTGACTGAAAAATTCCACGACTACCTTTATGGTGCTCAGTTTACAGTTGTGACAGACAGCAACCCATTAACATACCTCTTATCATCAGCAAAACTTGACGCTACCGGTTACAGATGGCTTTCAGCTTTGTCCACTTTCACCTTCAAATTAATCTACAGAGCAGGAAAGCAGAACTCGGATGCTGATGGTTTGTCTCGCCGACCTCATGGTGAACTGTCTGATGATCCTCTGTCACAGAAAGAACGTGAGCGAATCTGGAGATTTGCATGGCAACATCTCAATGAACCAGATTATGTCTCTATTGACCAGCATACCATCAAAGCAGTTTGTGACCGTCATCTGATGTACAGTTCAAGCACGGATCCTGATCTTGCTCTGGTGTTATCCATGTCTGTCAATGTCAACAGTCTGCCTGACAGTTTCACGGACGACATCCAGTTCACCTCCATGGTACTCCCCCAAATCTCAACAGCTGACCTTGCAGCCAAACAACGCCTTGACCCTGTCATCCGGCATGTCATAGCTCAGGTTGAACGAGGCGAGTCACCACCGCCATTCCTGAGGGAAGAACTTCCCGATCTACCTCTATTACTGCGAGAAGTAAATAAACTGGAGCTCCATAACACCCTTCTCGTCAGGAAGAGACAAGTGGGAAGTGACTTCGCATACCAGCTAGTGCTACCTGAGGAATATCGACCAGTTGTACTTAACCACCTACATGATCAAATGGGTCACATGGGAATTGACAGAACGCTGGACTTGGTCCGTTCCCGGTTTTATTGGCCTAAGATGACAAGTGATGTGGTCAATAAAATAAGACAGTGCGAAAGATGCGTGAGACGCAAATCCCCATCTGAACGAGCCGCACCTCTGGTCAATATCAAAACCTCTCATCCCATGGAACTGGTGTGCATGGATTTTCTCTCTGTGGAACCAGATCGTGGAGTCAAAGACATACTTGTCATAACTGACCATTTCACAAAATATGCCATTGCTGTGCCAACACCAAACCAGAAAGCCAGGACTGTTGCCAAATGTTTATGGGACAACTTTCTTGTGCATTATGGTATCCCAGAACGTTTGCACAGTGACCAAGGCCCTGACTTTGAATCCAGAATCATCCGAGAGCTTTGTGAAATGGCTGGGATCCACAAAATAAGAACCACTCCATACCATCCAAGAGGCAATCCTGTTGAACGGTTTAACCGAACATTACTGGATATGCTAGGAACACTCACAGCTCAACAGAAATCCCATTGGAAAGATTTTGTAAAACCCCTGGTGCATGCATACAATTGCACAAGAAACGATGTTACAGGTTTTTCACCATATGAGCTTATGTTTGGCCGCCAACCTCGCTTACCGGTGGACTTGGCCTTTGGACTACCCCTTGCCAAAGAAGGATCAACATCCCACACACAATATGTGGACAAACTAAAGTCCCACCTAGAAGAAAGTTACAAGCTGGCCATCGAAAACTCAGAAAAGGTGATGAAACGTAACAAAAACAGATTTGATAAAAATGTCACTGCATCGCAGCTGAATGTTGGAGACAGAGTTCTTGTGAGGAACGTACGGCTAAGAGGCAAACACAAGCTTGCAGATAAATGGGAGTCATCTGTGTACATTGTAGTGAAGAAAGCCGGCACTCTTCCTGTGTATACAGTTCGACCCGAAGGCCAAGACAAGCCCCTGAGAACTTTACATCGAGACCTCCTACTGCCCTGTGGGTATTTACCACCTGAAAAGGAAATGCTTACTAAGCAGAAGAGGAAAATGCCTGTCTTACCCGTGTCTCCTGTACGTGCTGATGATGCTGATAACAATGACGAAGAGGAACTAATCTCATACCTACCTGTTCCCTTCTCTGCTGAACCTGTCACCTTCACAACAACCATCGACTTACCCAATACTCCGCAACCTGTGCCACTTATCAACCAGCCCGATGTCCCTGTAGTATTGGCTACAGAGGAAGAGAATGCTATCCTCTCAGAGGAACCTGTACCTGCTGAAGAGGAACAAGTTATTGCTAGCGGAACCGTGGAAGCTGGCTTTGAGCCAGTTGATCTTGTCGAAACTTCTCACGATGAAGAAAGTCTGTCTTCTGATTCGGAAGCATCCAGAAGTAACTTGTCACAACACTCACCTACTGAATCAGAGCCTCTCAGTCCTGAGGCAGAACCACCCTTGAGGCATTCAACCCGCACCAGGAATCCTCCTGATCGGCTGCAATACATCAAGCCTGGTAAGCCTCTGTTAAAGAGCGTTCAGACCTTCCTGCATGGGTTAAGTTCTGTCTTCTCCTTCGCTCTTCAAGACGATGAAGAAGAGGAGACGATGCCTTCACACCTCAGCCAACCAGTCATTCGCTGCCAGCCTAGTCCATGTACGAGGATGTCCATGAGATTGGGGGGGGAGAGTGTAACCACGGTAACTTCTGACCCCACTTCCGCCAGTCCCTTTATTGTGGCGGGAATGAATCCTGTATAAGTTCCGGGTCAATCAGCTGCATGTCCCTGTTCCTCTGGCTGCTGTTGTCCCTGTGGTTGGCGTACTTGTCAGATGACGACAAATTTTGCACTACAGGCCAGTTGACAGCGTGCAATAACCCGGCCGATTCATTCATCTTTACACTACCTCACACTCGACTCAACGGTGAGTTATTTGTTTGTTTTGTTTTGTCACAATTAATGTACATGCGGAGCCGCGATCGCACATCCTACAATGCCGGTAAGCTAATGCTAGGCTAGCGACAGTAAGTGCAATTACTAGTGTCATCTATTGAATATTGTTGTTTTTGTTTATTCCATTATGGCCGAATGTTGATTTAACGTATCTAGAGTTGAATGAGTGATTTGATTTTTGTAGTTTTGTCCGTTTTGGATGTTTTTTGTTACTTTTCTGATGAAATGCCGAAACGGCCTATGAGATTTTGCATTGAGTTAAATTCCATTTACATTATTGAATCTGTTGCGCAACACCTGTGATTAAATGAGTTTTGTAAATATATTTGATTAACTTTGGATAATATTTATTAGCTTTAACGCTGATATACTTTGATGGGACCCATGAGAATGTCTTTCTATAATAGTATTTAGAATGACATTCATTGTAAGAGATGATGGTTTATTGATTGTTGTATGAAACGTGGCATTGATTACTTGACTTTGTTATTTATGGATTTATGGATTTATTTTGTCACAGCAGTAGAATGCTGTTTCATTTTCTTCTGTGAATGATAATTTCTGTTTTTTGACCTTGTTTAGGTCAGGTTTTTTTTGTTCTCCCGCGATCAGCCCTGATCAGCGCGAGATGGCGAGCCACCCGACCACCGCTACGTTGCGGTAGGAATTGTGAACCTATGGACTGAATCACAAATTGTTGACACATGACCTATCACAGGTCCATGGAACTAAACTAAATCACATACTGGACTACACCTCATCCCACCTCCTTTTGGAACCTACTAAGCTGTTTTGTATTGTCAACATTATTTTTGTTTGTGATATATATGCATATGTTTTTATTTCTTTTGTACATCCGTCTATACACTTCTCATAACAAACATAATATATATATATTTGAGCTCTACTTTTGTTTCCTGTGTTTTACTCACACCCTCAGGCTCCATAGTCGAATCTTATTCTGATAGCTCATTGTCTATGAGGCTGCAGTCAGGCGCCCTGGTCCTTTAACCGCGTTACACGCTGCTCTTTTATCTCTACATGCTCCTGTTAGCTTCAGTTTTCAAAAAATAAATGATCTCATTTTTACTTTATGCCAATGATTCTCAGATGTACTTTCCTCTTAAAAAGAATACTACAACCTCTTTAAAAGTGTTGCCGGACTGTCTTGCCACCATAAAATCTTGGTTTGCACTGAACTTTTAAATCATTTTAAATCTTGAGAACTGTTTCACATTTGAGATAAAAAATAACCTCTGTTGTTAAAACCAGGTTCCTTCAGCTGAGGGCCCTTGTGAAGCGTGAAAATGTTCTTTCATCTGCTAACTTTGAGAAAGTATTTCATACCTTTATTTCATCTAGGCTTGACTATTGCAATAGCCTTTATTTTGGAATCAGTCAGATTCTACTTTCTTGTCTGCAACCTTTACAGAATGCGGCAGTTCGGCTCTTGACAGGCGCATGTAAAAGGAGATCTTATTTCCCCTGTTTTAGCTTCTTTGGCTTCCAGTATGTTTTAAAATTGATTTTAAGACTTTATTGGGGGGGTTTTCAAGTCACTATGCACATTCCCAATGGATTTTTAAGGCTAGCCTCTGGTTTTCCAAGAAGCAGACTAAAGCAGCGGTCCCCAACCTTTTTTGTGCCACGGACCGGATTACAGGGAGTGCAGAATTATTAGGCAAGTTGTATTTTTGAGGAATAATTTTATTATTGAACAACAACCATGTTTTTGGAAGTAGTTTTTAGTTTGTTTTTAGTTTTAGCTATTTTAGGGGGATATCTGTGTGTGCAGGTGACTATTACTGTGCAGAATTATTAGGCAACTTAACAAAAAACAAATATATACCCATTTCAATTATTTATTCTTACCAGTGAAACCAATATAACATCTCCACATTCACAAATATACATTTCTGACATTCAAAAACAAAACAAAAACAAATCAGCGACCAATATAGCCACCTTTCTTTGCAAGGACACTCAAAAGCCTGCCATCCATGGATTCTGTCAGTGTTTTGATCTGTTCACCATCAACATTGCGTGCAGCAGCAACCACAGCCTCCCAGACACTGTTCAGAGAGGTGTACTGTTTTCCCTCCTTGTAAATCTCACATTTGATGATGGACCACAGGTTCTCAATGGGGTTCAGATCAGGTGAACAAGGTGGCCATGTCATTAGTTTTTCTTCTTTTATACCCTTTTATACCCTTTCTTACTTGAATATTGTATATTGTATATTGCATAGCTTTTTTTTGTTATACGTAAAATTGTATTGTATTTATTTAAATTTATTTAAATTTTTACTTTTTAATTATTTTATTTGCATTTTTCTAATCACTAGGGTTTGAGAGTAACGCAATTTCTATTCTGTGTATGTCCTGTACATGTGGCAGAATTGACAAATAAAGTTGACTTGACTTGACTTGACTTGCCAGCCACGCTGTGGAGTACTTGGACGCGTGTGATGGAGCATTGTCCTGCATGAAAATCATGTTTTTCTTGAAGGATGCAGACTTCTTCCTGTACCACTGCTTGAAGAAGGTGTCTTCCAGAAACTGGCAGTAGGACTGGGAGTTGAGCTTGACTCCATCCTCAACCCGAAAAGGCCCCACAAGCTCATCTTTGATGATACCAGCCCAAACCAGTACTCCACCTCCACCTTGCTGGCGTCGGACTGGAGCTCTCTGCCCTTTACCAATCCAGCCACGGGCCCATCAAGACTCACTCTCATTTCATCAGTCCATAAAACCTTAGAAAAACCAGTCTTGAGATATTTCTTGGCCCAGTCTTGACGTTTCAGCTTGTGTGTCTTGTTCAGTGGTGGTCGTCTTTCAGCCTTTCTTACCTTGGCCATGTCTCTGAGTATTGCACACCTTGTGCTCTTGGGCACTCCAGTGATGTTGCAGCTCTGAATTATGGCCAAACTGGTGGCAAGTGGCATCTTGGCAGCTGCACGCTTGACTTTTCTCAGTTCGTGGGCAGTTATTTTGCGCCTTGGTTTTTCCACACGCTTCTTGTGACCCTGTTGACTATTTTGAATGAAACGCTTGATTGTTCGATGATCACGCTTCAGAAGCTTTGCAATTTTGAGACTGCTGCATCCCTCTGCAAGATATCTCACTAGTTTTGACTTTTCTGAGCCTGTCAAGTCCTTCTTTTGACCCATTTTGCCAAAGGAAAGGACGTTGCCTAATAATTATGCACACCTGATATAGGGTGTTGATGTCATTAGACCACACCCCTTCCCGTTACAGAGATGCACATCACCTAATATGCCTAATTGGTAGCAGGCTTTCGAGCCTATACAGCTTGGAGTAAGACAACATGCATGAAGAGGATGATGTGGACAAAATACTCATTTGCCTAATAATTCTGCACTCCCTGTATGTCCGACAATATTTTCATGGACTTTAAGGTGTCGCGGATAAATACAACAAAATAAAACCAGTACCGGTACCAAAAAAAAGAAGATTTTTAAAGCCCAGAAAAGACTGCCTCTTTAAATTAGGACCTCTGACACTTGACATCTTCAAAGCTGCTTCAGAACAAATCTTTGCTGCCTATTATTTAAATGTGACTGATTTTTGACACTTTTCTTTTCCTTTGTTTTCTTATTTTGTCTTTTATTTTGCTATATTTTCCTGCTCTATCTTGTTCCATTTAGTTGTACAGCACTTTGGCCAACCTGTGTTGTTTTCAAAGGTGCTTATAAATATGTTGACTTTTTTTGAATCCCTGTGTAATGTAGTGCAATTTTTCGTGTATGTTAATACGACAAACAATATAAATCTTTAATACATTAGATTATTTACACCATCAAATAATATGATCACAAAAACATAGGAAATATTGTGGTAATATTAAACATGTGGACCATCAGAAACCTCTTATTTTATTGTTATTTTACGTTTCTATCCTACATTGGATGATTTATATGTGCAGTCTAGTTACTATGTTGTTAGATGTGATTCAGATATGTTGCTACAGGTGAAGTTAGTCAAGTTTCCTTTCCTTCTCGCTCTGTGTGTTCTTTTATAGTTTCGACTTTTTTTAATACCAGAGTACATTTTTCTCCAGACAGCGTGAAACAGAAAATGTTGTAAATTTAGATCAACTGAAAAGAGAAGAAATAATGTTTAAACAAGACACCAATGTATCATCCACTTAGTCTGGCAGACATCAGGATCATCTGTTTTGGTTGCTTCAGCCTGCCGCCTCACCCATCCACACCACTATCCACACACACACACACATACAGCCATCGCTCCACTCCTTAACCTCTGAGTGACAGCAAGCTGGAGAAGTGATGTGAGGAGCAGTGGAGAGGCGAGAAGTGGGAACATGTGGGGGAACCCCTACTGGGCACGACGACACATACCCACGCACGTATATTATACACACACACGTCAGACAGAGCCCTGCAGTCCCACCTTTGACACTAAGCTTCCAGAAGCAGGGAACTCTGGCTCATCCTCGCTAACACAGATTGGCAGGTGAAGCTAAGCGCCCTCTCGTTTCTCCTCCACTCCTCTCCCTTTTTGTCCGTCTTCTTCTCTTTCTCCTACCTCTGTGCGTTTCTTTCTTGCGCTCACTTTCGCTCCTAGTCCTCTTTTCCTATAGCCATCTGTTTCTTTCTCATACCCCACCACCTCCCTCCTTTCTTTCTTTTCTCTCTCTCCTCTGTCTCTTCCCCCCTCGGAGGCTGCAGGCTGGGGTTTGAACTCATCTGTCAGGATCAGAAAGGGTCTGCAGTGACGGGAGACTCCTGTTTCAGGAAGATAAACAGCCAGCACAGATCAAAAATACTCTCCCTTAAACAGGCAAACACACACATTCAGACACGCACACCTACTCGCACGCACAAAGGTGCACACGGAACGATCCATCTCGTGCGACGTCAGATCGAGGGTGTTAGCTCGTTGTCAGCTTAGACAAGGTGCGGCATCCAAATTCAGCAGGCACCTGGTTATTTACAAAGTTAATCGCAGAAAATTCTGCTAAACTTGGCCAGAGAACTCAGGCGGCCTGTGATTGACGGTGACCGAGCAGAGACGCTGATATAGATCTTTAGAGGAGGCGAACATATTTTTGGATGAGACACAGAGACATCTGTATTGAATGATATGTCGAGAGCAGCTGAATATCTTAAAAAAACTAACTTCCTGCTCCCTCTCTCTCTCCTTTTTTTTCCATTGCAGACGAGAGCTACTTCAACACTTGCCAAGATGACAACGGTTGCCCAAATGTTCTATTTGATGTTTCGAGCCTCAAGAGCAAGTGGGAGAGAAAGAGTGATACAGAGGGGAGAGGGACCGAGAGAAAACAGAGAAAATAAATGGCAATAAGAGAGGGAGAGAGGGAGGGAGAAAGGGGAGAGTGAAAGCAAATGAGAATGAGAGGAGTGGAAAAGAACATTAGCTCGAGAGGTGCCAAGTTCACTATCTGCCAGCCTGAGGTGTGTGCAGTCCCGGGTGTCGTAGTGGCAGTGGAGGGGCGGGAGGGAATGGAGGGAAAAGAAGGGAAGGAGGGGTGAGGCAGTGGGTGTCAGGTATGTCTCTCTTTCTATCCAAGCATTCCAGCGTGCGCTTTTTTCTTTTTTTTTGCTGCAGCTGCTGCTTGCCCGGATAACAAATCATTCCCTACAGCGCCTTCTGGTAACCTCGTCATTCCCGCTTAATAACATTTGGAGATGCTAAGCTTGTAAATTAGCGAATCTGGACCGAGGAGATATTATTTATGCTTGTCTCCCATCCTGAAAGACTTGTCTTGATGGGTAAATTGTGTTTAATTCTTGGAGGAAGCTGTTTTTTTCTGCGCCCCAGCGTGAGATGAGATTAATCCCTTGACAACCTTTGCGGGCGCACTTCAAAATTGCTCCCAAATGTCACCACAGCCGCCGCCGCCGCCACTGCTGCTCCTGCCACCGCTGAGATTTGCAGAGGGTTGGAAAGAAGGGGGGGGGGCACCGTGCAGAAATCGGGGACACTCACGTTCCTCCCCTCGCACACGCGCGCATGCACATATTTTCTTTAAGTGTGTTTTCGTTCCTTCTCCCTTCTTAGCATTCACAGAAGAAGAAAAAAAACACACACACACGCAAAAAACTCGAGGCACAAGCCATCGCCCGCCCACGTCCACAGACACACACACACCTTGCACCCTCCTATAGATTATGTTCTTGTTACACTGACACACACAAATAAAACTGTCTCACCTCGAACTGTTTGAGCAGCAACAGCAGACACACGCGTTCGCACGCAGGAGCAGTTGTCCTAACGCGCACACACACACACACACACACACACACACACACAACACTTACAGCTTGTTCCCCAGATTGCCTTTTACTAATTTGTTCCCTCCGAGTGAGAGTTTGTCTTTGATTTAATGTGTCTTTATGGCTCTTGGTGAGAAGACAGTTTTAGATTTATTTAACAAGAAGACAGACATGGTTAGAGAGGCCCCCGCAGCCTGGAGTTGCTTTTTTATTTTGCACATAATTTCAAATCCTGACACACAAAAAAAACCCACCTCCAGGTCTCTCCACGCAGCTCTGCGCACCCTTGGAGTTTGGGGGGTTTGTCCAGAGGCTTCATATCCCTGATCAAAGTCATCCACCCTGTTTGCTGAGCAGGGGGGCCTGGATGATGAGTCTTGGTCCTTGTTCAAGCTCCTCCGGAGGGTCGAGATCAGCACCCCGGAGCAGAGCACGGGCAGCGAGGGTATGTCTCTCTTAATGACCCACAGAGTGGCAAACATACCAACTGTCAACACTCATCCTCCTCCTCTTCCCCCACATCACTGCATCGCTGCGTTTGTTTCTCTCTCCGCACCGTCTCATCTTCATGATTTACTGGTTGTTGTTGGTTTTGCATGTGTGAGTGTGTGTCCAACCCCCCCCCCCCCCCCCCCCCCGTTCAACTTGCAGCTGGGATTGGAAGTGGGGAGAAAAGAGGAAACGCACGTATTGTAAATGCTTCATGATATCTGAGGACTTCAAAGGGCACAACCAGAACGATGAAGGCTCTGTGTTTGTCGAGCGCGCGCGTAGTACGTGCGACAATAATGGCGCGTCTCACATTATCATTATCCAAAGGCGGCCGCTGACCTCTCCTGCTCTGCCAGCTTTTTGCCGTGGCGGAAAACACTCACAAGTTCATTTCACACCAGCGCGCGGAGAGTTCAGCGGGAGCCGCGGCGCGCCTGAAAACAATGAGCTTTAATGTGTTAAAAATGAGTTGCAAAGTGCTGTTACTCAAAGTTCCACCGACATCTGACCGCCGCATTCAAACAGAAAATGACGCGGGTGACTGTTTTCATGCAACAAGTCATTTCTGGTAATTACAGTTATTTGTGGCAACCGTCCCCTACACACCAATTACACCCGTCTGGGGCATTTCAGAGACTGTGCCTATCTGCTTTGAGAGAAAAAAGAAAAGAAAGAAAGAGCGCCGTTTAAAGCAAACAATTGTCACATAAAAAGATAAACACTAAAATAAAAATTTGACTTTTTTTTCATTTGTTAAAAAATCAACTTTTTCTCAACAACACCAAAAACCATGACGTTAACCTCTGACCTCCTCTGGCTAGAGAGGATTTGTCCACTTCCTGTCTGCGTCCAGGTCAGTTTCTCCGGGGCCTCTGAGCATGCTCATTGTGACCACGTTTATTTTTAGAGGAACTTTGATGAAATATGTTTCTTTGGTGTGGAGGGGGGGGTATTAAAGTTGTTTTTGCAGAGCTGAAGAGATGTCATTTAAACAGAACATAATCCATAAGCTGAATTACAAGCAGAGACGTCCGTTCCCTCCCAGCTCTTCCTCCCCCCCCTCGCCCTCCTCCTCTGTGTGTGTGTGTGTGTGTGTCTGTGACACAGCTACATAATGTCTGTCTGTCGCCGTCTGAATGTAGGCTGTAAATCTGGCAACGCACATGTAACGGGCACACACACACACACACACACACACACACAGAGCTGTCCTCTTGCTCAGTAATGCTTATTTATTGGAACACTTTAGAGCCGACGTACTTGTGTCTGTAAATTGACAGCTTGGCACAGTGCTGCAGGGAAAGAGCTTGCTGGACCGCCGCTTCATTTCAAGACCGGCTGATTGGCAAGAATGAAAAATAGTTCCACTGTTACTGTACGCCAGTGACATTTTAGTCCAGAAAAAAAAAAGAAAGAGAAGCAGATTTAACTCTCACCTTCTAACGAGCCGCCATTTGTAAATGCTGCAAAGTTTAAACAGATGGAAGCGCTCGATTTCCAAAGGTACGTTTTGAGTGATTCATCGAAGGAAGCTTCCTCTTAAAAATAAAAATAAAAATAAATCGTGCTGGATATATGAAGATTTTACACAACAATGAAATGAAATAACAATTTATTTTTATTGTTTGTTTTTTTATTCTGCGCTTAATTTCTCTGGATTAATGTAAAAATGATTTCTCTGAAAGATGATGCACACCTTTAACTCGAGACATTATAAACGGATCATTTGGGATATACTGCAGAGCCGTGATGTAAAAACTGATCACTTTCAAACAGATGCATTTATTTATTTAGCCATATTAACGCCCCACTTTAAAATACAGGTCTTGATCAGGCAAACATTCATATCTGATAATTTGGTCCATAATCTCCAAAATGTAAATGAAGCCCTCACGTTATTATCCAGGGCCTGCTTATTTTTTAATTTCAGTTTTGTTTATTTTTTTTTGTAGTTGTTGTGCTTTTTGCTCCCCTGCGTGTTTGCCTGAGAATCATTTAGAAGGCCACATTTCAGATGTGCTTCACCTGTGGGGGCGGGGGCACATCAGCGGCGTCGTTTTTCGCCGCGGCGCGGTGGATGCAGTGAGCTCGGCGCGTTTGACGGAAATCGCTGTTATTTCCAGTCGTGTTATAAACAAAAAATATGCACCTGCTGATCAAACTGTTCTTTCTCTTCGGCTCGTCTCTGTAGAGCAGAACGAGCTCCTTGAGCGGGAAAAAGCCGTGACGGCAAATCAGAAAACATTTGGTTAAACTTGGTTTCGACCACGTCAGTGACGAGAAAAGACATGTCCATCTCGTTGTGGTCATCCACACTTTTATGTATATGTATAAGCAAAGGACAAATCAAGCAAATTATGCTTCTCTTGTGGTATTTTTGCTCACAGTGGAAATGCAGTTCTTTCACATCATAGTTTGTAGTTTCTGGGTAATTACATTTGAAAATTGCCCCCACCCCCAGAAAGCTCCACTAATTTGTGCTGGTCCAACTTTAATGCACCCGCTGCAGCATATACACAGATATACACAGACTGTTAAATATATGCTTTACACAGAATCAGGTTACTGATGGCCAGACCTGCTCGTGAATTTAGAGCTCGCGTTCTTTTTATTTTCAGTGAAAAAACTCAGATCCACCTGGCTGCTCGCTCACCACAGAGAACTATTGAATCATTACTGACAATATAAAGTCAAAAGTTCAGATACTGTGTGTGGACATGTTGTTGGTGATGCTGATGTTGGTGTTTTAACGCCTGTTTTAGGAGCAGACCTTGATATCGGCGCATAAAGCAGGACGTGTTCTTTATCAGCTTTAAGCTTCATTGTTGTCAGCGTGGTTGCTCGAAGGCCTGCAGCCCTCGGCTCTGGGAGCTCTTCCTGAAAAGTGTTTACGGAGCTGTGTTTTGCGGTCGGTGTGGTCTCCCGCTCGTCCCCCAGGCCTCGTAAAAGAGCCTCACCACAGGGCGGCTCAGCCACAGACCGCAATACCAGAAGTCACACATCTGTCGAACAAGCGGCGTGCCGAAGCCTCAGATTTATGTCCGGGGGCCCGACGGGACACGAGGGAAGGGCTGCACACTTCGCTGTGGGTTTGCAGTCATTTTAGCTTTCTGGCGCAATTCACAATCATCAAACGCTTTTGTTGCATGTCTCTTGAAGGTAAAGACGACTTGGATTCATAGAGACACGGGTCAGGTAGGGTTGCACTCGAATTTTCATTTGCTTTTATTGAAATTCCATCTCAATTATCAGAAACACTAAAGTCCCACAGATTCAGTGAGAAAACATGATTAGTCTTTCAAAGTACTTATTTTTCATCTAAAAGAAGCACAGTTTTGCTTTTTATATTATTTATTATACTATCTATTATTTTGTAATCACTTTTCTTTTATAAAATAGTTGGAACGAAACCGATGAGGTGAAAATAAATTGCAGTGATTGTGCATAATCGTTGGAATTTCCCATTTGATTAATGCAACCAAAAGCTTTTCATTATCCAGAAAGCATTTCGGTTACATAAAGCATTCATTTGAATTCGTTTAAAGCATTTTCAGAATAGTGTTTCGTATTGTGAACGAGACAGTTTGGAATTTCAATGAATATCAATGCCGTGAACATTTCATTGTCCTGAATCTTTCTCTTTCTCTCACACATACTCACACGCGCACACGAGCACGCGCTGCTAGCCCTGCGATGATGGCTAACGCAAGCCGTTTAAACAATCGTCCCAATCCCCCCCTTATCTTCAGGAGTTATGCCTCTAAATCTACTCATAATACACAGCTCACTGAGGGTGTAATCCCCGGGAACATCAGAATAAATCCACGCTATATCCGCTACATGCAGACCAGCAGGCCGAGCCAGGGCCATTATGGAAGGGACGGAGGAAGAGGAGGTGGTGTGTTAGCGAAGGCCGTTAATGGGTTGTCTATGAATACATATTAACACCAAGCCATTAAGACACCTCCATCCAGGAAATCCCTCTGACCCTCTGATGATACAACAGCTGTCCAAAGTTGAAACTTTAAACCCGCAATCCCTCCGCTGTCACGTCTCTTCCTGCCTCTCTTTTCCCTCGTTTTACTCTCAACCATACTGTGGCTGGATTGTCCTGGATTTGTCCCAATAGAGAGGAGAAAAAAAAATCTTCCACACAGGACCCAGAGGCAGAGAGACGGAGCCAACCGCTCATATTTGGGGCCCGATGAGAGAGGACGCAAAACCCAGAGGAGGACAAATAAATGACGACAATCAAGAGGGCACTTGTTTTTTGGGGGGAGGCGGGTTTTCGTGCGACCTCGTTCGACCTTTAGTTAAAACAAACAAACAAATCAAATTGATCGCAACTCTGACTCAAAGTCAACTGTCAGGACACATGGCTGTCTGCTGCATGGCTCGTGGCTTCCGTCCTGCCATCTGGAGAACATGAGTTCTGGGGAAATCCTTGTCATTTTAGAAAAAAGTCCAGAGGAAGATGAGGAGGAATAAGTGGGCTTTTTAAATCTTGGAGCAAAGTGAAGTGACGGGGCGATCAAATTAAAAATGCAAACTTGAGCACTTTCTCTCCGTCTCTCTCTCTGTCTTCGCTGCTCTCTCCCCGTGTCTCTCCACCCTCCTTTCCCAGGCCTGAGCGAGCAGCCAGCAGAGCCATCTTAGAGTCGGGAGGGGGGAAAAAAAAGGAAAGAAATCGAGGCCCCTGGGCTCTTTGGCTCCTTGGCTGGACGACAGTTTCCTGGCCTGAAGGGGTCAGCGGTGGGCTGTCTGAGAAACTGGCAGCCATTGGGGCTCCAGAGGGGATGTTTTTCAGTAAAAGAGGGGGGTGGGGGGTGTATCTTGTGGCTGGTTGGCACAGAGCGGACACTGACAGTTTCCAAATAGTGTTGTTCCTGCCAGGGCCCGCTGAGCTCTTACACATTACACCAAACACAGGAAAAGACCAGAGGCACTTGAGGCCTGGTGTTATAAAGCCCCTGACAGACTCCTAAGAAAACGATAGGGTGCCTTATTTATTTAGGGTGCGCACGGCAATGTTTTTATAACTCTCAATTCTCCAAACAATTATTCATTGCAACATGGTGTATGGAGAGTACGTTCCCTGGCAGGAAGAAGCCTTCATGATTGCTCTAATAAGTGTTTTTTAATCATCCTTAATTTTTTTCTTTTTTTTTTACATGCTATATAATATAGTATTATTGCACTTTACTAACATTTGACAATAAAACCTTTTCACAAACTTTTTGGTTGAATCTACATTTGGTTGCTTTAGGATCAAAACTGCTCGCATTACATTAATATCAGACTGTATATAGAAGATGCACACATCCACCATGACATCACACACTGGTCAGTGGACTGTTGTTCCAAGGCCTTAACTTCCGCATTCGGCTGTTGCCATCATCAAGCTGGAAGTGATCATAGAGGGAGGAGTGCTCCACCACCACTACAACCACCACAACCACTGGGACAGAACACTGTTAATTATTATGAGAGCACGGACCAATGGTGGGATGTAACTTAGTACATATATTGGTAAAGTATATGTTTAATGTACTTGTACTTGTATGTCTTACTTTACTTTGCACCTCTGCGCTGATACATATATGCATATATTGTTCTCACACTGTTTATTAATCCTGAACACGCCTGTCAGCCAAACAAGCCACGCCTGCTAACACTGCCTAACTGTGAGCTTCAAAACAATTAAAACAAGCGAGTTAAACAGAAGTTCAGCTGCTTTCTATTTGTCAAAGATGGCTCAATAAACTTTTGGAGCCAGCCTCCAGTGGCCATTAGTGGAACTGCACTGTCGCTTCATGTTTCAGTCCCAAATGTTGCCACCCAAGCTTCCCAGTAAAAGCCCGAGATTGGGACAGTGAGGAGAGAAACTGGGAATCAGTCACCACAATCATTTGTCATAAACATAACCAATGAAACACTCAGCGCTGCAAACATGCTGACAGACAAAGGACGTGATCTCTCGTCGAGTCTGGCACTTTCTATAAACGATTATTTTTACTTTAAGCTACAAACATAAGGAGAGTCGGGTCTGAGCAAAACAGTGAACCTGCGCGGCGGCTCTTCCAGCTCCAGCGTGTGACTGTGTGTGTGAAGCAGAGGAAAGTGTAAAGCGTTGCTGCCTTACTGCTTTGCTGATAACGCAGCCAAGCGCTATATGAGAGCAGTACATTTACATAATGAAGCCATAAGTTAAACGATGAGCCGTTTTACCACGGTTTACTGCGGGTCAAGAGCATCGCACTTAATTAATCATACCTGTGGGTGCAGTGTCACCTTCTGGACACATGCTGCACGCTGCACTCCCACACGCTCACCCTCGTTTCAGCATGTGAGAAAGAAAAGAGGGCGTCTTTGATGCAGAGCAACCGGTTCAGTCGTGAAACCGTGATGCCAGCATCTGACGTCAGGCAGAGCAGTGAAGAAAGGCCCGCGTGACCTCTGTGTGACCTCTGAGCACGACTGCCTGATGAAACATAGTTACAGCCTGAGTCTGCGCTACCTTGAGAGTGAGAAGGAGTGATTGCCTTCCATCCAGCACTATGTCGAGGATGCTTGGGGGAGAAACGCAGTTGATTTTTTATCTAAAAGAAAAAGAAGAAAAAAGTTTCATCCAGCCTGATGTGCACTCTTCCTTTTCCCCCCTGTATGTGAATCATATTAAGTTTAAGTGTACCTAATAATGACTCTATTATTACATGTTTGTCTTTGGGAAACCCAAAGCTGCAAGGCAACCAGTACATTTCACACAACGTACTTAAATACTCAAAGTGATTTATACATACATGAAGTCATGAAAGATAAATGACTTTTGAAGCTCGACTGTGTTGTGATGCTGCAGCTAAAATAAACTCCCTCATGGTCGTCCTGTGATGTTTCCATCCGAGCACATTTTTCTCTCTTTAATTGTTCTTTGTTCCTTTTACTTTAAATCTTTCTCAGGTGACTTTCCCCCTTCGGACTGACAAGCTCTTCCATCTCCTCGCGTTCATTTCTCCTTTCACAGCACTTTTTTTTCCCAGCCTCCGTTACATCCCCTCGCCTTTTAATGTCTCCCTTTCAGCCTTTTTTACTTATTTGTTTTACCTTCGTCCTCTTTCTTTCTCCCCTCACCGAGTCTTCCTTTTAATCCCCGTGTCTGCTCGGTAAACCCCTCTTTACCCCTCGTCCTCCTCTTATTCCTCTTTACCCTCGTCCCTCGGCTTCTCCTTCGTATTTCCATATCCCCGAGCTGATTCCCCTGTCCCCCTCACTTACAGCCTGTTGTATTCCCTGTCTCTCTTCTCATCCGTTTATCACTGGCCCTTGTTCTGTTAATCCCCGAGGGTTTTGTTTATTTGTGTTGGAGCTGCTTTTACAGCTTGCGACTGACCCCACCTATTTTCTCACCAGTCATTTGAACAGCAGGGCTGCTTTGCAGCTACTCCACCAATTAACATACCATTAGCATAATATTTGCATGTGTGCATTAGGGTGTTGATGGGAAGAGAAAATAACAGTTTTACAGGGTTTTTTTTCATGCCACAAAAAAATATACATATTTCACGGACTGACGTTAAAGCACCCACGGGCTTCTTTATCTCGCTTTGATTCTGCTGCTGCGCGGTGAAAAATCATCCTGTTTTCAAGTTTACTGTGAAAAGTTCTGCTGCTCTCGTGTGATTGGCCCACCTACATGTTAGCATCTGATGGTGATGAGTTCAGTCATTTCTACTTGTCTAATTTGTTATGTCACCATTATGGTTCGATCAACCTGTTACATAAACGTCCATGTTTTTTACCTTTTTAGAGTAAAAGATAACAAACAAGAAAAACTTGGTGAAGGTCGGCTGTTTCCTGCGTATGAAATATAAATGAAGACTTGTATATGTTTTGTAAATATTTGCAGGAGGACGACAGGGACACACGAGGTCAAAGGTGAAGGGTAGAGGCTAAAGAGGAGGGTATAACGGTGCCCATTCAAAGTCTTATGAATGAAAGAAGAAAGGAGCACAAATCACTGAGAAAGACACACAGACGAACACTCACACAGATGCATGAATGGAAATAAACAAATGTCGATGGAGACGCACCGACGGGGATACAGAGGGCTGAAAGTAGGCCAGCTGCCGGCGGATTGAGCCGGCGAGCGTTTCATGTGAGAGCTGCGGCTGAAGCGGAAGGGCGACGTGTCAGGGGCGGCAAGCCAGTTTTCCCGGCCTCGACTGGGGATCAGCCCCCTGGGCCTCGCTGTTCCCCTGCGTGCCACGCCTGTCTCTCACACGCCGCCGCTCTCAGATCTGTCACATTAGGCCCGTCGCTCAAACACCGGCGACGCTTTGTTTTTGTTTGCCTCGTGTCACGCCGATTACTCCGCTCGTTGGAGGACCCGACTGAGGGAAGCGGATGAAGTTGCGCTCAGGTCACGCCGGCCATTTACCGCTAATGTCCGCTTGGTCACTGGCCATGTTTTCCAATCAACACCCCCACCGCCATCTCACCCCGTTTGTCTCAAGGCTCGTCTCGCATTGACTCACCCCCCTCCCTCCCCAAGAAAGAACAGATGCCAGACACAAGTGATTGAACGTAATTTGTCATGTTTGCATGCAAAGACACAAGGACCGAGCGGGGCTGTCATGTGATGATGCGATATGTTCTACATGTGAAATGTCACACATTAATCCGCGTGCAAAGCTCCTCACACTTAAATCACGGAGAATAAAGTGACTGGGTGGCCATGTGCCAAAATGTTTTTTTTTCTTTTAAAAATATATTGAATATACCATATGCCTGCACGTCTATATTTTATTTTACATCTCTGCACCATGTGACTTCGTTTTTATGGTTTGAGTGCAAACACTTTCTGATAAGGGATTATTTTATGGACTCTTAATGCATCAGCCACCTGATATTAATGGCCAGACGCACAGCCTCTTCTCTTATTTCACTTTTCTCCCCCCTCTCTTATTTTTTCCCTTTTTTCTTTTACAAAATGAGACATGACTGATGAAATATTTGGGGAAAATGGCAGCTTAAGTACTTGCTGAAATCATTTTTATGATGCTTTCATTTTGGGGGGGGGGGTAAATGATGCTGCAGTTTGTGTAGACATTAGTATGTTAGACTGAGGATTAGCTGCTCTGCCAGGATCAAAGATGAAAGAAGGAGGAGGGAAAAAAACAGACAACTAGACCCGCAATCGTGTAATGATCTGGGTTGTAGTGTAGAATTAATATATAATTGCATTTTTAAAAATTGTGTTCGCCTCTAGAATCAATGAGATAACAGTGCATTTTCAAAATAAAGGACCTAGTTTTTACCCTTCTTTTCTCATTTTTTAAAATAAAATAATAAACTATATTTAAACAGGTTCATTTTAGATTCAACGTATAGCAACAACGGCGATAATTATTAGCAATTTAGCAGTGTGCTGCTATCCTCCCCAGCTTTATCGATAAAAACTAATAAGTAATAAAACAACATTAATACAATCAAATTCAATTCCAGGCTCACACTGCATGATTTCAAAAGCAATTCCCGCCTTACCCTTTATGTGTGTGTGTGTGTGCAGTCCTACCTCCTGCATCGTGCAGTATAAATGGAGTTATATATAATATCTAGAAGGCCTGTTGGCCCTGGCTGCTGTGCTGCACTCAGCTCTCTAGCTGCTCTTGTCTCTGTATAATCCTCCTCCTCATGAATACATTAACGCCGGAGCCTTAAACTCAGCTTAGCTGGGGGCTCAGCGTCACAGCACATCCTATTACCGACTTTAAATCATTAATGTGACATCGTTTTCACTCAATTTCCAAACACCCACGGTTTGAAGAAAAAAAAAAAGCTGTATATTTGAGCCGAGGCAGTGCAGGCAGAGGGCCGTGCTCACAGTCACGCCAGGTGCTCGTTCACGCATTCAAGTTTTGTTGTTTTATTTTTTTCAAGCGATCCACGGGCTACTGGGCCTGCGCAAAAACTTTGAGCAAATTAAATCAGAAAAATAAGCAGGCATTCAAATGTAAATATGTGCTCATTGTAATAGTTTCCCCTCTTTGGTCTGAGCTATTGTGATGGAAATACCCGCTAGATATAAATGTGGTTTAAGCTGAGCAAACTCCTACAGTACACCTTAGGGTGTGTGTGTGTGTGTGTGTGTGATTTAATCTAAGTATAGCCACTGTTTGCTTCCTCCAGCATCTCACGTACTGCTGACAATAAAGAAGAAAAAAAAGAAAGGGGGGGGGGGGGGGATCTGAATCCCCTCTCTGCTCCTCAACTATTCACACATAAACCTTTTCTCAGATTTTACCTCCAGGCCGCCTCTGAAAAATTCACAAAGCCCAGAAGGAAAAAAAAGAAGTCGTCCTCTTAATGTAGGAGTTGTGGATCTTCCCCCATCCTGCCTCTTTATTGCATCAAAAGGGTCTCTGTGTGTGTGTAGTTATGGTAATTACCAAAGCACGTAAAATCATCTCCTTGGAGTGCATTTAACTGTTTTCACGCACAGCGCGTCGAGCCGGGCTGTGGAGGGGGTTTAACATATGGACACAGATGGGGGGGGACAGTGCTTTAATGGGCGCCCTGAGTGGGGTTTTGTGTTTTTTAACCCTTCAGAAGTGGAGGCACGAACATCCCCAACCTTCTTAAGCGAGCATCAATTAAAGATTTCACTTTTAAAACTGGTGACAGCAGCACAGCCAGCACTCTGACAGGCCGGGGAGGCTTATATGGACACTGCGAATATAGGCTACTCTTCTTCTTTTTATGATTAGCACACACACACACACACACACTTCATCACTTACACCCCCCCTCCAGCCCGTCTCCCCGTGTTCCCTTGTTGTGCTTAATTAGGTTATCAGGTTGCTAGTGGGCCATGATTCTTCTCCACGCCTCCCAGCTGGCCCTCTGATTGGAGGGGCAAGAAGGTGGACTTGGCATAATTAACACGTTGTTATGGAGATGATTGAATCGTTTGGCGACACATGGGCTCACATTAAGCCACTTTAGAAAGAGGAATGAAGAAACGTCGACACTACCAGCACTACTACTACTTTAAAAAGTTGTCTGTCTGCTCGTGTGTTTATGCTGTGGTGTGTTCACTGCACTATACCTTAAAAAAGAGGGGGGAAAGTGGCAGTGTACATTTGTATGTTGGTGTGGGGAACCGTAAAGCCGTGTGAATGTGTGGAGGAAAAGAAGTGACCAGGACCAGGACAAGTTTTTTTTACTGAACACATTGCTGTCTTTATTAGAGCCTTGTCTGGCAGTAATACTGAAAAAAAGTGAACTTAGAACAGATGGTGGCAGCCCACGGCTTTTTTTCCCCTGTTTTTCTTTATTTCTTTGATATTTTTCTTCTTTTTTTGTGCGAGCACTGTGACTCTTGCTTTTCTGTGGCATGGATAACATCAATAAAAGAGACAGTAGGGAGAGGAAGAAAAAAAAAAGAAATATACAACTTATATTACACTGTGTTATGAACAAAATATAAATCTATAACTCTATGTTATATTTACATAATTATCTTTCTTGAATTTTCAAGTTGAGATGGTAAGATATTTTTTTTTTGTTTACTAGTAATAATTCTCACTTTGTTTTGAGCTCCACTCATGACTTTGATTGTCTTAAATAATATCATCATCATCATCATTTTCATTGTCTTGATATGGGGACGGACCTTGCCAGCAGGGATGACTGATCTCTTAATGCCCCACCCAAACACCCACCCTCCTGATACTGTTTTAAAAAATGGACTTATTCATTTAGTCCCCTCTTTCCAGCATGGGGTTCAACAAAGGTGTGATAACAGGGGTGACTATACAGCAAAATTAAGACCCAGAAGCTTGTTATGTGGCATGTAGGAAACATCTAGAAGCGAGAATGTGACATGAAAACAGCACACCTGAAGAGCAGTCATGGCTCCTGTAGCATCGTGTGGAGCTCAAACAAAGCAAAGGGCTCCTGATGAAGATACTGCAGACCCACACGCGCACACAGTGGAACAGCCTTGGTGGATCGCAGTAAACACTGCTTTCTCATGATTAAAAAAAAAGTCACTGCTACCACAAAAAACAAAAACAACAACAACAAAACAAAAAAAATGTCTATATACAGGATTTTTTTTTCAAGAAACAAAAAGGACAGCATAGGATTTGTTTGGTTGTCATGATAATCTCTTCATTTGAAATGTGCCTGTATGTGTTGTATCTGCACATTTGGGATGTACTGATATATCGGTTGAATATATTATCAGCTAATATTGACCCTCGTTGACAGATATTGTCAAATAGGTTTTATTTGGATTAATTCTTTAAAAAAATCCAATAAAAGACTCTAAAACTGGTCAGGTGGTATCTCTTTAAAACAATTTCATTGCTTCACTGGTAAAAAAAAAAAAAAGACAAAGGGGGTGTATAAATACCCCCCACCCAAAAAAATGTATATTTATATGTATATATATATATATACATATATATATACATATATATATATATGTATATATATATATATATACATATATATATATATATATATATATAAAAATGGCCGATATATCGGCCTAATATCGTTATTGGCCGATATTCAATCCTGCTGATTTCGGGATATTAACAAATAAGACATCCTTTATTCTGAATGTTCAAAAAATGTGTGATGAAGATCTGAAAGACTTTCAAACAGGTCAGTATATTTTTGTACAAAAGAAAGACACTGAAAAAATATTGGTATTGGCTGTCAGCTACATTATAAACATCAGTGTTGGTATTGGCCCAGAATTTCATCGGTGCATCCCCCAGTGCGCACACGTACGTGTGTGTGTGTGTGTGTGTGTGTGTGTGTGTGTGTGTGTGTGTGTGCGCGTGTGTGGATCCATGCCAAAGATGTTCCACTGTGTCGCCGTGAGGCAGCCAAACTAGTAAACGGGGACGGGTCTCTGTTCACAGAAAAAGTGACAAACCAAAAACATGTAAAAATTTAAAAAAAAAAAGAAGAAGAAGAGGAAATTCACATTATACATTATGATAATCATTACAAATAAAATTATAATAACAATATAAAATCATGTTCTTCTTCTCTGACTGCACAGAGTCTGAGTGCTTCTTAGAAATGGGTTCGGACATGATAAAAAGGGTTACGTCTTCAGTTCGGACGAAGGCTGGCGTCCATGTCTTTCAGTCCAGCTCACCCGCCCGCACAGGATTAATAGGAGGGGATCAAAAATAAAATAACATAAAATAAAATTGCAAAACAAAGCAAGGTAAAATGACAACTTTTTGTTTAGATCTAAATACCTACCAGCTAAATAGAATAATGCTTCATTGACTGTTTCATATGGTCATAAAAACCCAATAAAGAGGAGAAAAATAAATTATACTGTACATAACTTACTAAACTTAGGAAACGTTGACCATCCTTATAATTATTGTTAATAATATTATTAGACTAGAGGCAGTTTGAAGAAAAATAATAATAAAATACAGTATTCAAATACAAACAGAAACACTGACTGGCTGACTTCACCTCAGCTCCGCCCACTGCAATACAGCAGGACAACGTTGATTGGAGGGTGGGGGGTTAGGAAAACACTGGACAGAACACAGTGTGCGTGTGTGTGTGTGTTACAGGAAATAACAGCAGCAGCATTAGTTGCCTGTCTTTCTGCAGTATTATTAGCTTTCTTTTTGCGAGCGCGTGTGCAAACGTCCAATGGTGGAGCACACACACTGACACACACTCGCACTGTTGGGATGTTTCGATCGAAGTCGCACTGATGTGTGGGTTTTTTTGCCCTGGACGAGATCGAGATAGAGGGATGGAGCGAGAAGGAAACCGGTGGATTGTCTCGCAACACAGTGCTTTTGTTTCTGCTCCGTGACGCCAGAGAGACTTCCCTTTGCTGCAACCCGCCCCTCCCCACACACCGAAAATCCACTCAAAGTGGGACAGTCCACTTTGTGCTGGTCAGTCCCGGCTGGACCGTCCCATTTGATTCCATGCGATGCAAGGAGGGGAGGGGGGGTTAGCGGGCGGTCACAAAAAAACACAAAGGGGGAGAAAAATTGGGGGGGGATTGCTGACAGCACACTGCGAGGTTGAAGAAAAGATATCTTTTTGTTAAAAATAAATGTCTCATGTCTTTCAGGTGCTTTACAACAAAAGGGGAAAAAAAGAAAAGTCTCTTTTTTCTATTATTATTCAAACTTGTAGCACAAAAACAACAAATCACATTCACAAGCCACTTATTGGCACCGTGTACCTGAGTGAGAATATTATAGAACCAAAGAACAAAAAAAGCTGTTTTATTTTTAAAAATGTCTCTTGATAATAAACAGGTCCGCCATCTTAAAGTGTCATGTTAGCCTTTGACAGGTCCTCTGTTTTTCAGTTTTTCTTCAACAAACGGGACTAAAAGGTTGCTTTCTGAGAGCCATGTTGCTTTCTCTTCACTCGTGGCATTACACTCTAACACCTGCAGTACTATGTGGGTATTCCTCAGCGAGCTTCAGAACTGCCTTGGTCGTCTCTTCCTCCAGTCAGTGTGTAACAGTCAGTGTGAGTGACAGGTCCTGTGCTTCGGTTGATTGATCAAAAGATGCTGGTATCAGGACTCCGGGGGGAGAGGAAGGGGAGGGGAGTGGATCTGGCTCTATTAGAAGAGTCCATGTTAGTCGGGGGGGGGGGGGGGTTCCAAAGCGATTGGCAAAAGTGAAAGGTTTCTTCCTGATTGGTGGGGATTTTGTGAGATTAACCAGCGGTGATTGGCTTACAAAAAAACAAAACAAAACAAAACACAAAAAGCAGGCGGTGCTGATGCCGTCCTATTGGGTGATATGGTTCTCGTTATCGCTGGCGTAGTCGCCATCTTCGTCCTCGTAGTCAAAGTCGTCGTACACGTCGCCATTGCTGTCGTCTAGCCTGAGCTCCTCCTCCTTGATTCGCGGCCCCTCCCCCTTGAGGCCAGGCATGCTGGGGTTCTGGTGGTGGTTGGCGTTGGGCTCGGGGCTGCTGGACATGCTCGAGTGCTCTGAGGGCATCTGGGGTGAGGGCATCCCCGCCATGGATAGGGCACCTGGGTAAACGACGCCTGCAGAGGACAACGGCAGCTGACCCTGCTGCCTGCACGCACAGAGGAAGAAGGCTGTCAGCACATTAAATGCAGCGCTCGCAACACTTTTGAAATCACATAAATGTTGAGATCCCTCCCTGAATGGTGACTCTCTCTCTTTGAGCCATTAAGAAAATTATTACACAAATGGGGAAAAACTAAATCCCTTTCATATCTGTGTGGTAAATATAAACCTACAGCCTGTGTGCTGTTAGCTTAACTTCTCATTAAAACTGGAATTGAGAGAAAACTGACAGTTTGACGTCTTCAGTCTTTTCTCAAGCACCAACAGTGATTCTTAAAGCATCACGTCTGAAACCTCTGACATTTACAGTCAGCGTGTTTATAACCTGAGTGCGTGTTCTCAGCTAAACACTCAGAAACAGCTCTTACTTTCTAAACACAATACTGCACTTGATGTGGATGAAACCTCATGGCCTGACCCACACAGAACGCATGATTTATCCTGATGTGTTTTTTAGAACAAATGTTTCTTTTTTTCAGAGAAGAAAAAAGAATTAAACTGCATTCAGTCTGTAATGTTTGGATTCTACATCCATACTTTACACATCTGGATATCCATGTGCATGTGTGGTCACTTAAGTATATGGCCAAACTTTAATGCAAATGGCTTCGCCATGTACGCACAACAGAAAAAAGCCACATTTGTAATTTTTACTTTCTGCTAATAATATTGTTATTAGCAGAGAGGTATGTTTATTCAAATAATGGTTTATGTTTCATGCAGGAAGACAAAACTGATTTATTTCTCTCATAAGATTTTTGGAACAATGGTTTGATTCATCGAGAGAGTTGTTGTAGTTTTTTGTTGTTGTTTTTTCAACAGCCTTTAGTTTCAAAATACAGGATCTAAGCATATAAAATTAATAACATTAATACAACTGTAAAGGGACAAACAAAATCTTCCTATGGGCAACCATAGGGTTCAATTCTAAGTGGATAAAACCATATAAAGCATATAAAACTGTAGCTGTTGCTTCTCTTGACTCATGATTTAGGAAAATCAAAAAATCAAAAAATCAAATCAAAGGTAATATCCAAAAAAACCATCCAAACAAAACTGTGCATTTTGTGCTTATTATCTCATAACACTCACTGTGACCCCTTGTGAGAAAAGTAAGCCTGCATCCTGTAGTTTAATTTCTGATATTATTATTATTATTATTATTTAAAGGACTGTATTTAAAAACACTGAAAATAGGAAATTTAAATCACACTAAAGGAGAACACCTCCTGCTTCTGTTTATAACTAATTCAGCATCTTGTTGTCACGCCTGTTCCGACACAAAATTCAATTTGTTAAGGTGAGGGGCGGGCCTCGCTGCAGGTAGGCCGCAAACAACAAAAGGAAATTATGCAATTATGCGCTGACTTGCTTTCTCCAAATTTCTGCTGCGATCTTTTTTTTTGTTAGTAATTCATTAAAAACTGAAAGATTGATTGATTTTTTTTTTAGGCATTTGATGTGACAGGAAAACAAAGAAAAATAAACAGTAACTCGTTTAAAATATGAAGTACAAAGTCAAACCAAAAAAAAGTAATTGTTAATCCCTGTTTTCTTACTGGAGAAAAAACAACCAACAAACAAAGAAAGCCAACCCACTCACCCCACACTGAAGTACTGTCTCATTTCCTGCCTGCGGGACCTCATGATGGCCTTGTACTCGCCGATGCGCAGCTTCTTGCCGTCCACCAGGCAGGTGCGTTTGGGCCGTGGCTTGTACTTGTAGTCGGGGTATTTTTCCAGGTGCTGCTTGCTGAGCCGAGCCTGCTCCTCGTAGTACGGCTGCTTCTCCAGGTTGGTCATGGCTTTCCAGCGTGAGCCTGCACACACAGAGCATGTATTGTTAGGGATGGCTGCGTGTCTTTGGAAAAAATAAAATAAAAACAGGCAGATGGGGGGTTTCCAAAGAGAGCTTTTGTCTAAGGGAGGAAACGTGTAAAACTGTGAAATGTGATCATAGAGCAAGACGACAAATAACAGCACAGAGATGAACGATAATGAAAAGCTGGCATCGATGTCGCTGCACTGTGAGCGCCGCTGAGATAATGTTGGACGTTTCACCCGGAAAGAGAACGCATAGAGCGCTAAAGGAGGTTAATGAGGGGAGCAGCGGGGACGACAGGTACTCATCTCAGCTAATGAGGACTTCACTTAACCTGCTGTCATCTCTCAGCTCAGTTTCTGCTTGCAGCATCAGCGCCCTGCATGTGTGTGTGGGTGTAATCTTGAGTATGTCTTCCCCCTGTGTGTTTCATATCTGGTCTGAATTTGCACTTGACTACTGTATGTTTAATGGTTAAAAGCTGTCAGCGCTCGGCTGTTCGCTCTCTCGGTCTTTCTCTCTCTGTTTTCTGCGATCTGTTAGCAATCGAGAGAGAGGGAGGGAGGGAGAGGGAGAGAGAGGAGGCTTATTAAAACCAGATTTCCCTGTGTTATAAAACGCTTAGGAGCTCTTTAAAATGTCAGGGCCGATCCCGGCGGTCTGGGGGAAATGTCAGGCGGCCTCGCGCTGCTTGTTTAATGCATAATGAATTATATCATCATTTGTCGAAGCTGTGCTCTCCCTAACCGTTCATTAACAGCACTTACACAATGCCACTGCTTGTAAGGAAATCACAATTAGTGTATGTGTGCGAGTGTGTGTTTAAGAAAGTGGAAAATACAACTCACACCGCTCTTCCTTTCTCTAGGGTTATTCACATGAGAGGGTGGAGCAAAGCCACTTGTCATTCACACCGTGCGAGTGTAGGTGTGTGATTTTTACCAAGGATCTTGCTGATGTTGGAGTTGTGCATGTCGGGGAAGGCCTGGAGGATCTTTCGCCTCTCGTCCTTGGCCCAGACCATGAAAGCGTTCATCGGCCTTTTGATGTGCGGCTCGCTGCTGCTACGACCCCGAGACTCTCGGAATATCCTGGAGTCTGACACGCTGGGAGAGCCTGGGGAAGGGAACCAGGGTGTCAAACGTATACAGAAAACTGGACAAGTTTTGTTCATTAGACGAGCTAAAATGCTGGGAATTTTTTTCATGGGCGAGAAAAATCTGTTGCTCATTAAGCTAAATAAATATCATAAAAATCATTTTTCTCATATTATAAAAAAGTCTGACTGACTCACTGATCACACGTTTGGGAGGACAGCGACTACACAGAGTTTTACTCTGTATGCTCAAGTTCATAGAAAGGTAACGGTTATTTTCTCTTTTATTCAGGAAAAACAAAAAACAAAAAACTTAATTATGAAAATTATTGATATCATTAAAAGTCTTTCAAATCTTCATTACTCTGTCGTGGAACAATCAGTGAGCGAAATATCGTGGTGAAACAGATAAACAGCAAATTGGTAAACATGACCTCATTTGCAGGCAGGCTGATATCAGTTAATATAAATATTTGGCAGATATACGGTACCAGCCCTGGAAGACTTTCATCTTCTTGTCATCGTTCATCAACACTCACAGCCTTTTTCTCAGTTTAGTGACTCCATGCATAAACTGTGTGTGTGTGTGTGTCTGTTTCCCTACCGTCAGAGTCTCCACTCATGGTGAAGTCCAGCATGGCGTGGCTGAACTTGTTCTCGGCCTGCTGCTTCAGCTGTTGACTCAGACTCTCCAAGGCAGCTTTGTCCTAAACAACACAAACAGTTCACAGTTGCAGTCGGTCAGTGACTGAGTCAGGGAATATGTGAATGAATGAAACCACAAACCTGCAGTGATGCCGAACAATTTCCTTTTGCACCCACAACAAGTCATTCTTGTGACTGACTCTCTGTCTCTGATTTCATAACTATGAAAAGCAACGACTGTCTAATGTTTAAATGTGTCACAGTTTCAGTGACCGGAGAAGCCGACTCTCTGTCGAGAGATGAGAAATTCAGGAATATTCCTCATACTCGCCTTTGATCTGAAACAAATCTGTTTATTTATCGTTTTTCTATCAATACAGAGGCTGCAGACAAATGACGGTTGTAATTTAAGTAGAAAGGCAGTTTGTGTTTTGGTTCATTTCAGTGTCAGTTTGTGGAAGCATCAAATTGTTTGAGTGCGTTATGCCCGCATGTTTGAACACACATCTGTGTGTATTGTTTGCATGTGCAAGAATGTTGATTACATTTACTCCTATCTGGATGTTTGCCGCTTTGTGTGTACACTGCATATTCTGTGTGTACAATGGATTGTGTGAGTGGGCTTGTGTGTGTGGCAACTCCTGGCAGCCACCTGCGAGAGTGGAGTGCTGCGGCTTGCCTCTCTCTTGCAGAGGCCCCCAAGGGTCGACGCATTAGAGAGAGAGAGAACGAGAGAGTGCAGCACAGACGAGAGCGAGGCCACGCCGCACGGCCCCCTGGGTATTTATTACAACCAATAAAAGGCTGATTTACTGAGCATTTACATGCTTAATGCAAGCAGCCGGCACACTCTGCGCTAGAACTTGACTGCAGACGAGCACACACGCTCGCACACACGTACACAGAAGCGCACCAGCGCGAGCGTTTTACAGTTTAATTATACGATTAGGAGCGCTACCCAAAACACTGTCGTCTTCTAAAACAACCTTCCAAAAAGTGTCCCTCTCCATTTACATGTGACCCTGGCGAGCTGGCTGGCTAGATGGAGGGAGGGCAGAATGATAATGAAATGCATTTTCTCTGTTTTTAGTCCAATAGAGTTTAATTGTTAGCGATAATTTCCTCCCCAGATTGGAATAAATACTGCTAAAAAGACAGGAAGGGAAGCGGGAGAATAAAAGCCAGAGGCGCGCAGCGAAACATGTTTTCGCAAGCCTTTTAAAAAGTATTTTATTTGGAATTTTGTATGTTTTTATAAACGCTCAATAACCTGCCAATGGGTTGGAATTATCCAGCCATTCTGCATGCAAATCAGAAGTATTTAAAGAACCTTCCTCATTTCGCACAAATGAAAGCCTCATTCAAACTTTCTTCCACAAAAAAAGATAAGAGCACAAAGTGTGCTTCTTACTTTTAGATCATAAGATTAAATGTGCTGTTTCGAATGGTTTTATGCCGTGTGTGTGTGTGTGTGTGTGTGAGGCAGAGATGGAGATGAACAGGCAGACCGAGTGGATGACAGCCTAGTCTGACATTAAACCCCAGTATAGTACATGAGAAACGTGGATTGAATGGCTGACACTGGAGCCAAGACACAAAGTAGCGACAAAACTAATCCTGTGTGTGTGTCATGGATGACACTGTTGTACGTGAACGGCGGGAGCTCGCCTGTTTCACACAAAGCCAAAGGGAACAGGAGTCAAGGTGAGCGTGTGAGGATGCAAACGAGTTATGACTTACAAAAAAATATTCCCAGTGCCGAAACTAAAAATGTTTTATAGTAACAGGATTGCATGTCAAAAAAAAAAGAAATGTAAAACAGAAATAAGAATTTCTTTCAACAATTCTCCCGTTATTATTAATAAGTAATTATTATATGATTCCACAGTACAACTGATATAAAAAACTTATAATAACAGGAACTTGAACTGATCTAACGAGACATGAAAAATGTCAGTGTTTAAGCACCTAAATGTCTCCACGTAAGGAACAAACCGTAAAATACGTTCCCTTACTCACTGGTATAATTATCGTATTTCCAGTTCTCACTGGTTATAGTCATGTGTAATGCAGTATGTTACTATCTGTGTACAATGCAGAGATCAGTGTGGGTTAGACACTTTGAAATGTGTCACATCAAAGTAAAAAAAACAAAAAGGAGAAAGAAAGAGAGGGATAGAGCTGTTGAATGTCAGCAGTGCAGATGCTTCCAGCACGCTGTTACCCTGCATGTATGCACCCGAGTGTGTGTGTGTGCGTGTGTGTGCACCAGCTGACTCCCAATGTGTTTAACAAATAACCACAATTTGGCCACGCTGCCGAGGAGCCGGCGCCGTCATTTCACATTACCGTCTCCTTGACGCTCTGCTCTGCCACACACACACACACACTCACACACAGCCCTGCAGTGCGCCTTACAGACACACTCATTACCTCTGAGATGCCTCTGGTTTTACCTTATCTGGCCCTGTTTAGCTTCAACACATTTCAGCGAGAGCATTGTACACCGATTTACCTCCTACATAGTGCAGCGAGGATGGCATATGGCACGACAAATTATTACACGCTGACAATGAGACGGTACAGCTTGTGATGACTTTGGAGAGTCGGGTGGATTTACAGTATGTGTTCAGTCCCAACAATTCAGATTTTTAATTTTTTTCCTGGTTTAAAAATGTGTATTTATTTGTAAGAATCCACATACACTTTTAACTTAACTGAACACTTTGCCATAGAAATGAGGTCATAACTTTGATTTAGTGTGACCCAAAAAAAAAAAAAACATTAACAAAATGAAGAAGTAAAATAAAGCCCATCATGTTCTGTTACGTAGATGCAATTTTAAGTGCTTTACCTTGTCTGAGCGGCCGTTGTTGAGGCTGAGGTTGCTGACGGCTGCCACCTTGGCATCCAGCACCTGCTGCTCTCTCTTCAGCTGCTCCTTCATCTGCCGAGCCTCGGCGAAGGCCTTGGTCACCGCCTCGTGGTCGTTCAGGTAGGCTGTCGAAGACAGCGACGACAACAAGTCTGCTGAGGCGCAAAGACGGCAAGAGACGGAGACACACGCACACAAACACACACGCAGAGGACAATCAATTAATGTGGATAATCATTAGTGAGTGAATATGTAGGTGGGACTCATGTTGAGCATCTTCATCTCCTTTATTTCCTTTACAAGAAAAACACTGAATAGCATTTTGCTTTAACAGTTGAGCTCGGACGGGAAAATTAATATGTCTTGAGCGTGTGCTTGTTTATTTTTAGGAACCTGGCAGGAGGTTTTTCATGCAGAATAAATCTTCTTCTGAACCGTGAGGTAAAGACATTAACATACACTTGATGAGGGGACTTTGCCAGAGCATCTGTGTATGCCTCTCTCTGTGTGTAGACTCGCACACTCACACAAACTGACCATTTGACTGTTGAGCTGTGGATGTGAGTCAGAGAGCGCCCCTAGGTAGCCTTGTTGCAAGCTGCCCACCACCTCCCACCTGCCATCAGCCTTAAATACACACACACAGCCACTCTAAACCACTCAATATCCTTTAAACGACATTAAAACTCACTTTCGCACATCTGACGGCTGTGACTCTTTTCATCTGAGCCCTCACAGTCCTGCTTTGAAGAGAGGTGGCCACACTCTTATTACAGCTAAAAAGTCCTGCTAATTTTCCCAGTTGTGAACATCTGCTCCGCAAAGATCAGATCTCCCCACTCCTTCTCACTGCCTATTACTCGTATTATTTCTGCAGCTTAGCTTCTGATGAGGCATCTGCTCTGTGTGCACTGCTATCGCCTCTCCCTATCAGTCGGGTAGGTTCTTAACAAAGAGCCCCGGCTGGCTTATGAGGCCTTTATCTGCGCTAATCCGCACCGCTAATGCCATCTCAGGCCAGATTACCAGCTTCAGATTGGTAATGACAGAGCTGTGAACTCTTACAGAAGTCATAACCGGAAAATCTGGATGTGGAAAAAAAAAAAAAGAAAGAAAAGAAAAGAGAAAAAAAGGGTAAGGGGCAGCAGGGTTGGGAGGGGATGGAAGAGGAAGAAGACAGAGGGTGATGGAACTGGGTGGCGGTCAATTTTAATCTGGAGTCAAAAATGGGTTTTTTTTCGTGCCTACAATCGTGTTCGTCGCCTAAACTGACTGCAATGCCAGACATCCAGACAAGTAGATGTGACCCAGATAGAGGGGTGGGGTTGGAGGGGGGTCTTGCTCCCTCGGTCAACTTTTTTCTGAAATCTCTACAGACAAGTGTGATACATTTTAGACCACACACACAAAAAAAAAAAACCTCATGCAAGAGGTCAGGGGGAGCTGCAGCGCTTTATGACAGCGACAGAGACGAATGTGTGATCGTGGTAGAAGTTACAGGAGCTGACAGCACTTCAGTTCAGTTTGAAATGAGGAGATGGACAGACAGACGAAGAGGCGGAAAGAAGACACATGCCTCAAGCTTGATAGGTGTCAGAATTTGAAAGGAAGCAGGACAGTAGGGCGGATATGAGCAACAGACAAATCCAAACTCACGCATATTGAAGCCTTAAAGAAAAAAAAGTCGACTTTCTCCAAACTTTTTCGTGTTGAACTGTATTTGATTATTAGCTCCAACATGTAAAAAGTACTTTTGTTTAATTTTTAGCTGTTTGTGCTCGAGATTGTTCTGATTCATTTTTGTTCGGGAAGCAGCAAAATAACACGGAACAAGCTTTCAGATAGCGATGTAAAAATAAAAACAGCATATCCCACAGGAATATGGTGGAGCAGAGAAAGAAAAAAAGCTCATTTTATGATTTCTATAGTCTTAAAGAGTTGACCTGAGAGCAGATGACTGAATTCAAATAACCTGAAAAAGGCAGACATAATCTGCACCATCCTGACAAACAACTCGCTTCCACATCAAAACAACCACTTCTCGACTCCATCCCAATTGGTCTGCTCCTTCCATCCCCGATAAACTACGTAACAGGAATCCCAATGCGGCTGTGAGTTGTAATAGCAAACGCTCCGGCGACCGGCTAAACTCAGTGGCAACAGATGGGACCATGAGCTGCAACATAACTGGGATCTGACACACTCGTCCCCACGCTCAAATAATTCAACAGGGATCACACACAAACTTTAAACACTGTAATCCATTTTTCTGAACAAAAAACATCTGGGACTGAAAATCCACTAATCTGATATTAAATCCGCCGATTTGTTGAAAAACAGTGAGATTAGCCGGGAAGTCGGAAAAACTGCCTATTGCACAGGAGGAGGAGGTGGTGGTGCTGGGATTGTGTTTCTGTGCGAGTGTGTGTAAGAGCCTTTGTGTGCGTCTGAGTGAATGTTTGAGTGCGTGTGCTGTCATTGTGTCATTAATGCTGGGTGTTTGCGCTGTCCCGGCTCATGTAAGAGGCTTGTCTAATCTCATTGGTGATACCTCCTGTCTGTCATGCACTCCTCTCTTTATTATTCCCCCGCTTAGTTGCATGGAGGGGAAAAAAAGTGCTAATCCTCATCTCTCTCTCTCTCCCCCCCCCCCTTACCTCCTTTCCCTCACTCCTCTGTCTCTTTCAGTCACTAATAAACACATAACAATGAAGCAGCCCCGCGGGCAAATAGCGACATGGAAGAAC
Source organism: Copadichromis virginalis (assembly GCF_057382275.1). Taxonomy (NCBI): domain Eukaryota; kingdom Metazoa; phylum Chordata; class Actinopteri; order Cichliformes; family Cichlidae; genus Copadichromis; species Copadichromis virginalis. The sequence goes on from NC_140634.1 coordinate 37,130,557, forward strand.
AGCACAAACACACTAATTATAGCCCGTTACATATGTGTAATATTTGAACTATCAGTGGTGCGTGAAAAATGGATTAAGAGTACAAAATAGTGATTCATTTATGTCATATTTTGTACGTGTGCATATGGCCGGGTCTGATTATGGTACTGGCACTCGCAACAATGGCACCACTGCGAGAAGAACGCTATTCTTGTCATCAGAGCTATAACTGTTTTTCTAAAAGAAGTTTATTGTCGTTGTGGTAACAACTTCCAAGCACCTTTCACAGGAGAGCATTGAAATATATAAGTGCTTATGGAACTGTGGTAAACATCCACTGACAGCTTATTGGCAGGAAAAGAATTCATTGTTTAGATCAGGGACACCAAAACATGGCTATAAGTTACATTTCCTATACTTTAAATGGCTTTGCTACAAATTACATCGAAGGCTTATCAAGCCAACGGTATATTCTGGGGCATTCACTAACATCAATGAACGAGGCTCTGCTGGTTATTTTGAGGCTTCTTCCTGTAAACTAAGGATGGATGGACTGAATGGATTTGCCATCAGAGCTCCCAAACTGTGCAGCAATCCCTCTGAATCACCACTCTGGTGAATCTCATGATACATTCTTTATTCAGAAAAGATTTTTTTTAATGAAAGTTGGACATTGTGACACTTTTTTCTTATCACGTTTTCTCGTGATTTGTTTGTTTATTTTATGATCCTGGGATGTTTTTATCACTTGTGGTTTTCTTTTGTTCTTTTTTGGAGTCTTCCTGCAAAGCACTATATCATTTTGTTAAATACAAATTTGATGAGTTAATCTTTATTTTTGGTCCATCAACCTATGAACAAGTATGTGGTTTAAATAATAAACATGCACAACCAAACTACTTTGTTCTAAACACTGAATACCCAACTTTTGGCCAGATAAAATGGCTTAGCTGGTCTGTGTAATCCTGTGTAAACATACCTGTAGTGAGTTCAGCACCTGTCCCAATCAATGTGGAAACTGGAGTACCAGTTGCCCCTCAGTCCAAGAAAACAGATATTTTGGTATAGGTTTAACTATTTTACATCTATGTAGGTGTCTAGCTTTGCAGGAGTATGACATCAGCACAGTGCAAACTGCTGTGATTGTTTTTTGTGTGTGTGTGCTGTGAATGTGTGAGCATTTAAATCCACTTACCAATTGAGCTGACTCTGGTCGGTGGTCCTCCAATGCTGGAGGGGGCAACGCTGTGCTTCATGGAAGTGGGGTCCAGCTTGTTCGCAGCAGCAGCAGCAGCCGGCACCTGTGGGGAAGTTGGGGGGGAGTTGGGTGACTTGCTCTCGGATGCCTTAGGCTTGGCCGACAGGTTCAGTGGCTGTGCACCCTCACTGTCCTGCAAAAACCAAAACAGCACAGTTTCGCCTGCTGTGACCACCGAAGGAATTTGGAAGCGGGAGGCGCGGGGCCCACCCTCGCCCTCCCCTCACCGAGACCACTTTCAATGGAGGTGTGCTAATCAAACGGGAGCCCATGCACAGCAATCTGAGGCAAGCCCGGGCGGGACGAATCACAAGGTGCATGCCACTGCCCCTTTCCAAACAGCTCGTAATAAGCGAAAAGATAAAACATAAAAATAACGGCACATACAAAAATAAATATTTGCATATTTTGGTGCGAACCACTGACATTCACATGCAAAATAACCGACTTCCTGTCACAGCAAACTCGACCTTCAAACAAGGCAGTTCATGCACGTGCACACTCCACATGCAGGCTCCGGCAAACATGCACTATGGTACTTCACATGCTAAAAACAACCAAACACACGAGGACGAGAAACACCTTGAACTCATTCGTAAAACTAGTCTTTCACAGAGAAAAACACCTCCCTCAGACAGTCTTTAGAGGTGTGAGAGTCTTAAGACACTGAACAGAGGGCTGTCTGTCACTTCAATGTGCACTTGGTCCATTAGAAACGGGGGACCTTCATGGTCGGGAACATGCATGTGTGTGGGGAAAAGCAAAGAAGCCCTTTCTGCCTCACCCAAAAACGCACCCATAGCACCTAACAAACAATCAATACGATTCTTAAAGCAGCTGGTTTTTGAGGTCCATTTTGTTAACCATATTTATCAGAGATAAACAGAATCCCTCCACTTCCTATTACTCGTACTGCACAAACCTGGGCTGCAATTAAACCAGAGGAGCAGAAGGGGGCGCTCGTAAGATAGCCTTCAATTAATAGGAATTAATGGAGCTAAAATAATTTTTCTCAATCTGATTTTTATTTTTAGACCAAAGCCTCAAATTTTATTTCGCTATTTTAACTTTTTAGAAAATATGTCCGAGCTGAAATAGAATAACTTTATCTTCCTTAAAGGGAAACTTAGTTGTCCCATAAAAATGATAGCATTTTGCTAATGTGTGTTGATGGGTCATTAAGGTTAATAACACAAAACATAAAAACTAAAACATGGTTAAAATGACAGAGAACGACATGCGTACAAGAAGCAGCTGTTGGGGGAGGTTGACTGTGATCGCTATCATGTGGCTGCTCGTAGCCGCTGCACATTTCGTGAGTGAAATCAAAATGGTGCGTGCTGTTAAGTGGCTTGTGGTGTTGTGACACCCCAAAGATATTTGACAACAAATAAATGATGATCACCTTCTATTGGAAACAGAGACCATTTTTTGAGAAAAAAAAAAGTTTTTATCTTTTATCCTGTCTTCCTTCTCTCACCCCAACCGGTCGCAGCAGATGGCCCCGCCCCTCCCTGAGCCTGGTTCTGCTGGAGGTTTCTTCCTGTTAAAAGGGAGTTTTTCCTTCCCACTGTCGCCAAAGTGCTTGCTCATAGGGGGTCATATGATTGTTGGGTTTTTCTCTGTATCCATGAAGCGCCTTGAGGCAACTTTTGTTGTGATTTGGCGCTATATAAATAAAATTGAATTGAATTGTTCTGTACCATCTTCTGAGCGCCCCGCATGAAATCGGAAATCCAGACACTAAAAAAACGTAAAGTATTCCTAAATTCTTTGATTCGATTAAATTCCCTCATCCATCTATCACTGTGTTGCTCGGCACACAGCAACATCCTCAACACAACAGGCAGCGCTCCTTAAGTAAATCGCCATGTGGACCACCACTGTTATCATGTTAACTGTCATGGCAACATCACCCCTGCTGATGACCTAATCCAATCAGGAGGACCCTTAGAAGGTCACATGACAGGAAGGAAGAATTGGATCGCAGAGGGGCCAGATGTACACAAACCACTCTGTGTAATTAAAACTCCACAATTAAAAGCCAGACACAACATGAGAGGATGGACGGCTTAACGGGTCAGCCAGCTAAAGGCGCACAACAGAGTCAAAATGAGGCCTACAAATACAGTTTCCTTGGTTGTTTCACAACATTCATCTTGTGTATACTTTGGAAAACAGGATAAAAGAGAAGTTTTGCCATTACAGGTGTAGCAAAATTTAAGCCTTACAGCAGAGAGAATAGAGACATTATTTGTCCTTATTTTCTGGTCATTAGTCTAATTGCTGCTTAGGCAAAGTAGAAACTGGCATACAGTGGAAAAGAGAAACTGTTGTGTGTATGTGTGTGGTATATTCACTCATTAAGGCCGACTTTCCCTGATTCCCACTCCTTGAGTCTTACTAAGCCTTATGAGCCCCTCACAACTCAATTAAGCCTTTCCAATTAAGCCTCCCTACATGTGTACGTGTTCATGCATGTGCGTGAGTGTGTGTGCACGCAATGAGGCCTAACCGGATTGTCCTTCATTAGGAGGGGTGGGGTGGGTTGGGGGTGAGGGCTTTCTAAATAGATGGAGGACCCCCCAAAGATGCCTTCAGTGAGACAATGGGCTGGAGAAGATGAGGAGAGAAAGGAGAAAACTGAGGAGGATCTTCTCAATCCTGACCCACATTATGGTGGGCTTTGGCTGGGAACGTGTTTGAATATTTATTACAAATAGATAATGCCTATGCCTCTTGTACAGTGGATTGGGGGAGTTTCCCTTCGCGCCAAGCCAAATCCTGTGGTGGGAAGGTGGCCAACCTGCATTATGCCAGTGTGGAGGAATTAGTTTAGACAGTGGAGCTGAGAGGCTTGGACCGACTTGTGTGTGTGTGTGTGTGTGTGTGTGTGTGTGTGTGTGTGTGTGTGTATTTGTCCGCGCGTGCACGAGTGTGTGCGTGTGTCACTGTAAGACATTGTTCAACAAGCTCTAAATCTCATGACAGTGTGTGTGTGTTTATGTGTGTGAGAGGCCTCTAAAGCCTCTGAAAGGCTTGGAATCTTGAATTAATACAATTGCTTTTGTGTCTCTCTTGGCTGATGAAACAGTCTCCAGCTTTGAGACCGAAAACATGCAGAGTGACAGTGAGAGCCAGAGGGACACAGAGAGACAGAGGAGAAGCAGAAGGGCTGTATTTCACTTCTGTGGATGCCGACATGTGAAAGCGACATCAGGGTTCTGCATCTTATCGCAGGAGCTGACGGTTCAATTAACAGGACAAGTGTGTGTGTCACTACAGTTTATCCCAGTCAGGCCTGCATGCGTGTGTGTAGGTGTAGAGGGGTGTGTGTGTGTGTGTGGGGTGGGTGCTAAGGACAAGACCCTTAAATGTGCCTTTCACTCTTCATCTCTGCATCTCTCCTCTCTTCCGCATCTCTTTCTTCCCTTCCAGCTATAAGTGACTGTTCAGATATTAATTACACTGTCATAGTTTCCTGTGTGGCACACACTCAAATTAACTTGTTGATTTGTGGATTTTCTATCTGACTCCAATCATGCAGGAGTTTTGAAGATAAAACGGGCAGGAATATTGAACACAATATACTTCTATTATTTGAGTAAATGATTTTCATATATGCCCTCTTAAATAATGAAGCACAGTATTATGAGTTATAGCAAATTACTGTAGACCCCTGAGGGTCTCCTGAATGCACTTTAAGAAGCACTGTACGAGGCTATCAAGGTTTCACAAAGGGAATTCTGTACCCACTGATAATGCACATCGCCATTAAAAGGATAAATAAGCAATGTGCAGAAAACATATTACTACACAATCAAATAGTCTCAAATAGGGATGCAGTATTGAAGCAACCGGGTTACGTGTGATGCATTGAAACAACATTGTGTGGGTCTGTATGCATCTGAAGATCCACTCTTGCATATAAGAAAGCTGCATGTAATTGCAGCTGCAGTGATTTGACCGTGTGTGTGTGTGTGTAGGTTCTAGTTGGTGCCTAGCTCTACACCTGTGTGTGCATGTGTGCTTTTTTTTTTTTTTATGTATGTGTGTTTGTCCGTGTATCACCAGAGGGTAAAGCACTTAAGCAGTGTGAGCCTGAGTCCAAACAGCTGTGAGCAGAGGCGGGCAGTGGGCCTTTAAATGACTAGAGACCTGAGATAGAGCCACAGGGAGAGCACACCACTGAAATATACATGTCACTTGACCAGAGAGAGAAAGAGTGTTAAAGGGAATCAGTGAGAGCACCTCAGTGGTCAGCCTGAAAGAGAGAAAGAGGAAGAAAGAAAGAAAAGAGAAAGAAGAAATCAAGAAAGAAAACTCTCCAAAGCACTTATCTAATGTTTGTGAACAGCTCTGTGGTCAGTCTGCGATTTTTCCTCTATGGAGACTGTCGGGGTCCGCCTTGGTCCACTCCCCAGTCAGCCACTCCCGCTGGACTGGGGAGGCCATTACGACTCCCTGCTTCTCCTCCACCACAGGCCACAGCACTTGCCTGTCTTCCATATATATGGTAATAACGTGTGTGACAGTGGGGGCAGGATGGCTGGATGGCAGAGTGTGTGTGTGTGTGTGTGTGTGATGGAGATGTAGGGAGGGGCTGATGGACAAGGAAGTAGGGGTGCAAGCTCTGGGGTCAACCACATGCTTTAATATCTGTCATGAACCAGTCCTGTGTGTGTGTGTGTGTGTGTGTGTGTGTGTGTGTGTGTGTGTGTGTGTGTGTGTGTGTAAGTAAACACAGGGGTTGGAACAGGGCAAGAACAACGCAGAAATTAACAGAGACGAAGTTAGAAGTAGCAAAGAAGATGTGGAAGTGGAAATAAAGAGGACAGGAAGGAAAGAAGAGTTTAGGAAAGACAAAGGAAAGAAGGAAGGAAGGCAGAAGAAGAGGAAACCCGGAAGCTTTTATTTATGTGGCAACAAATGTGAATTCAGCTTGTCGAACTTGGTGGGATTTTGATAGTCTAGAATTACTTATAGACACAGTGCCTGTGTTTATGACTGACTATAACATTTATGAGGGTCACAGAGTGGACAGAGGGTGGTAGGAGGCATGGCTGTTTGTGTGTGTGTGTGTGTGTGTGTGTGTGTGTGTGTGTGTGTGTGTGTGTGTGTGTCCCAATGGCCAACCAGATATTCATAGAATTCCACTTGGATGGTCACAAGGCTTCTCCTCGCCCCTATTGGGCAGCCAGCCGAGAAAACGGCAGAAGCACCAATACATCCTGAATTCCGACCAGATACCAGCTGGAAGTTTCTGATCAACCTTTGGTGTTTGAGGTGAACTGATCGAGGACCAAGTTGTACTAAGGTATAGAATGAGAATAGAATGAGAAGCAGATCGCTGCTTGGGGCACTTGTTTGATAAGAGAAAAAAAACATAAAAATGTGTTTGCGACACTCGGGAACACATTTTTCAGCTCATGCACTGGAAGTCATTCACTCTCAGCTAGCGTGGTCACACTGGAAAGGCCAGCGTGTGCGCAGTTCGAGTAATTAGGCTGTTAAAGCCTTTTTGAGCATTAATTGACTGGATTTTTTTTTCTCCCCTGAATGAACTGGAAGAATTTACCCGACGCAGTAAGAATATTTCAACTACCATCAAGAATTTTTTTTAAAGAAATAGAGACTGATGCTGAATTGAGAAAATAAAACTTATGGAAAATACTTCCACAGACAGAAAGCTGAAATATTCCATTGACAGCTTTCTTGCAAACTTGTCGAAAAATAACACTTTAGTGATATCAGAGACAGGAATTTGAAAAGCAGATGTGATTGCTAATTAAAAACTTCAGGAATTAAATGTTATTTCCTAAGCTGTGGATTTTTTTTTTTTTAAACATTCATGAAGTCGTGCTCGTTATTGACGAAGAAACCTTGTTAGCCAGCTTTCAAACCACAAAAACATGCGCACACACACAGATATGTTACATTTCTTCTTTCTTACCTTGGTTTTATTTGGTGGCGGGGAGCTGCGGACCTTGTCACTCTGTGAATGTGTGTTGGTGGGTGGCGAGTGCGTGCCCAGGTTGGCTTGGGGAGGAAGGCTGCCTCCATGCTGCTTGGCCCCAGGGGAAACCTGCATGGCTGCTAGCTGAGCAGCATACAACTGCTGCAAGGTCAGAGAGAGACAGGTAGAGAGACAGGGACGGGAGGGGGAGACAGGATAGAGGCAAGAGTTGGGTCGGTGGGACAGCAAGAAAGGGAGAAGAGAGGGGGTAAAAAGAGAGGGGAGGAGGAGGAGAAAAAAAGGAGAAGAAAGGATGACATGAATAAATGAATAGTCAAGACCACAAAAAAAAAAAAGAAAAGAAAAGAAAAAGGCGGCTAAAAAGCTCTGGAAGAAGAGGCCATTAGTGGCCCGGCCTCTGTTTGTGTGACAGAAAGATAGAGTGGGACATCTCCACTGTCAGCCCCCCTCCCACCCCATGGGAGAAGCGCTAACAGCCTCTCTGACAGGCCTCAAGACGGCCATGTCCCCTCCAGGTGCATCGTGGGAGAAAGGCAAACACTCTGCCTATCGAGGTCACGATGGCGAGCCCAGCTCTTGCTCAAGGTAAAAAAAAAAAAAAAGTGATGATGGAGAAGGAGAGAAATTTGTGACGCTACATGCCAGATGGGACATGCCAGGAGTGTCTAGTGGCCCTGTGATGTTTTTAATGCGTCGACAATAAGATGCAAAAACAGACGCAAATGTCGTGAAATAGGTTTAAAATAAAGATAAATTGATTCAATAACTACAGTAGGAGGCAAAAAAACCCAAAACACTGTTTTCGTTATTCTTATTTATGTATTTAATTAATTTCCAATTAAATAAAAGCATTATGGTGTGAGCTGCGATGGTGCGAACATACTCTGGGATATTTATGCAATAGCATTGTATCACACAAAACAGTCTCTGGCCAGTATTTCCACAGCAACAGACACAGCATAATATTCACAACTTGGACGAAGCTTCAATATTCATAAATGCCTCTTTCTGTCTTTCTGCTCAAAATCATCCCGCAAAGCTCAATTACTTTCATGTTGGCTAATACAAATCTCTAAGACGCTGGTTTTGTGTTCCTCTGAATTGTTAGTGCTTCCTCTGAAGAGCAACATAATGGTTGTTTTTGCACGAAGTAACTGATGTGTTGTTTTTCTTTTCTTTTTTTTTTGAATAGTTATAATTGTTATTATTTATTTCTGGTGGAATATTTTTCTGGAAGAAGACCATCCTTTTTTTTTTTTTAGTTTAACTTCCGTCCTTCTGTTGGTGCTTGGCTGCCGGCCACCGGCGTCAAACAAAGGCCTGTTTATGCAAATGGACAAGGAAGAGATGCTGTCACTGCTGTTTCTCTCTCTCTGTCCATTTGTACCTCACTCTATCTCGCTTGACAGCCACATTAGCTCCTTCTCCTCTTTGCTATCTTAAAGTAAGACATTTATCTCTTTACCAAGGGGGAAAAAAACAGAGACATTCAAACTGTTGGCGTGCGCGCACACACACACACACACACACTTGCACAGCGGCATACTTTTTGGAAGAATCTCATATTTGAATATGAAATAATCTCTTCATGACTGCCATTCATTCAAATAGTACAATATTTACTGTCCAACAATTCAACAGCAACGCAAAAGCATGTTTTCTACGACAGTTCTCTCTATCTTTTTCTATTACTTTTATTGATTTTCTAAACTTGTAATTTCACTCTAAAACAGATACCTGCCATTCCAAGAATTGCATTCAGAGGTAAAATAAATAAATAAATCAAAAATACTGTGAAAAGTAACTTCATCCCTGATAAACACTTTGGAGTTATGGAGGGAAAAAAAGGGCAATCCACATTTTTCACTGACTGTTGAGAGCCTTGCCCCCCCACTCACTCTAAAGTGTAAGGCTCTCACACTTTACTGTTTGCTCCTGAGTAGTCTCTTGTAAGTGTAAAATACACATAAGCAAGTATTTCTTCTCTGATGAGTATCTGTATAGATTTCTCAAACATGAGTGAAGTGCATGATTGAGGTACATAATGTGCACTGGATGTATTGCTGCTGCTGTGAGTTCCAGGGACGCGGCACAGTTGACCAGCTCGCTGAGATCAGATCAGCCGGTGCTTGTTCATTGCTCTTCAATTAGCTGTACTGTAGCTCCTGCAAAGGAGGGGAAGGCGGGTGGTGTGGGGGTGGACTTCCAGCCGAGCATGAAAACCCCTCACCCCCCCCTTCCCTGCTAGCCAAACCCCCCCGGCGAGTGGACCACAGGCGGTGTGTCTGTGTGTGTATGTGTGTCCTGCCATATTCGGACCAGTGGTTCAAAGGCCTCTTTATTTACGGAGTGAATTGAGTTCCATTACAAGGCCAGCTCCCGTCACTCAAAGCCTGCTCAATGGGCCGGCGAGCAATGACACACACACACACACACACACACACACACACACACACACACACGGTACAGAGGGCAGAGGCACTGTGGAGCGTGCCCAGAGCGTAGCCACAACGACATACATGTCAACAAACAGGAAGTGACAGCGCAAAGCCCCCTGGGGTGACTAGAGGAGTGAACACACACACAGATTGGGGAGGGGGTGCAATTGCAGGATGAGACTAAGGAATTTGAAATGTCACTCACAACCCAGGCACACTGCTGAGCTGTACAGCCCTTCCCTATTTATGTCCCTAATCCCTTAATGTGAAACAAGCAATATGTCAATAGAATTTTTACATGTGTGTCTGTGTGTGTGTGTCTGTGTGTAGCCCGACCTCTACTGACATCAGGTGGGGAGGTGATGGGAGACTGCTGGTGTTCTCTGACTGAAAACATGGGGTCACTCTGTGGTATTAGTAGTACTGACACTATCTTGTGTGCATCTTCCCTGACACACACAATAAGCTGTGTCCATTCTCTTGTTTTGCTGTTTCTCTTGTCAGCTTAGTCACTGGGGATCTGTGTGTGTCTGTGAATCTTGGTCAATAATCTGCAGCCTTAGACAGATTACAAGCTTGCCTCATCTTTGTTGTCCGAGTACGCGGGCGCCTCAGAGCGGTCTGAGCTCTATTGTTTACATGGACATGAGGACTATTGTATAGATCTTAATGGATTCTTCTCTGTCTATCTAAGCGTGTTTTTTTCACCCCCACTTGTGGGTTGTTTTGGTACTTAGAGGCAAAAAAAAGAAGACAAGCCTCGGTAAAACTGATAATGAGTCAGAAGCGTCTGACACAAACGCTGTCCGATCTTTACGTCTTATCAACCTCTTCTTCGATTTTGCTTTCGAGCCTTTGTTCTTGTTTGGAAACCTATGTGAGATTGAACTACAATAAACTGAATAAAAACAACCCACACAGAGAGATTACTTCACCACAATATAGTGGTCAAGTTTAAATAAAATAACTACAATGCTTTCTTTAAACCTTGACAGCAAACATCTCAAGTATTTTGGCTATTTCTTTTTCTTTGTGCTCTCTTTAAAGTATTGAATAGAACGAAATAACCAATATTTAGCTTTTACTTTAACATCGCTGGGTTACTTAAAGTGAAAAATTTCTCAACAATGCAGTCTATACTTTATTTTGTAATTTCACCAGAATTTAAAGCCGGAATATAAAAACTGCCGCTCAAAGTACGTGGGACTTATACACCAAAATGTTTCTATGAACTCTATTTTCTATAAAAATCTATTTTTCTCTTAAGGGTTCAGAAGTTTTATCTGCTATCCCTGCTGCTCACGGGCTCACAGTGCAATCTCAAAAATAAATCTCTCAGCACCTCCAACACTGAAGCATCTGAGAAAACTGCTGTGTTGCTATCTGTCTTCCTTCCAGATAAGGTTTTGTAGAAAAAAAACGACTTGCGCGATTGATTTCTCGTTTACCTCTCTCATCTGTTCCTCTTTCCCCCTCTCCTCCTCCCTCTAACCGCCTATCCGTTGTTCGTCCATCTATGTCTCCGGTGTACAGTGCGGTAATCCAGGACAATATGTTCCAACATCTGCCTCTCCATATGATGCCTGACCCATGCCATTGACCCTCTTTATACCACGCCACACACACACTTTGTTGCGCACAAACACACTTTATTCCAGTGCTTACCTCCGTTCCCTCATCTCTTTTTCTCTCTGTTTATCCTTTCAGCTGATCATCCTCTGGTACTTTTGCCTTTTCATCGTTACCTCAAATCTCTCTCTCTCCCTCACCAGGATAAGTGGATTTTCTTTTCATTTTTCAATTCTCTGTCTGTCCTTCTCAGTCCATTTGTGTGATGTGGATGATATCAATGATATCAAGGGTCAATAGGGAGCCAGATTAACATGCTCTAATGCACAATGTCACACTCATCCCACAGATTAAGATGCTAAATGCCAACCTTGTACACTCCAAAGCCTCCACTGCCTTGAAAAGCTTCTGTAGAGGATTCAGTGTTAAGCTTCTATTGACTTTAAGAGCCACTCTGTTGATTTCTATGGAGGACGGTTCAAACATAGAAAAAAAGCTTTAAAATCATTGAGTTTAATACATTTTTCTAAGAACTGCACTTATCTCGACACTGTGCTTTTGAAAGGTTTTCTTTCGGTCTTCTTTCTTTCTGTGTGCACATTGGATACACACAGATTAAGCCATTATTCCAAACTTGATTTCTTGCTTCGTATCTACAGTCTATCAGCTGCAAGGAACAAGATTCCAAATAGGACTGAGATTTCTGCGATGACAGAAATAAAAAAAAACTGGCACAAAAGAAGTTTCAGTCAGAATCACTTTAGTCAAAAGAAAAACATTTTTTTATCTGCGATTATTTATATTTGGCTGTAAGGCTGTACTCTGTTTAGAGCAGCAAAAGGACCCTCATACAGAACAGAGGAGGCATTAATGACCACAGATGAAGTCACACAGTGTGAACGGAGGAGCTGTGGTGGAGGTGGGTCGCAAAGCGGCTTCCAGTTGTGCAGGAAATGTGGGCAAGTTTAAGCAAATACTGCGCCCTGTGTAAACTTTGCCACTTGGATGCATAAAAATGTATAAAAACGGAGCTATCAGCTTATATGAGCTGACTGCCTGACAACTAACTTTATGCAGGATTGTGTCAAAGTAACATTCTTGTTCATATTATGGACTTTAAGGGAGAATTCATCAATTTAACAGTTCTCTAACTTTAAATTACAAATATGTTTGTTTTTTTACATTTTAGTGGGTTTGCAGAGTCCTATGTCACAGAAAATAGGACATAAAAGACAGAGGTGTTAGTTGATAACGTGCCAACAAAAGATTGTGGGGTTCTGTGTTTTGGCACTTGACAAGGAGTGGAGCCAAGGGGTAACCACAGCCACGACAGACTAAAAGCTGGCCACCCAAGACAACCAGTGGTGAAGCCTATTAGAGGCTACACTCATACTCATAAAACTAGAGTTACATAGAGTAACAGCTGAACAGTTTCTCTGTGGCTGTTGTTCCTACACAGACAGCTTAATAACACAACTGCCCAGTTAGACTACAGCTCTCCTCTAACAGCTTTATCAGCAATAAAAAAAAAAAAATCACATTAGCAACTGCTCAAAGTGTGAGCTACATAGAGAAGCTTAATATATGAGTGTATTTAAAGGAAGTATTCATGCCTGCATAGGCAAATAAGTGAGTGAGCAAAAAAAAAAAATCCTGCACCTATACACTGGAAAAGGAAGAATATCCATAGCTCAGACTATACTGCTTACAGTTTCATCAATGCAAGCTGCTTGTACAGGAGCCGCTGCTGTTTTTAAACAATAACTTCAGTCATTTATTAGCAGAAAATTAAGAGGGATGTATAAAATTGCCAGGTATACTAATTTAAGCAAACTGAACCAGCAAGGTACCAAATGCAGTTTTTGATCCTATATTGTATCAGTGGGTGTATATAATATACCACTTTCCCCAAAGTGAGTCAGTCAGATGTGCTGTGATACCAAAGTTAACGACCTAAACCGGATCAATAGTGCTTAAGATAAGAAAGGCTCTTTATGGACTGTCAAAAAAGCCCTTTAACTCCTTTTCAAATCAAAATATATTGGATTTGAATTTAATTCAATTTGGACAACAAATATAGATTCTTCATATTGTTGAAGACTAAACCTTAGACCCCAGGCGCACGGGAAGTGTAGCATATGTGAGAAGCGTGTGTACAAACTGTAATCACTATGTTTGTGTGTGTGTGTGGTTCAAGTCCAGCCCACATGTTGAAATAACACACCCGTGGGCATGTCTGCATGTTCCCCTGAATGCACCTTAGTTTATTGTCCATTGTATCTGAAAATCTTTCATTTTCTGTCTTCATTTGTGTATGCGTGTCGGCTGAATGGGTTCACTCGTGTCTTCCCCGCCAAACCGCTGTGTTGCCGTGGCGACCCGGGGGCCGAGCTAACTGTCATGTCTCGTCTGGGCGACAGAAACACCTCCTTATCAAATGAGGGCGCAGAGACGATCCCAAAGGAAATCCATCCACATTGAGACATCTGTACTTGTGTTAGCCCTGGCAAATCCGTTTCTTTGTGACAAAGCCTTAATCTCAACGTGCGCCTGCGTTTGTGTGAGCGTGCATGTGGATGTGTATTTCTCTTGGAGGATTGGAAGAAAGAAATCTGACTGAGTGAGATGGGTTTTCCTTTTTTTTTTTTTTTTTTTGCACTTGTTGTGTTCTTTTGCCCCTCCCTGCTTGTGTGTGTGTGTGTCCGATTGCAAGGTGGACAAAGCTGTTCGACTGGAGATTTTGAGTGAGTCTGAACACAGTCGAACATATGGACAGCTAGATTGAGGCAGTGATAACAGACAGAGAAAATTATTCTGGGGCTAAACACAAACGTACACACACACACACACACACACAGGCGCGCAAGCAATAATGAAATCAGTGACGACAGCGGGGTCCGTTCTCCATGATAGAGTTACACAGCTATTCTATTCTCCCTGTAGTGTCTAGCATATGGAGCTGCACGTTTTGGCTGACAGGTGCAAATATATTACACACCCTCTGTCTGACCTTTAACCCATATTTTCTCATCATTCCCCTTGTGTGTAAGTGAAAAGACGTGGAGAACTACATGAAAACATGTGTGTCAAATGCAGCTGTTTCTCTCAGATGTACACAGGTGGCCAAGTGTACTGAGGGTGAGCCCTGCACTAGTGCTTAATGTGTTTCAGACAGGCGAGTGAGAGGATGCCAGTGCAAGCTCTTAACCCCTCTGAGAGGGGGGCCCAAAGCCGACGTGGATCTCTGAGTTCTAGTCGTGTGAGGGCAGACAGTGGTCAAGATTACATAAGTGGCCGCCATAGGGGCACCTATTTTACATACACACAGAGGAAAAGCACGAATCTCATCCTCCTTTTAAGCTGGATAACAGATGTCAGCTTGTTTTCCCACCTGTGTTTTACCTTTCCTATTTAACTCTCTCTCATCTCTGCCCTGCTTTCCACAGAGTCCCCTGAGGTGCATGTAGATGTAAGCTGCCCCTTAAATCCTGGGTTCAACTTTGTCATAGTTTCCTTTGTTTGGTCAACATCTCCGAAACAGATAAAATGAAGAATGATTGATTGAAGAATGATTTAATGCTTTGACTTCTGGTTTGTGATGCGAAAAGTTTTGGACACTTCATTTTAAAGGCATGCTTGAGTACAGTGATCCAAACCTATTCCTTAGGTTAGAAATATCCCTCTTTTGGTTTATTCAGAGCCTTCGGTAAAGTCTGTGCTGTAAAGGGAGATTGAAATGTCTTCAGCATCACCCCCAAATTACCTCTGACAGCCAATCTGAATATTTCTGTGCTCTGCTCTCCATGCCGGCTCCCACTGAACTGCATCAACCACATTTGCTCCCTATCACAGGACAAAGCCGAGGGCTACGCTTACATTTGTCACATCTCTCTGTTTGTGTGTGCTTTTCTTTCCTGAGCGCTGATCATAAAGATCATGTTTTTGTGGGATCACTTTGGTGTCAACACTTTGGCTGAAAGTGACAGCTGCGCATCCCCCCCCTGTGGCTGTGTTTGTGGTCTTGTCTAGCTCAGTGGGCAGCAGAATGTGGTGTGAACACTGTCAGGGTTAGGGGAATTGTTCACAATGGCATCATCCCAGTGAGAAGAGAAACGTCTGTGATATATCTGAAGGTTTGTGGCTACTCCTGGAAGTCATTTTTATGTTTCTGGCCCCTACGTTTATTTCTGAGAGCTCAACTGTAGGTGCTATAGCCTTACCTGGAGCTGTAGGGGTCCCAGACCTGGTGTGGCGGCAGCAGCAGCAGCCATCGTTGTGGGGATGAGCTGGAGAGGGTAGGGGTCACCTGAAGACAAGAATCACATTTTTTCTATATAAAATGAAATATCAAATTAAAAACAATGACTGCTTTCGAGCACTTTACACACCAATGGCACCTTATCCTCAATTTCTCCACCTCCCCCCTGTTAGACTAGGATGGCTCTGTGACCCCTTCTCCACCCACGTCTCCATTTTCCTCTCCTATCAGCCTCCATCTCTCTTGTTCACTCTTTCCCCTCATCCTTTTGTTTTTCTCCTCCCTCTCATCCCGCTTTAGTCTCTTGCTCCCTCTCTCCTCTCCCCCATAAACCCTCTCTCCCACCACCACCACCGCTGCCACCTGAGTCCCTTTCTGCAGCTGTTAAAGCCATCCTTTGTGTCCGCTGCCGGTAAGGCCCTAATGAAAAGCCTGATTGTGTGTCCTCCTCCTTAATACCCCCTGACAAAGAGCAGTGAGGTGAAGGGATTCTGATAAAGCCGGCCCCAGCACCGTAATTAAGAGCCGCGACTGCCGATTGCTGTTCTCCGCTCTCCCTTTTCCCCCCTCAACTGTCTGTTCTCCTGCTTTGTGGACACAGCGCTGCTTTCACTGCTCCCCTCACTCTTCTCCTTTGCTTCTTTCCTTCTTGGTGCCTTCTTCACAAGTTACTCGCTACCT
Source organism: Copadichromis virginalis (assembly GCF_057382275.1). Lineage (NCBI taxonomy): Eukaryota > Metazoa > Chordata > Actinopteri > Cichliformes > Cichlidae > Copadichromis > Copadichromis virginalis. The sequence goes on from NC_140634.1 coordinate 37,146,717, forward strand.
CTCCATTTTGTCTCTTCCTTTCCTTCATCCCTCTCTCGCCCTTCTGTCAGGAGTGATAAATCAAGAGATAGATGGATGAACAGGGCGGAAGAGATGACAGAAGCGAGGTGGAGAAAGAAAGGGGAGAAAGGGGCGAGTTTGGATTATTAGTTAGTAAGTGCAGATAGGCTGCACTGTAATTACTCAGAGAGAGAGAAAGAAAGAAAAAGAGGGACAGAAAGGTCAGAGATAACAGGAAAGAGAAGGTGGAGGGTGAGGGATAGCAGCGAGAGGAGCAGAAGGGAGAAAAGAAGAGGATACGGTGTTTAATTATGGTCATATTGTGCAAACATGCTGGTTGAAAGCTCCGATGTGTATTTGAACTTGCTCTCTAACTAAAGAGGAGTTGGTGGACGAGATCGGGCTTTTGTGCTGATATCTAAATCCAGGAAACTTCTTTCATCTGAAGAAAACTCGAGAAGCTTCTCAGTGCTTGACCTTGCATTTCTGACCTGAACCTTGAGCACAGTGATCAGCCTCTTGGCTCTATCTATTGTGTGTATTTGCCCGTGTACGTTTTGTGTCCTAGCTTGGCACAAGCCAGACTTTCCTTACAACATATTTTCCCATATATCTTCACTCTTAAAAATAACACACACAAAAAAGAAAAAAAGAGGGTGAAAGCAAAGCTGAGACATTCCTTTGTCCAGTTGGGAAGGAGGGCAGGAGGGATTAAAGAATTATTTCAGGACTGTGTATTCTAGGAGATTGGTCTGTTCTCCTTGCTCCCTGGACAAACATGAGCCCAGTGGATATTTATGCTCCTCCTGGGGGTCGCTGTAACAAAAGGGAGAAGGACAGAGAAAAGCAAACATGTTGCTCTTGGCTCGGGGACAGCGACCTAGGCGGACGAGGCTGAGATTTCTCACTGACAAACAGACGGATGAGGGAGATGGATGAGGGCAAGTGATATATACAAAAACATTATCAGTGACACTTTGATGTTACAATTTTGCACATTTTTTATTTTTAAAGAGGTATTATAGAATCTTTCAACATGAAAGCAACAGTGAGACGATGCAGTTTTCTTACCATACAGAGTAAAGCTTTCTGTGTTACTTTGTTCTGAACAATTTCTCAAGTTACTCAGACTTAATTTTTGAAAAGAAAAACCTGTGTTTTGAACTTGGGATGTTTAGTTTAGGTTACTCATCTCTAAAACACCCTTTGAATCACTTTAGTCTCATCTCCAAATAACAAACAAATAAAACAGAGTTTGTCAAACTTTAGAGCGGGAAACAGCATATTTAGGCCAAAGTTTTAGGTTTTTCCTGTTTACTCTGAAAGTTAAAGATATAAAACATGGCCAAAATTTCAAATAACAAAGTGATCTCTTAGTATGAAGTTGCACACTCAGACATGTTTTGATCCATATGATATCATAAAGAGTAAACATTAGATCAAAGATCTTTGATATGGTCATCTCAGCCTCTCCTCCAGACTCAAGCACATAAATGCCACCCAGCTTCTGCTCAAAGCTTCTGTTTGAAAGTGTGGGCCCATCTGGGTTTAAGGAAGAAAATCTAAACTGGCACGTTTCAGACTGTGGATGAATTGAGGGGCAGCGTCAAGGTTTAGTATCAGATTAAAGAAGAGTATTTTGAACTGTTGTTCATGCAAAGCTACCCTAAAAATAGCTGGAATTAAGCTTCCAGCTTTTTTCAAAAAGTTACAACCATAAACGCAGGTATGTTTTGCACTTATTTATTCGTTATCCTCCCTCGAAGACGCTAGCTGATTTCTTAAACTGCAGCGTGAAAAAAGACTGCGTTACTGTTCAAGTGCTTAAACAGGAGAGGCTTGGAATGCGCAGAAATCCATACTGTGCAAATAAAATGTATTCTTGTCTTCCAAACTGCGAAGCGCCGTGAGAATATGTCAGCGCACAATGCTACACATGTCCTATTTAGAGCTTCACCACCAAACTACATCGACTCACAACAACTTCGAAAGTTGCCAGAGAGTTTTCTCAGGGGCGGCTTGGCCTGCCGCAGTGTGCCAGTCCGGTTGAAGTTGGCTGAGGCAGTGAAAAGACAAGCCCACTACTTGACAGGGTATTTACGTGGGCAGTGGGCGTGGGTGAAGATGGCACTAATTAAAATGGAATGGACTTGTTTGGGAAGCTGTGAAACTCTAAGTGGGGTGGGGTGGGGGGGAGTATGCACGAGCCTGTGCGCACACTTACATATTTGTGTCTGATTTGTGTGTGTGTGTTTGCAATTCCACAAAGCCATTTCTGGCTGTCTGGACGTGTGTGTGCGCGCACGCGTGTGGGGGCTGCTTTGGAAACATGTTCTGGCTGCGTCCCGTGTTAATGTGAGGAGAACCTGGGGCAGGTCACATTACCACCCTCCCTCCCCCCCCTTCTGCTAACCCCCCCCACTGTGCATTTATTCTCAGCATCCCCTGGCAAGCACCAACCTCTCCTTTTTTCCTCTCTCTCTCCCCATCTCTGTGTCTCTCTCTCTCTCTCTCTATCATGGTAAACAACACATTGCCACACAGCCGGAGCGTGATAGCCAAAAAAAAAAAAATAATAATTCTGCAGGACGCCTTCATTTTGTTGCTTTTATACATCAAAAAATAGACAAGACAAAAGGAAGGAGCCAAAAGGACTGAGTGAGAGAGGGAGAGAGAGATAAAGAGAGTGTAAACAGGAAGGGTGTATTTGGACTGGTTTTTCTATTAAGAGGGAGATGTTGTTATAGGGGCGAGCTCGTCTTTTGGGAAACAACCAGACTCCTTGTGTGGGAAAATGGTAGGACTCTACCTTGCTTGCTTGGTGAAAAACATGTGAAACATCACACATAAAAGCTACTCTGAAAGTTGCACCTATTCATGAATGTACAGCATGTGTGTGCGCGCACGGATGCCACTCACTGCAGCCAGGCTTGTAGTTGAAGCCAGGGGGCATTAGGAAGCCCTGCTGGGCCGCAGCTGCCGCAAGAGTTCGCTGGTCTGGGGGAAAGACAGGAATCATCAGTGGAGGGAGTTGGCCCTGGACCTGCTGATGAAGGAGGGGGAAGAACAAGGGGGGAGGAAAAGGGGGAAAAGAAAGGGAAATGAGAAGGCATAAACATTACGACCTGTCCATTTGTACAGCTCTTCATGTGTGCATGCACTGGGAGCGATATGAACAATGCTGAAAATAAAGGTGTGTTTGCACAGTGACACAATCAAATGCATTCATATACATAGACTGTATGCATGTAATCAATGCGGAACACACGGCTGTAAAGAGAGCATCATGTCATTTCAAACACAAAAAGCCACGTCACGAGGACAGTTCACTAAACTCTAACAACAGCTGGCCTTTTCGTTTTATTTGGAAGACAGTGCTCTCTTCCCTTCTCCCTGCATCAAACCTCCCACCAACCAAAACACACAGACACAACGCTGTGTGCGCGCCTGTCGGCAGAGAGCCATACGACTTCATAAGGTTTCCAGGATTTTAAAAGGAGACGAAGGGAGAAAAAAAAAGAAAAAAGAAAAAGAAAAAGAAGCTCCTCCGATGGGTGACTTTGGCAGGGATGACAGGAGAGAGAGAGAAGGAGAGAGAAGTAGGAGACAGATGGTTGCACTAAACAGCGTTCTGCCAAAAACAACACACAAAGACTTGCGCGTGATGGACTGACTGACAGTTTGAGAGGAAAGATAGGAGAAGATAAGGCGAGGAAGACATGGAGAGTGGAAAAAGGTGGGAGAAGGAAGGAAATACTGGAGAGTTTCTACCTATAGCTAAGGTGTAACGCGAGATGAAGACAGCAAAGCATCCCAAAGCAAAGATGGTGAAATTGTTCTAAAAAAAGTCAGAATGTAAAAAAATAATGCGACAATCTTGCGTAATCCTCTGAGCCAGCCCTAGGACACATCTTGCCCTCTCTGTTGTTTTTATTCAGTAACGAGAAGCATACAGTTTGCCTTTTTTATTGGCCACCAGTTTTTTGAATATTAAATGGCAAGATTACAACAATGCTGCGCCCACACTGTACTCAAATAAAATTAGAAGTACAAGAAGCAGGTCTTGGAAGTGTAATATATTTAATTAACAATTTCACAGCTTCTGTCAATTTAACTATACCTTTAATGATGTCTTTTTCTGTTTTACAGTATAAACAGATTTCTGTCAGGACCACTACAGTCAAAAGGAAGATTGTTTTTTCCATCTGCAGTAATTTGTATTTGGCAGTATGCCTCTGTTCCGGGACCTCCCTGTGCATTTGTGGAAAGACTAAATTCAGGAGTAGCTCAGAACAGAATAGGCATCAGTGACGTAACAGATGTGACACTGACTGAGTTTAAAAAGGGATGAAAGGAGGTGAAGTTGGGTTCCACAGCGGCTTGCAGAGGCCACACCAACCAGGCTGATGATATGCAGCTTTCAAATATGCAAATACGATGCACAGAAAGCTATTAGCTGAGCCATCAGCTGATGTGACTGTCAATGAGAACAGCTGATCTGCCAGGGCTGCTGCCTCAGGCTGACTGTGAAACCTGCCAGAACTAATGCTATGTTCAATTTAAAAGAAAAAAAGCAAAGGAAAGACGGGCATCCTGAAGTTTCCATGTTAAACTGTGAGGCTTCCCCGCTTAAATCAAATCCCTGATAATGTCTTAAGGCCCATGACCTGCACATGTCTGGTTGCAAAGCACTTTGCTCCCTCTTTGCAACTAATCTCTCTTCCTCTTCTTCTGTCACTCTTATTTTGCCAGGAGACCAGAGAAGGTAATGGCTGAATAGGATAATGGGTGAGTAAAAGCTGACTGATGTGGAAAATTGATCTGGAATGAAGGAAATGGCTGCACAATCATAAAGAATGGTGGTGGTGCCACGGTACAATCGGGTAATGTCTCAGCAATGTGAGCCCTTTAAGTGGTTAGTGTTTGAGACAGGTAAATAGAAAAAAAGAGAGAGAGAGTGGCTGTCGCTCAGTATCAACAGTGATTTTACAGTGTACTGTAAATTCCTGTGCGTGTGTGTGTTTCTGTGTCTCCTCCTCATCCCCCTCCTCCCGCTCCTGTGTGTGTCGGCACGCGGCAGCCAGCAGCACTGTAATCAAACTATCACAGCGCAGCTCCTCTTCCCCCCTTACACCAAAAACAATAATTACTCCACCATTTTGGTTAACCATAAACCGTCGTGCCGCCTGCGACGCACGATCAGAAGGGGGAGGCGTTCCAGAGCGACGCTCGGACAGGACCCCTGCGGGGACGAATCACAGACAGAACAGTTCTGCTTTGCCTTTCAGGCCTAATTGGACATATGCTGGAGTAGAGCTGGCTAGAAATGCTGTAATATACCGGAGGGAGGAGAGGGAAGGGGAGCAGAGGAGCAGAGTAAGATAAGTTTGAGGCAGATGTAGCACATATATACTATACATACACACACTAGTATATCTATATTGTGTGACTCAGTGTCTGCACATGACTTTGCTTCTTTCTTTGCCAATGAAAACGCCAGAGAAAAGCTACCTTCTCCTCTATATCATCCCCTCCTTTTCTAAATCTCAGAACAATATGCCTGCATACAATAGGCAGACATTAATCAGCCTACAGAACTGTTGCGCATTATGTACAGTATGAGTCATCACAATGGGATAAGAAGATCAGGAGGAAGAAGAACAAAGGGATGAGAAACAGAGACAAGAGTGAGATGGGGAATGGTTTATAGAGAACAATTCCCATACATAGGTTGCTCTCATAGTAGCTGAGTTAGTGTAACAGCTGCTGAGCCGATCAGTAGCAGCAATCGCCTAACGTGCTCACTGACACTCACACTTATCGACTTTCATAAGCCACACAAAGCAGGAAACGTGGGTCGCAGCAAGCTGAGCGAGGGACTCAAAAACTGAGAGTGTGTTTGTTTGTGGAGTGGCTATCACATAATACAGAGGATCAATCACTCTGATACTGTAGGAGCTTTCTTTCCCATTTAATATTGAATATACAATAATGCCTTAAAGCAACTCACGAGCTCTGCCTTGTGATCACACCGTAAACTTTGAAACCAACAAGAAGAAGAGGGAGGGAGTGTGCTATAAAAATCAGAGACAAAGATGAGCTGACAGAAGGAAAAAAAGAAAAGCGGGAGAAAGTAAGAGTAGGAGAAAGGGAGAGCAAGGCTGGATCTATCAGACAATCTCCAGATCTCACATAAAGGAAAAGGCACATCTTAAACAGCAGGAGCTTTGGGAATAATGCGCTCCTCAGCTTCTCTTTCACATCAGGCCCAAAGCGAACATGAAAACCTACAATACACACACACACAAATCTTCACACTGCTACTGCTGACGTGGAGAATAAGAGGCGCTGCCGCTTTCATCTGCAAACCCCACCTCCACACCCAAAACAGAAACCTGAAACGAAACCGGATCTGAAAAATGCCTCTAATCAGTGAAAGCTAAATGCAAAACAAAGAAAAAAATTACTCTAAGCAGAAGAAGAAGAAGGGAAAAAAAAAATCACATATATTAAGAACAAGTGTGAAACTTTTTCTCGAGAAATTTCACAGGGGCAAAGGGAACGGAAAGAGAGAGAGAAGTTGACAATTCACCCTGGCGAGACAACTTCTCAGGAAATAAACAGCAGATAGAGAGAACAGAATGAACAAGAGAGGGAGAACGAGTGAGAGGAAGAGAGACGGAGAGGGGAGCAAGAGTTGGATAATTGGCAGCGAGTCGAGGCTGCGTTCACCACGCGCCAGGCGGCACAGCTTGAACTTAAAGCGCCGCTGCGGCATAATGAAGATGTGGCCGCTAATTAACATATGGGGTGCGAAACAGGTTGGTTGGCACGCGCTGCGCTAAAAACTCCAAGGTAAAGTTATTATTGGGGAGTAATTAGCTCTATGAAGTTAATGCGCCGAACAATAGCTGCCAGCGCCGCACAATATGGCTCGCATCTGAGCGCGCGAAAAAATAGCCCCCGCTAAAGTGCGAGTCCCACAGCTAAAATCTGTTGGCGACCATATGCTCCGGCAATTAATGCAAGACCTGTATGACCTATTGCTGAAGAGGGGATGTGCGAGCGATAGAACCAATAATTAATTTGGAGAGAGAGAGCGAGACCGAGAGAGAGAGAGAGAGGGAGCTGGCTTTTAATATTAGTCCATTAACTTTCTATGGACAGTGGGCTATTAGGCCACTGTGCTGTGAATGTAGGGGCATGGTTCAGGTGGCAGTGCCACTGCAGGATGCACACACAGGTATATCTGTGCCTGAGAAAGCGTGTGTGTGTGTGTGTGAGAGAGAGCGAGAGGGTGGGCCTCAGTGGGAAAGGCTGTTTGGTTGCAGTCCAGTTTATTAGTGCATACGTGTGTGTGCATGCTGACACACACTGTGTAAGGAAAACACAAATTACACTGGCTGCGGTGTAATGGGGGTGATTAAATAATTACACAGCCAATTGGGTTAGCTGCTCCTATGCAAAGACTACAGAGGTGCTCCTGTGTTACGTTCATGGTCTGCACCGTGTGCGTGGAAATCAATAAATGTTTTTCAATGTTTTTGTCTGCCTCTTCCCAACAATGAAAAACACAGATAGAGACAGGAGTTTGTGCTTGTGATTGCATCAGGTATTACACTTAGCTTTGTGTATGTGAGATAGAGTTACCAGTGTAGGATGGCCTTAATAGAGACCTTGTTAGCTGCTGTTGCCGCCAATTCTGGGCTCTCTTAAACCAGTCAAAGCATCAGGTGGCTTTACTCATTTTCTGATTTTTTTTCTCCTTTCTCTCTCTCTGCTCTGCTGCCTTTGACCTATAGCAGTAGTGATTCTTGATGAGATTAAAGACAGCACACAGGGGCAGCGCTACAGGAGCAGACACAGTTGAAAGTGTGTGTGTGAGTGCTTTGCATGAGTGAGTTTTGATTCATTAGGCAGGCCACACTTGTGTTCTCTCATCCCTCTGTTTCAATATATATTGTGCATTCGTGTCTGGCAATTCTATAAAAATGTGTGCGTGTTCTCAAGGTAAGCCCTGAGCCTCACGGCAGGTGAGCTGCTTTCATCCCTGTCGCGCTTCCTCGCACGGCAGCAACAGTCGTCCCCGGCAAACACCGGGGGGAGCCTCGGAGACAAGACGTTTAATTAGAATGAGACGAGACGAGAAGGAAAGTAAAGGGAAGTTTGAGAAAATGTGCTCACCCCTTCAAGCTTAACAAGAAGGCCCCTAGCAGGGGGTAGGAAAGTGTGTGTGCATGTGTTTTTGTGTGTCTTGTACGTCCTTATGTTCACACATGTTCCTGTTTTGGAATTTCTGTGTGGACAAGTTAGACTGAACCCTTGGAATGAACACAAAGTTTTATAACATAAAGGGTGTTTTTCAAGGTCTCTGCTTAACCAGAGGGAAAGGTTTCGTCATGTTTGGGGTTTTGGTGTAGGATTATGGCAAAGTTAGAGATAACGTACGGTCAGGACTTCAATTAAAGGTTAGGTTTAGACGGTTTATCACAATAAAAGTAAGGGTTACATCCAGGGAAGATTGAGGATTAGGACAGTGTATGACAGCTCACTCAAAAGTAAAACAATGTGAATGTGAGGGAGAGTGTGTGTGTATGTAGTGGATGATTAAAATTAATGGATTGTAAGTGATGCTAAATCATGGATCATTTCAGGTAGAATCAATTAGAGTGAGAAGACAGCCAATCACCGACTTGTGAAGACTAATGAGCGTCTACACAATGAAGGTGCACATGTGCGTGTGCTGCTCCTACTGTATGCCATTAGCCTCTGCTGCTGTTATGCCCGTCTGTGCAAATGAACTTTCTTACACCGCATTCGGCGAGTGCTGCTGGCCTAAATAGCGAAAGCTAACACGCATATCGCTAGCCTGAGAGGGAAAAAAAGAGAAAAGAAAGCAGACACAAGGACAATAAATAATTTGTCCTCTTTTCATGAAGGATGTGTGTCACTCTCCTCTCTTTTTCATGAGCTTGATTATTCGTTTCATTTCATCACCTCTTCCAAGTGGACGGTTGAAAGCATTCTTCACAGGCCTTTGGGGGTTCAAGTCTAACAAAGCCAAGGACGGAGACACACAAACACAAACACACACACACACACACACACACGAAGGGACAGCTGAACTCAGCCTTGTTAGGGGGAAATGCAATCACAAGGGGCTTATCATACAGACACAAAACACACATACACGTACATACACACCCGAACACACTGAACCTGGTGCCCTCTCTCTGGCAGGCCATTGTATTGTGGGATTGTGTGGACAATCTCTTCATGAATGATTAAGCAGTGTATTTCTCAACCAAGTCTTTGATGACGAGTGTGTGTTTGATCATCGAGCGAGTGTGCAGCACTCTCCACGACCGCTTGTGATATGTGTGAACGGGCAAGGGAAGGCGTATATTTTGGATGTTTGTCCGTGTATTCGCATACTTTGTTGTGTGCAACATATATGTGGATGTCTAAGTGTTTTGAGCTGCTGTGATGAGCGCCTGTTGATTGTGTGTCTCTCTTAACGAGGCTGCCTACAGCTGCCCCTGCTTGTGAGAAACTATTGTTGGGCCCGTTCAATGGAGAGACGCTTGTTTGGGAAAAGGTTGCAAAGTCATGGGAAAAGAGAGCTTTGTCTCGGCGGGGTCGTGAGGGAGTGAATCATGAGCGGACGTGTTTATGGCTTCACACACACAGCTGTAGTGCGCGCGCACACACACACAAGCGCATGGGTTAAGAAACGAACGCATGGAGAAGGCACAGAGAACTCCTCAGACGCAAACATGTGCTCGCTTTTTTTGTCAGAGAGACAAAACGCAGACAATTAAGAATTTAATTCGCATAAAGCAAATAAACACAGCTGCTTTACACAGTATCGTGGACACACACAGACACACGTCCTACACACATGCTATCACAAGGTTTCTTATCACACAAACCGTGTATGGCTAAACTCTCAGGGGAAAGTGAGTGTGTGTGTGTGTGTGTGTGCGCTTTCTTGGACAGGGTGTCTCTTTATGATACAAAGCCCAGCTTTCTCAGCTTAAAATTCAGTGTCATCTGCCTTTACAAAGGGCTGGGCTATTCGTTCCAAGCCACCTGGACCAAAATAGAGGCTCCAGTGTATGGACCCAAAAGTACAATACTTCCATTTTTAAGTGTTACATATATAAACCCACCCATTTTCTCAAGCCGAGGACCAGGCTCACATTCAAAAGGGACTTTTAATTTGAATTACTTTGCAGTTTTATTTGACTTTACTGGCTATTTAACATTCACTTTTATACACCACATGATAAGATTTGGCCATTACTAAATAAAGGCCTATTGATTTTGCATTTCATAGGATTCGGTGGTGATGAAAGTCCCTTACAAATCTCCTTTGAAGCGAGAACATAAACAAGTATCTCATACAACAACCACCCAACTCAAAAATATCACGCAATATTAATCACATCTACAACTGAAACGTTTATTTATTTATTTTTTAAACACAGGGTACTACTTGGCCTGCAGTATGAGAGTGTGAGGATTCTCATTTTATTATTATTATTTTGCAGTGTTAAGAGTGTTTCTGGCATCAACCTCTGTTCAAAAGGGGAAAAAAGTGTGAGTCGTAGCAACCAGGTTAATCAGGTAGGGGCTTAGCTACGCACAAAAAGAGCAAGGATGCCATATTGGACAGTATAGTTTCTATGGGTTTGCAGTCGTACAAAAATCAACAATGTGGAACTTTCCTGCAGAGCTGTGCCGAGGTGGGTGTGTTTATTTGTACTTTAGAACGTAGCAGCCTTGAAATAATCAGAAAATAAGGTTTTACTTGTCTGAGTCTCTCTTTCACACTTGCTACCATTATCTAGGTTGATTAGCTGGTGCTGTATTCCTTTAACAGTCACTCTTAGACACAATGGAATAAACATCAGAAAAGTGGACTTCACCGACAGTGTGACAAGCAAGTTGGATTTATGTAATAATCACTTAAACCGCACATACTGCCAACAGAGTACTTTTGATTTTTCCAAGCAGACCGACCTATTTTTAAGTGATTACACAGGTTTTGTATGAGTGTATGTTAGAGGAGGAGGGGTCACCATTATAAGTCAACGTTGATTCAGGCCCCAAATGCTGATGGCTGAGCATAGAAAAGCTGCAACAATCACAATCACAAAATTGCTATTGTGGGTGATGCCGACACGTGCGCAGACATACTCGCACGCTCACACAAACCCAACACACAAAGGGCACATACACAAACATGCGCGCACATCATATGGATGGCCATGCAGACACAAGCTGGCCTCACCTGGATTTGTTGCTGCAGGAGGTTGATTTTGTGTTGCTGCTGTAGAAGCTGCTGCTGTTGCCGGGCAATCTGTGGACAGAGCACACCATGCGCTTTTAGAACTGCATACAAAGTGCATGCGTGTGCGTTCGTGTGTGCAGAGCCTGTGGGAGATGCGACACATCTGCAGGTCTCTGATGCCCCAGTTGCACGACAGAGGGTCAGTGCCCTGGTATGAAATATTAAAAAGCTCATTTCATATGGACTCAACATCGACCCACTTACTGACATGCTGACAACTGACTGCTTTTGATATGTTAGCTGAAAAATAATGAGCACACAATTTTTAACAGTTAGCCTCATAGGATAATTTAAAGCTGCTTGCTTTCACTTATGTGACTGCGTCTTTTATTTAACTAGGAAAGAATTACACAATTATGTGAAATTTGGCTTCTACAATCCTAGAAAACAGACAAAAATACAAATACTTTTGTTCTTGAAAGGTAATTTTTCACTTTCTTTACCTTTAACTTTTGTTTTGCATTCAAAACAATGCTTTCAATGAAACACAACAGCTACAGCGAAAACATAAGTAACTTTTGAGCTGAAACTCCAGCAACTCCTAAAAAGAAATGGAGAAACACAAGAATTCACATAGAGTACAGTCTTCATAATGTCAGAGTCATGCACTGTGTGCTGGTGCAGGATGAAGCCAGGAGCACTGTAATGCATTGTGTTTGTCACAGGTGATTTGTCCTTATAGCTGTATTTCTGTGTGTGTGTGTGTGTGTGTGTGGGCCCATCCTTCTCTTTGTAAAACCAAGCCTTCCAGGAGCAAAAAAGCATGGCAAAAAAAGGGAAACCCTTCTCTATGCAAATACCTGGCAGACTCTCGCCTGGGAGCTGGGAGTGTGTGCATGTCTCTTCTACATCCGCTCCAACACTACATACCCTCAGCTGATTCCTGTGTAATGTCCTTGTGTTTAAGCTGCCAAAGGCGCATGTCTCTGGCTGCTTGAGCGCTGCATGAGATGTGTGTGTGTGTGTGGAAGAAAGAGCGTGCAGGGGACAGAAAATCCTGTGATTTGTTGCTTTTCAAATCCACCTTCTGTTGTAGACCTATAAGATGCATTTTAAACAGTACTGACCTTTGAAGTTTACATTTTGCAATGCGATCAATCAAACAATGTGCTCCATATACCAAGTAATGGAGACTGAATGGCTTGTTAGTATGGACATTTTTTTTTCTTTTTGCAGCATAGGCATGGAGTAAACGCCATTTCCAAATGAGGCCCTTCACATGCACCGTGCTCCTATACCTGATCCTGCTGCTGCTTGGCGAGCTCCATCTGCTGCCTCTGCTTCTCCATCTGTGAGGCGGCCAGCTTCTTCTGCTCCTCATGGGCCGCCAAGAGCTGCTCCCTCAGGCTGCTCAACTGGCCAATCATGCCCATGAGTTGGCGCTCTTTCTCCGCCAGGCTGTCTGGGGTACCTAAAGGGCAAGAGTGAAGAAGGGGGGGCAACAGAGGTCAAAGGTGATATGAAATAAGCAGTACTCTGCTAAGGTTACCCCGTGCTTTTTGAAATTCCACTTCCAGTTTTTAGACTTGATATTTCCTTTGTTAAATTAAAAACAGGCTGGTTACAGCTGGATGAGTCCGAGCACCTCAAATATTAAAATTAACCCTGTAGTTTACTGTTTTTTTTTTTTCAGTTTTTGTAAATTAAAATGGCTATACAAAGGATGGCATGAATCATTGGGGTTGAAGTCAGGGTCAGAGAAACCAAAAAGAAAAAACAGAGCAAAGCTATCCATGACTTGTTAGCTGACTTAATATATGACTGGTTAGGGGCTTTGAATGGTAGAAGGGGGCATGTCAAAGGAAGATGGGTAAAGTGCCGTTTGTGTGCAGCAGGGTTGTAAAACCAGATGTTGACTCATTCTCCTGGGCACAGAAGGCCAGCAGTGATTAATCAAGCCACATCCATCACCACTTTTATTGCCGTATTGAAATAAAGAAAATAAAGCTGGCTGAGGAAGTATTTGTAAACAGGCAAAATGTGGTGGGAAGAAGAGGCAAAGCAAATGTAATGTCTGAGCCAGAATCGTACGTTTAGCAAACAAAACGAATCTTCAGCCAGGTTTGCAAATTGACATTCTTCACTAAAACTTAAAGTACAATCAATATTTATCCGATTGGTGCTGAAATATGGATAAATTTGGAAGTGCTCCGTAGCAGTATTGAGTTGTATTTTTTTTCCTATGAGTGTGCTTGTGAGAAAAAGAGAAGGAAAAGAGAGAGAAGGAGAGTGTGTCTGGTCTGTGTTTACCCTGCAGTCAGCCAACCTCCTGCTCACATTTAGCATGGCCTGACCTTTGACTCCTTAGATCCTGACATACCAGCTCCATTACAAACACACATACACACACATGCGCGCGCTTCCACACAAGGCCTAAATCATTCAACAGGATGTAGTTAGAGAGAGGCACACGGAGGCAAAATCAGTATGTGTGTGCGCCCATGTCTGGTCATATATATTGATGTTTGCCTACATGCCTTTGTTGTGTGTGTGTGTGTGTGTGTGTGTGTGTGTGTGTGTGTGTGTGTGTGTGGAACAGCACAATCCCCCATTGTTCTTCAGCTGCTACCTTTAACAGGGCCACATTCCTGCACCAGTCAAACCAGATGAGGACAAGAAAAGAGGGAGAAAGAGAAGGAAGAGAAGGAAACGGGAGAAAAGAAAGAGAAGCACAGCAGGGGATGAAAGAGGGGAGCCAGAAGACGAGATCTGTGTCGGGGGGGGGGGGACGTAGGCCATGTCTGCTGACCTGGCCTTTGACCGCTCGGGAAGGTGAGAGCCATCCATTTGTCTTCCCCTGTTGGTAGCTGCCGCCTCACCCACCGCCACCCCCACTGCACCCAACGACACCCCCTTTCCCCCCCTTCTCCCTCACTTCCCCCCGCGCTCCATCCATCCGCCAACAATGAACAATAAAGGCAACTGTCGGGAGCACTGGCCGCTGGAAAAATAAACACGCCGCTGTCCTAACTCACAGACTCACCTTTGTAGAGCCAGAATGTATATGTGTGTGTGTGTGTAGCCAAAGCTGACCAAGACAAGAAAGAGCCTTGTGTTACAAACGTTGGCATGTTCAAACGGAGGGGTGAAGGGGTGTGAAGGAAGGGGAGAAAAAAGAAAAAGAAAAAAAGAGGCTAAGAGGGGGGTTGCAAAGGTGAAAGGATGGATCAAAGGAGGCTTTTTATTGTAGGGCTTTCTTGTTAGGGTTAGCCTCCCTCTGCACACACACCCACACATATAGAAAATTGGTTCCAAACAGTGAGCGCGTGCGCGCCGATGTGAACGGACATTCCTCGAACCAGGAGCCTGGAAGACGGTCCTCGTTCTTTTTCTGCAAGCTGTTTCCAGCTCCCCTCTAAGGCCGGGGAAAACGACACGCTCAGTAACTGAGACGAGATGTCGAAAATCTCCAACGCCGACATGAGGCGCCCCCGTCTTTTGCTTTTCATTTCTTCCCATTCACACTTTGAGAATTTCTGTGGTCACCCCATAAATCAGCTCGCGTTGCCTTGTTTCTTCAGCTGCTGCGAGGCAGGCAGGTGGATCGATAACTGGTTTCCTCCATTGGTTTACACACATTTCTCCTTAGGCTGATTGCCGCGGCCTGAGCTTACCTACAAACTCCCCGAATCGACACCAACTCTCTCCCTTTTCGCTCTCTCTCACACACAGGGTAATTAACCAATTTGTAACAATGTAATACTTGTCACTGTGTTCGGTGCTAATTAATGACCCCGGCTGCACTGATAACTCCCCCTGGGTAAGTAAGGAGGAGTGGGGATGAGATGGCCAGGGAGGGAGGGAGAAAGAAGAGGAGGAAATGGATTATAGATGTGAAGTAGAATAAGAGAATGCAGAACATATGCAAAGAAGTATATTTACTTGGACACAAGAACTTAATTTCTCTGAATAATCAAATTAGTTGATATCATCAAGTCAATACTAAGGTGAGAAATTAAGGTACTTAACATGGTGGGTGTTTTGTGGTAGTTTGTAGTAATAAAAACCAGAAGAATTGGTTATCCTAATAAAGTTACTTATAGTCAGACATTTCTATTGCATTTATTGTTTATTTAAAGATAAATGAGGAGTTTAAAATGCACATAGTAAGTACATTATTAGGAATACCACTGTTGCTCCTGCTAGCTGTGTGTGTACCTGCCTGATCCTGTTTGCCTAAGTTGTTTTAGGAAGACCAGTCAACAATTACCTTCTCCTGACCGGTCAGTGGAACCAAGTGAAACTCCTCCAACTCTCTTGCTCTCTCTCAGCCAGCATCCTCTCCCCACACAATATTAGCTGTTCCTTTTAATTGTCGTAATGACTTTAAACCTGGTTTTGTCTCATTCTGTATGGGTGGTGTACAGAATGAACCTAAAGTACCTAGATGGTCATATTAAACCAGAGTAAAGACAATAAAGATAACAAGGTCAGTGAATAAGTAATCTTTATGAGCCAAAAGCTTAGGTTTAGCCCTCCTCCAGAAGCTGTGTTTCAGGCAGTGTTTCTATTCTTCAGCCAAAGGAAGAGGATACCTCGGGTATCTAATCTCAGAGTCCAGAAGCCTAAACTACCTGGTGTTTGCGAGGGTCAGCCAATCACAGAAAAATGGCTTCAAGTACAAAGCTACTATTTAAGACTATAAATGGCACCAGTTTATTTTCTTTTTGTTGCTTTTCTCTTCCTTTCTTTTGAGCAGCTAAGCAAAGCGATCATTTCACACTTTGGAACTTTGGAACTAGACTTTACAGTGTCTTTTCACACAACTTTATTGTAAAAAGGAATGCAGTGTAGAGATAAATATTTAGCAGAGATTTCAAGCAGAAGTAAAAAAGAAAAAGCAAACAGCTGTACAAAGATTATCCCCCCCCCCAAAAAAAAAAGAGATTGGTGCAGCTTTAAAAGTCTCTTGTATGGGGTTTAAGCATTTCCCCTCATATAAACGTAATGATGAATAAAAATGTTATCCAGATTTCAAGCAATTGTTCTCATCTGTGCTGTCACTTTTTAGTGTGGGGGAGCGACGTTAATAGCATAACACCGTGGGGAGATTTATTCCAGGACTATGAGTTCCATAATTGTGTGTATGTGTATCGCTATGTGAACCGCATGGGGCCTTTTTACCAATGTTTCTTCTCAATAAAGCCAACGGAGCAGGAGGCAGTGGCTCACTTTGTTCCCCACAAAATGCTCTTCAATGGAATTCGATGGGGGCAAAAAAAAAAAAAAAAAATCAAGAGATGCGCTGACAGTGTGAGAGCAATGTGTGTGCTCACCTACACACTGACGCTATTAAAGCAAACACTTTAGTATCTCCGCAGCTCTACCTTTTCTCACAGATTCTTATGTAAGACACGCACCGGCTTAACAGACACAAACGTGCATATGTGTGCTTCCGCTGCATGCACACACATTGCTCCCCAGCTGTTGGTGTGTGGTGCACCAAGCGGGACGCCCCTACACAGAAATGTCAGCGCGGCAGGGAGCTGGGAAAAGGAGGTTTGATCAATGGAGCCCTGCTCTCGATGGCCACGCTGCTCCGCGAGGCTCTTTGATTACATATTGCTTTGCTTCCTAATGAAGCTCAATTACTGGAGGAGAACGACGGCTTTGCCCTGGAGTTACAGGGAATAATGGCCACAGTCTCTTCTGCCTCTCTTATATCTTTTCCCCTCTCTCGCTTTCGTTCTCGTTAATTCTTGCTCCTGCATATTCACAGCACAGCTCCACTTGTTCCCTTTTTGTATCCCCTGCTGCCCTCTGTCCTACTCCGCCTGTGTCGCTCTTGGGTGTTAAAGAGGGTTGTTGTGGATAAAATGGTCGATTAGCAGTGAATTAACAGCGAGCTGCGAGACTAGCAGAGACGCCATTAACTTTTCTTTTTTTTTGACGCGCTGGTCATACGCACAAGATGAAGCAGGTGTCCTGGTTTAGTTCAGGACAGATCAAGTTCATTTAGGATCACTTCATCTGAATTCAGTTCATATTAGTTCATTTCAGGTCAACTTTAA
The DNA here is from genome assembly GCF_057382275.1 of Copadichromis virginalis. Classification (NCBI taxonomy): domain Eukaryota; kingdom Metazoa; phylum Chordata; class Actinopteri; order Cichliformes; family Cichlidae; genus Copadichromis; species Copadichromis virginalis. Next base: position 37,164,084 of record NC_140634.1, read on the forward strand.
CCTGAGCTGTCATCTTTACAATATGGCCCCATCACTAGATGTCATACCTACCACGCTTTAGGCCTTTCTGCCTCATATATTTAATCTAACTCTAGATGTTTTACTCCCGCAATGGACATCGTCAGTGCCTCAATCAAGTTCACAGGGTTAAAGTCTTTAAGTTCTGGCATAATTTAGTTTTACCGTACCTTTAATTTCTCCGACGTGCCCTGAGCCCATGGCCAAAAGTTTATCCTTCCAGTCCTTTGACAACAGCCTCTCAATGCTGGGGGCCTCTGTTTAGGGGAGGATGAGGGGCGGGGGGGCAGGGGAGAGGGAGAGAGAGAGGGATTCAGATGGCTGGCCAACATGACAATAAAGCTCATTTAAAGTCCATTTGCTGTAATAAAGGCAGCAGCGGCTCAGCCTAATGGCCGCATCAGCAGGAGAGAGAGGGAGAGAAAGGCGGAAAGAGAGGAGCTGATAATCGAAAGAGAGGAAATCTGAAAAACAAAAACAAGTGAGCGAAAAAGGGAGAGAGCGAGGGAGCGCAACGCAAGATAAAGAGAGAGACAAGTGGAGGAGATGGGGGGAGAGAGAGAGAGACGAAAAAAGAGAGGCTTTTTTCCCTCTCACCTGCTGCTAGAGAATCATTAGCCCTGTGGGCCCTGAGACAAAGAGGGCCTTAATGCACCCGCCACAATGGACACATTATCAGCTAGTGCTTTGTTTTCAACACACACTCCACACAGACGCTTACAGGCGCACGCACATACACACACGCGCACAAACCACTACCTAAACACACACTCGCAGACTCACTAATTACAATCAAACTATGGTAACAGTTGTGCACACAAGTACACATACAGTGAGGGGAATGGAAATGTCACACGGGTGAGTGTATACTTGGAAAGATCCAATCCTAAAATGTGTGCACATATAAGCACCGGAAAAAAACAAACGCGTACACAGATATATGGCCATGAACCTCGAGTAGTCACAATGTTGGCTGTGATTGACGTGAACGAGAAGGAGAGAGGAGTGATCAGACAAAAGAGGGAGAAAGAAAGAGAGAGTACTTTATTTACTGGGAGCCATCTGCACTTGGGATGGGAGGCCTTCCTAAGGAGAGAGGTTTTACACTTTGAGTACGGAGATTAACCCTATCAGCCAATGCAAACACACACACACTTGAATGTGCTCATACAGTATATGTGGCTCCACACATAGATGTATACACACTTGCAAACGCTGACAGCAGGAAAAAAGTTTGTTTGTCCCCAGATTATTTTCCTTCCCCTATAATGACAAGACTGATTTAAGAAAAGTCTTAATCTCGCTGGTGTGAGACAGCCTGCATGCATAAACCCATACACATGCATACTGATGCACAAACACTCAGGTTTTCCACAGAGGAGAGGGGGGGGATGTCCGGTGTGTTGAGTTGAACAGCTTAGTGCATCTTTTCCTCTAAAAGAGACACGAATGTACACATATCTTCCACACTCAACAACAAATCAGAGTACACAAAAAAGCAGCACTTTGCCTAAACTTCTTTCTTTCCTTCTCATCCGTCTATTTCCCTTTCTGTCCACAGTGGAGTGTTGACAAACCACCTGGAGATTTAAAGGATTTAAACGACACCCGATCACCTGCAAACCTGCACGCAAGCCCCCCTCACATAATGACACACACTCAAAAAATAGAGCACATTAATTTCTGCTTCCCTCAAGGCCTGAATCAGGTCCTTTCCTCTGGCGTGGAGACGACAACATCCATGCCCTGCTGATTACAGTGAGCACACATTTGCAAAAAACACACACCTCGGGATCAACGCTGAACTTCGAGCCAAGTCCACTTCTCACTTTTTCCTGTTCGTCTTCCCACTGTCCTTGCCCTGTTCTGTCCTTGAGTCTTCAACGCTGCCACTTAACCAGTAAGACAGCAGCCCTAGTGCTTTCACTCAGAAGCCACTGTAGCCTTCAGGGAATCGGTTCACAGCAGGATGAAGGTAGGGCGAAGAGGAGGAGCACGAGTCTATAGAGAGTCTTTTGCAAAAACATGCATAGAAAGAGTAGAAGAAAGAGTGTGCTCCTGTGTCCCCCCACCCTCCACGACAGCTGTCTCACCATCACCCCAACAGGTGCTATTAGCCCCTGGCACTGCCTCTTTCTCTCTCTCCTTATTTTTCTCTGTCTCTCACTCCCCTCCCCCCAGCCCCCTCTCCCTCAACAATGACAGAGGCTTTTAAGCCAAAGAGCTTTGACAAGTGAGAGGGAACAACAAATGGCAGTGTCGCCTGTTCTCTTTCCATTGCACTCCCTCTCTGTCTCCATCTCCTAGTTATTATTTTTATTTATTAACAGGGCTGCAGCCATTGTCCCCAGTGACAGGCTGGGGCCACTTTAACTATTAATAAAAGCCAAGAGGCTCTTTCATTGTGCGGCGGATGGCAAAATGGGAGGAAATGGGCAGGAGGAGCTGAGAGGGAGAGAAAAGAGGGGATGAGAAGGAAAGAGGGGATGGCGTGCTGTATCTTTTAGTGGGATGTTGATTGATGTGGCGAACACTAAGAGAAATGAACTTCCACTGTCACCCATGACAAACTGCAAAAATACACGCACACAGAAATAGAGGTCAAGAACCCACACATACATGTGCGAATCAGTTAAAATGATCTGTTTGAACCACAGACTGTAAAATAAAGATGGACATGGACTCTTTGACATCACTCATTGCTTTCTGGGCTTTGCATTTTGAAGCCACAATATTTGGGTGCTGTTTTGGTATCAGAAGTAACCATATTTGGATGAGAGGGTGGCGTGCCAAGTTATTGGCTTAGACTATCCAGCTACCTCTATAAACTGTATGAATGTAATGCAATGATGTTCTGTACCACACAGCAGGCTGTGTTATTTACTGCGTAATTCCATTAAAATTCTCCAAAAACCACAAACATCACAGAGACAGCTGAGAAGATCAATTCAGTGACTCAAATTAGTGGTGGTGACACCTGACAGACAGCAACAGACAACATTTGTCTGCATTGGTTAGCTGTTGTTCGACTGTTTGCTACTGTTAGAGAAACTTTCTTTGAAGTGGAGAAAACATAGTTAGACTCTGACGCTTTTTAAATAAAGTCTCATACGATGTGCGAATTGAATGAAACTGTTTATAAGAAGTAAAGTGTCATTTTTAGAGCACTCGACATTAGCTATATATATATATAATGTTATATAATATGAGATATAATGTTAGCTTATAATCAACTGTTGTCGTTTAGCTGGTCCATTGTCAGTCCTCAATCCAGTTCAGGAGTTGAGGCTTGAGGTGAGGAGCAAGCTGTGTTGTCTCTTTCCTTCACATTTTCCCTTCTTCAGTGAAGAGGACCCCTTTTCAGCTTTTATCCTGTTTTCCTTCTCTCACCCCAACCGGTCGCAGCAGATGGCCCCGCCCCTCCCTGAGCCTGGTTCTGCCGGAGGTTTCTTCCTGTTAAAAGGGAGTTTTTCCTTCCCACTGTCGCCGAAGTTCTTGCTCATAGGGGGTCATATGATTGTTGGGGTTTTCTCTGTATGTATTATTGTAGGGTCTACCTTACAATATAAAGCACCTTGAGGTGACTGTTGTTGTGATTTGGCGCTGTATAAATAAAATTGAATTGAATTGAAAAGCTGATCAAACATAGGTATGATCCTTCATATCTTGAGTTTGAAGGTGCAGACATGAATACGGGTTAACTTCTTTTCACCTTTGGTGTACTACATATGAGGCCATATGAGGTGGTATTTTGTTGTCCACTGTGTGTTCAAAATGGCGGGGCGACATGGCACCTTCCTCAAAATGACACACACTCCTATGTATTTTTAATAAGTTATAAGATTGCTTTCAGAGATATACACATCGTATACTAATCAATAAATCTTTATTAAATAACCTAAAAAAAATGACCGACTGTGCCATTTATACTTAAACTTTAAGTGAAAGGCTTTTAACCATGGGAGACTGTGGGGACTAACGTGCTTTTGGAGCCATCCTAGTGGTCACTAAAGGAACTGCAGCCCCAAACTTCGTTTTTAAGCCCCAGAGGTTGCCGTTTGGTTTAGAAAGCCTGAAACTGTGACCTGTCTATGCATTATCTTCTTGTTCACTAGTTCATTAGAAGCAAATCGCTTGTTTTTGTCTTCCTTCTAAAAATATATATATAAATACGTCCACGGCTGATGTTCCACAACAACAAAAACAACTTGTCCAATACAAATCGGTTCTTGAAAGACTCTTTCCACCTCGTTCAGATTCAAGCATTTATTTCCTTCAGCTCAGCATATGGAAATGCACTTAATTCACTCTTCATGTTCCATAATGTTTTAAGAAGTCTTTTTTTTTTTTTAAATAAAATCTGCTTGATAGCTGAATGGAAACATAGCAAGAATCTACTAGTGCTAATTACGGGCCAAAAATCACATAATAAAGGAGGACAGCACAACACTTTCCATGAAAATACGAGACACTACTCCCTGTTTCTCTGACGTATGGGATGCTGAGTGTGTATGCGAGTATGTGTCTGCGTATGTTGGTGTTGTGTGAGGTAAGCGGGTGGAGTCTGGTGCCCACGCACGGGTGTGGGTCGCATATTTTCAGGATTGGGTGGTGTGAGATGAGGGTGAGGGAGGATACCCCGTGAGAAAAAAATAAGGTGTGAGGGGAGTTTATTGTGTTAAAAGAAAAATTAGGCAAGAGGAAGTGTTGAGTATTTAAACTGCAGTTCTCTCCATTATTCGCTTCTTAAGTTGCTTTAAGGATGTAAATAATGTTGAAAATATCACACATACATATTCTGAAAATTCTTCAGCTCCTTGTTTAAACTGTATGATGTCTGCACTGAGTAAAATACCAACACACGTCATTCTAGATGTTTTTCTGCGCATTTCCTTCAATTTATATTTTTTTGCCTGCAACATTTTGGCGCTTGAATCAATCAGAGTGGATTAGGCAGTTTCAAAAATCATCTTTCCTTGTTTTGTCTGTATGGTTTGGAGCGTACAGTACAAACAACTGGTGATCCCACTGTTGTATTTTCATGCGTAAGCGAATGAATTCATCCGAGGGCGACGTTCTGATTCGGATCCCGCACAGCTGAGAAGGATTCTGGGAAAAGCAGAGGGGGGAAAGCGCTGACAATAACTCTGGAATCGTCGGCTATTATTTTGGCTCATTGGCTCAAACGGAGTCAAGCTGCTGCCCTGCAGCCGAGCCAAAACAACCCCGTCCACCTGCCGAGAGACGGAGAGAGAAACAGTGTGTGTGTGTCTGTGCGTGTGTGTGTGTTGCAGCAAACCCCCGTCCGGCTTTTGGATCCACAGTAAGCTTTTGGTTCGGGAGCTGCTGGAGAGAGGAGAGAGAGAGAGAGCGAGGGGAGGAGACTCAACCTCAGTCCAGCTTGCTCGGACCAACCTTACGAACAATGCCATCTCTCTCTCTCTCCCTCTCTCACTTTCTATTTTTCACTCAGACGTTTTGCCCTGAGTCACCAGAAGCAGCCAGCTCTATTTTTCCTATTATCTCATATTTGTGAAGACTGGAGACCTTTAAAGGAAAAGAAAGGGGGGTGGTGGTGAGGAGGAGGAGGCGGAGTGGTGTGTGTGGAAAGAGAAAGAAAGAAAAAGAGAGAGAGGCAGAGAGGGGAGGAAAAGAGAGAGTATGAGAGACAGCGAGCCCGGGTCCTCGGGTGCACAACAAAGGGGCCTCTGTGCCAGCGCCAGGCCCAGCCGGGCTCAGAGGAGGGTGGAGGATGAAGGAGGAGAACGAAGACAAGGAGGAGGAGGAGGGCCCACAGGAAAGGGCCCTGGCTTGGGACCCGTGGCCGGCGCTTATATCCCGCAAAACAGGCTCCACATTGACTTGGGCCTTGGCAGCCATGAGGAGACTCCATCTACTCCTCCCCCCTCTAACCCCTTCCTCCTTCATTCTCCTCCTCCCCAACTGAGCAGGGGTCAGCTTTGAATAAGCAATTATACAAGCACTGGTGCAGTTTGTCTAAGACTGCCACCCTGAACACAGAAGTATTGAGATGGCAGGAAGAAGCAACAGAGAGGCAGCGAGTGGGGCACTAAAACGTGTGGTGACTTCTGCAGTTAAGAAAGCAAAAAAGCACACACGCACATTAGCTGGTGGTCATCACAGAGACAGAATACGCATGTCTACATGTGATCTAAAGATTAGACTATAACTAGATTAAGGTAACTCTGTGCAACAGTCATGCAAACACCTTAACAAGGTTACCCTAAATGAATCAAAGTCAAAATCACAGAAACATAACTGATTTGACCTGCTCGTCATTTTGGATTTATAGCCTTTAATCAGAATTCTCTCACGATACAACAACTGATGAAATTTCTTAATGCATCTAGACATTCGAGTCAGCTATAAAACAAATCTGATTATTCCGAGCTACATAAAAGCACTAATCAAACTTTCACCTTGTATCTGGGGGGTGGTGTACTGTACGAAAAAGACTTATAAGCACCAGTTTGAGGATGGAGTCAAACACACCTACACATGGATTCGTAATTAAGAACGACGTTTGATTCCAGATAGCTTCAAGCTGTAATTACCTGACTTAATGCTTCACCTAAAACAGATTTATTCCGGTATATCTATACTTACTCCAAAAAAGCAAAAAGGTTGGTTGTTACTATTTACAAAATTGTAGCTAACCCAGTCTCGCAGCAGTAAAACGCTTCAACTTTAACAGTCTTTTACATTATGGAGGTGTTCAAAGAAACTTTTGAATTTGGAATACAACTCACTTATTTACACCCTCTCGATACCGCAGCTCTTGCTTTGCACAGTCTGTCTACCCCCGACTCCCCCCTCACGCTGACGGCGCCAACACGCTCCATTACGAAATGATGATGTTGATATTTTGATGATCAATTCATGTCTGGTTGAGCTGGGCCATGTGTCTGGACACATTTTCATCGATTCCTTCTAAAGACAGTCCAATCGTTCCAAAGCAATGAGGATGGTGCCAAGATTATGGGCAGTCTCTTGTTTATAAAAAAAAAAAAGGGAAAAAAGGAAAAGGAAACAGAAACAGGGGCACTATGTTTCAGAGAGGAGATGTATCAAAAAGCTTTTTGTCCAAGCCCACCTCGCACCACCACCTCCGCAAGGTTAGCTGCTAAAAGTACCAATTACTGGCTTGTTGTTGGGGAGAACGGCGCTTGGCAACAGTTGCCGCGGTGGCCGGGCCTCTGTGTAAACACTAAAATCCCTCTCCTCCTCCTCCTCATCCTCCTCCCTCCTTACTTTCTAACCCCCCCGCCCCCCCAGTGCTCCGTTTCTCCCACTGAAGCAGAGGATCGCAGCAAGAAACAGACAGAGGATGTGTGTGCGTGTGTGTAGATTCAGTCCCTGGTCGGCCTCAGTGTCCGAAGTGACTCTTCATTCAGAAGCTGCTCCAACTTTAGTTATTAATAAACACCCAGACCACTAGACTAGGGAGGACACCAGCACACGCAGACTCAAAGTATCTGGCATGCACTCACGCTGAACAAAATCAACTTCAGAGAGTTGCGAGGTTGTTTTTCACCTTTTAATGTAAGTTAGGTTTTTGGGTGAAGCGACGGGGAAGGTGGGGGGGACATATGGCCCTCCCCTGAAGTGCTGTGACAATCTCAGCTGTGTTTCGGTGCGACACACCTGTTAATACAAACCGTCACACACGTTATCACTTGCCAAAACACCTGAAGTCTAACCGAGCGGGGCGCTTTATTTTAGTCTTAAGTTGTAGAAAAAGGACACGTTTTTATTTTTTTTTCTCTCGTGCTGCAAAAAGAAAAGATCGACTTTTTTTTTTGCATTCTAATATTAGGAATTGCATGGATGTATGGCAACATGTTTCCATTAAGTTCTAAGAATAGGCCGCGCCACATAAAGCGAACATTTACAAGGGTGTCAGTCAACAATTTAATAAATTGAAAATCCATTTATCTGAATGCAGAGTTCTGCCCTTCACTCCACTGCCTTTCCCTAACAGATGGTGTTGTGGGTGCTTATGTCCAATTTGATTTGAACCAAACCCTCAGCCAATTTTTACACTGGCATGAAATCTCAGCGAGCCAGATCCACACACTGGCAGTCAGAAATAGCAGCGGAGAGGGCGCGACATTGTGAAAGAACGATGAAGGGCAAAATCTGGAGCGACATTCGAGAAAGTCGCACAGAAACTTTTCCTTGTTGTTTCATTTCGCTTGTGTGTTGTTGCATTATTTTTTTTCCCTCCCTTCTTCTCTCCTCTGCGTGTTGTTTTTGTGCCGAGCCGGTGAAATTAGCGATGCTATCTTAATGCTGTGTTTTTGCGGGAGACAGAGAAACGTTCCTTTCACACACACAGACATACACACAGCATTTTCCCAATTGCCTCTGTGACCTCCATTATCATTAAATGGTGTTTGATAGGATCTAGACATTTGAATCCACTGCGGACTAATTCAGCTCAGCCCCTGATAGCCGCTGCCACCACACCTTATTAGGGACAAGCTATGGGACTGAACACAGATCCCATTTTCATTTTACTGCCTCATACTTTACAGGCTGAAGAGACCAAGTGTCAACTGAAGTACTGATAACCACCAAATACTGCCTGCTAATTGCCTGGTTAACAAACAGAGCCTCATGAGAGACTTTTGAATAGATAATAGAAGTTCACATGCAACAATGGGTCATGCTGTATTTAAAACTCAATGTATTCACTGAGGAGCCTCTGAAAAGCTGCTCTGTTGCCACATAAAAAACCCTGCATCTTGTGACTGTGAACTTTAAAAATAAAGAAAGAAATAAAGAAATACAACTAAGAAAATCTCTGTTTTACCTTTAGATTTTTTAAATGATCCAATATGTTTTCAGCCTGTTTAACAAGGGTTTAAATATGGCTTGTGATGTAATCTTTCAACTAAACTATGTAAATCGCTAAAATTAGGTTTTCAGCATCTATTAGTTACTTGCAAATTCAAATGCAATTTACCTGAAGTCTTTACTTTCATGGAAAAATCAGATTCATACCAATGAGCTGTGGCTCAACCAATCAGATAAGCCATCTAAAGTAAAAGGGAAAAAAAATCATTAAATGTGTTTCTATAAGGATGGAGTTAAATACTAGGGGCCAGTGCTCTTAACGCATGCACATCTCTCCCTGTCAAAAGCATCCTGTTAAAGTGGGCCAAGGCATGTGCACCTTGTGTGCGTGTGTGTGCATGTGTGTGTGTCACACACAGTGGCTCAGGCTGCTGTAATGGAAAATGACACTTGCAATCTGTCTCGTGGCAATAACCCCTCTTCAGTGCTCTTGTCTCCACTCCACGCACGCACACACACACACACACACACACACGCAACACACTCGACGTCTCTGTCACTGCAGCAGCCCCCGGGCCGTCCTTGTCACTGCACAGCTTTATTGCATCACTTTAACGTGACAACAAAAGAAGACATTGTGTATTGGGCCTGCCGAGTATAGAAGGGGAATGGACCCACGCATTAACTACACAAGAGACAGACTGAGAGTGCGCGCTTCCGTGCGCGCGCACGCATAAACACACACGCAGACACACAGCAGCAGCGTTTTCTCTTGCGAGTCATGACATTTTTCGTCTGCCTGTCAAAGCAATGACAGAGAGACAGACAGAACAGCAAGACACTGCTGACACACTAATGCTGTTTTGCATGTTGAAAGCCTATTCAAACAGTGCTGAGCTGTGACTTTAACCTCTTATGTGTGTGTGCGCGTGTGAGACTGATGGGTGAAGACCGTTATTTCTGATGTTATCATAGTTTGGCCCTGTGTTGGCTGTTTGATTGACAGTTGGCTTGGCTTTAGAGTGGCTTTGCTTTGCTGGACAGCGGAGGCGGGATCCGCCTATTCCAGTTAACGCGGACGCCGCTGACAAGAGCAAACAGACACGCACACATGCGCACACACTTCTCCCTCTGTTTATGTGTCTGTTTGAGTCTTGATATCCATCTCTGTCTCTTTTTTGTCTTTCTTCTCTATGTGTGAATGTTTGTTCCATCTGTGCGCTGAACGGCTTGAGACAGAGCATGTTGTAAAGTCTTAAGAATAGCCCACATTGTCCTGTGTGCAGCTCAAAGATAGGGCGACAGACATGTGAGAACCATTAGACCAATGGCAACAACAGTCCAAACAGCAGTGGAATGTTCTGCTGACTAGCATGTGTGTGTTTGCGTGTGTGTGTGTCTGACCTGTTGGAGCCTTATGGGTCACCGTGCACCAATTACTCGGGCATGTCAACGTCGCTCCTTGTAAATCTTTTCCTATTCTCAAGTTTTCCTGGCAAGATTACGCCGCAGTTAGGCGAAGAAATAAGTTTGGTTGATGAGATGCCTCGTTGATAACAACTGATGGTTAGGTCACGTTTAGATCACTTAGCCATCTGTGGCTAGCAAATAGGAAGAGTAAAACTCGCGCATTAAATGACAGAGTTGTGGGTGTCTTTGCCTTTATTTTACGAAGCAAATGACAGAGATAGACAGAAAGAAAGGGGGAAAGAGCAGGAGAAAGACCCGGAGTAAAGGTCTGGCTAGCCTGGATTTGAACCAATGCCTCTGCTGACATTTGAGCAACTTGATATAATTAAACTATAACGAGGGATGACGTAACAACAGTGAAGTAAAACAACAACCCTGTGGAGGTGACAGTGATGTCATCAGGGTTACTGTACTTCCCCTCAGTCTTTAGACTTACAATTTTTAACAAAAAGCACCAAATACAAGTTTCCAAGTCAACATTTTGGGAGCTGGAAGACAAAGTGTTTGGGAACTGAAAAGTGAACTTCTGCCGCTGCTTTAAACGGCTCCTTTCTAAAGTTGTGAGCTGTGCTTGACGACCCTTTCAGACATATTCACTCTCACACTTAAATCATACAGAGCCAGCAGAAGAAAAACCTGCCTGAAACCAAGCGTTTAGAGAAGTCTGGAGCCCGAGCTTATGCCTCACGGGTATTACTTGTACAAAATGTTGACCTTATTATTTGAAACTTTGGTCTTGTTTAATATGAACATTCACCTCTATACAAGTAATATACTATAGAAGATAACAGTGTAACAGGTCTACCCACTACCAGCTGAAGTTTGAAGTGGGTTAAAACAGCTGTCAAAAAATTCAAATTCAATTTACTCAAAGCCAAAATCTGATTGGAATATCTGCTACGACACTGCTTCAGCTTTTCTTTGGAAATAAACTAGAAACCAATGTTTATCAAAACATATTGTGGTTCTTTTTTTTTAATTAAATCAACCCACGCTTAATCTTATCATTCATATCTTTTTCAGAACAAGATAACTGAGTCAAGTCGGGTGCATGAACTCTATTGATAAATATCACATCACATTTATTGTAAACCCTTATAAACACAACATGTTGTGTGGTACTTATTTTCTCCCTGAACATTCCTGTCTGTGTTGACCCTCTTTTCCTCCTTCTCCCACAAGACACCCATGACTCCTTGATTGGACTAATTGTCCTAACAACGTTTGGCTCGCTGGAAACTGGAGACTAGAGTGGGGTATAATAACCTTGGAAATAACTTTGTTAGTGTAATTCAACACACCAACAAAATGGACGAGGCCGTGATCGGCAGTAAAATGGGGTAAAATATGGTTCAGTTGGTGGGTTACAAAACAGCAACAAGCGTAAACTGACAATCTTATCGTGGGATTGGGAGGTGGGGGGTACACTACAAATAGGGCTCAATATTAGAATATCTGAGTTTGGGAGAAAGAGTGCCAGATAAACCAGCACCACCTTAAAAACGTCTCTCTGTGTGACTCTTCTTAAGCCACCATCATGAGACTGAACTGATAAAAAGATAAAATATGAATATATCACCACCAGTATCACCACTACAGGGCCAGCAACCCACCATATGACACACACAGACACACACGTGTACCTCCAGTGAGTCTGCAGTCTCTACCCACATCTGATGGAGCCATAGATAGCACTGTTACTAATCGCTGATATTCACAGTTGATCATAATTTTAAATCATCATTTTACTAACAAACTTTAACAACAAGGAACCACATTCTAAATTTAAGCAACTGACAGGCAGAAAATGGTTCTTCATCAAATGTCTTTTACTTGAATGTACCGATTGTGAACATTTGGGTTGACGCCAGTATTTTTGCTGTGTTTCTATAGTTATCTATTCTCTCTTTTGTGCAGGAAACCTTTAAAAAAAACTTAAAATGAGAAAACTGACCGTGTTTCACAAAATCAGAAAATTTACAGAGAGGGCAAAACTGATTTGGCAAAAGAAATTGGCAGCTCCATCCATCCATCCATTCGCTTCCGCTTATCCTTTTTTTTCAGGGTCGCGGGGGGCGCTCCAGCGCTAAACATCACTAATGACATCACTAAATGTCATTTCTTTTGCTATTATCCACCAACAAGGAAATTCAGCTGATCCATCAGAGGTTGGTTAGTACTACTTGTCTTTTATTATTATTTTTAGACAAATATCTAATTAAAACTAACTTTTGAATGACAAACTGCTTAATTTAAGATCCCGAAATGGTTAAGTGGTGTCTCTTCACTTCAAAGTAACTGTCCACAACAGGAAGACTTTTAGCATCGTCATTTAGTGCGCCAAGATTTCTTCTATTAAATTAAGGGACTCACAAGAGTCATATTTCCTGTCTGCTAAATGCCCGCTCCCATGGTTTACAGCCCCGAACACAACTTAAGAAAACGCTGGTAAAGTCATTCTTTGAGTTTAGAAAATTCCTCGAGCCCCACTCAGAACATTAAGTATTCTTCTTAACTGGAACCGGTGTGAGTATTGCTATGGTTAAAGACAAAAAAACCCTTAAAAGATGACTGTCTAAGTGAGTCTTTAGCAACTCTGGCAGTGTATTAATGATCACTGCAGTATCTTGTCATATACTCTTTTATACTGACTGTCTGTGATGTTTTGGAAAGGCTACAGAAACACACACCTGGGTTATAGAGAAGACTGGCATACAACAGCTGATTTGCTCTGTCAGTATTACAATGAGCCAAGAGGCCAAGTGCTTGTGTGTGTGTGTGAGTGCGCGTGTGCATGTGCAAGCACACTTGCATCTGAGCATGTTTGGATGTTTGAATATGTGTGTGTGTGTGTGTGTTTGTGTGTAGGTGACAACTCCAGCCCCAAACTGACTGGCATCTGGCGGTGGCAGTTGTTTTAACAGCTGAGCTGACAGCATTAATCCGAACGCACCCAAATCAAAAGGAGACAACACCTGTTCACTGCTCCTGAGCCCAGCCGAGGAAAGGATGAGGGGGGGGGGGGGGGAGAAGAGGGAGGATGGAAGAGAGAAAGACGCAGAGCGAAGTATGAATGAAGGCAGGGAGTGAAAGAGATGGAGGGTTGGTGATTAGAAGCAGGTGGAAAGAGTGATGGGGACAAAGGGAGGTGGAAGGAGAAAGATGAAGGGAGCGTGGCGGAGAAGAAGAATTTAGGCATAGATAGGAGAGGGGTAAAAAGCACGGAATGAGTGAGAGAAGAGAGAGATACGAAGGAAGGATGGCATAAAAAGCAAAGGAGGGGATGGGGAGAAAATGATGAGAGCGGGCATACTGCCAGGCAATACACACACGGCACTCTTTCCCTTGAGCGAAGCGGAAAGGGGCAATGGGCCAAACAAGGAAGGAGGGGGAAAAACAGAGGGAAGGGAGGGGGAGAGGTGAAAGGATGGATCCCACAGGGAGACAGAGAGAGGGAAAAAGGTGGGGTGTGGGGTGGCAGACAGAGGAGAACAGCAGCGATCTACCCAGAAGAAAATCAGAGCTCTGACTCGAGTCGCTGATGGTGACCGCTCTGCTGGCCAAGCAGCAGGGAAAGAAAAGAATGCAGCGCAGACCCTTGCTCCTTAACATCTGGCTCAAATAAGGCCGGGGTCATGCTGAAGGGGCAGGTCGTGACCTATGCGGCTGACAACACAGACGCTGCCACTTCATCTGCAGGACCTTACCCCTTTGAGCAGCCAGCCCGGGGTTAATTAATAAAGACCTTGTGGTTTCAAAGACTGACACACTGACTGGCTGCTGGACCAGACTAGGACTGGCTTCCTGACACACTACAAGACAGATTTGTTACTCTCTGCGTGCTGAAGAACACCACCTTAATATCTGTGATATAGGACGGAGCAGAAACGGTGGGGCTGGCTCGTGGGTGGTGACTACGTGGATAGCTGGCGTGTGGCCATTCGCTATCCCTGATGCATCATGGGAAGCTGTGACTCCTTGGTCAGGTCAAACAGCTTGGTGCATTTATCATGCATGTGTATGCAGACTTGAAAGTATGTGTGTGCAGAGAATATAACTAGAGCTATGTGGTGACATCAATCCCACGCCTCCAATCAGGTTGTTAAAGCCCCTTTACATCCATGTCAGGCTTTAAATCCTGCTCTGGACGCTGCTGACATGGGCGAGAGCGGACTACAGCTCTGACGCTTTCACATCTGTGTTAGAGCTGAGATGTAAAATTGCACTGAGCAGATTGTGCTACTTTGCAACAAGCCTACATGGATTATACAGGGGAAACCGGAGTGCAGTCCCTTACACACATACTGTATACGTTACCACAATGTACAGCAAGAGATTTGGTTAATGTATGGAATAAAAAGTACAGAAAGTCTGCTAATAAGCTAATCACGGAGGATACTCGCTTCTGTTTAAAATACATGTTTTATATCCTACAGAAAATTATACATTGGCCTTTATAGTTTTGATTTTAAAGCTTTCTGGTCTTCAGGCTGTATATCAATTACACTACAAGTAAAATTATGTTTTGGTGGAACTTTATAAGACAGATTAACTGAACATGCAAAAGGTTACTAGTGTAACACAATGATATAGTCAATGAATTATGAATTATGAGGTTTTTATCAGCACCAGAGCACATTAAGCACATTGTTGTGCCCAGTAAGTAAATGACAGACCTGTAATTAACCGAGAAATACAAAATATAAAACAGGCAGCTCATACACTACAGCATATATGTTACTCAAGTTCTCAAAAGCATAACTTGTGAGCAATTTCCACCTATTTAAAGTCAGCTCAGTGCCTTCCTGTGCACGCACTACAAAATGTACACATTAAGAGAAGTTTGTGGAAACCTTGCAGCTAAGTGATACCTTTTTATATTTTGTTGTGGCAAAGAGTCAAGATGAAAAAAAAAAGAGAAAAACTCGAGCATTTCTTTCCAAAATGCAACATCCACCTACTCACAAAGTAACTGCTGGTATGTCACTAAACTACTTAATGGAAGATTGTTGAAGTTGTTGGCTAACTTGACAATTTTTCTCACAAAGTAAAAATGTTGGAGGGCACAGTTATTTGGCCCCTTTGAAAAACTGGTTGAACTCCAAACAGCAATTGCACCACAGTGTTTCTCAGAGTGTTCTTGTTGCTTAAGTGCCTCGGTGAAAAGTTTGGAGATTTTCTGCCGCATTTCATATCCTTTTGATAACGTAATTGAGGGACAAATGAAAGTCAGCGCACTCTGCACAAAACTCATTAATCTTGCAGCCATTTTGCAGCATAAAAACATTCCTCTGACTCTCCATGGGAATGGGAGAAAAGACCAAAAGGAAAATGAGAGAAAAAGGAAGAAAAACAACAAGTGGGTGTGCAAATGAAGAGAGTTTATGAGAAAGCTGAATAGATAAATCATGGATTCCGCTGATTTGGTCATGGGACATGACGCTGAATGGAAATTAATGGGTGAGTGCCAAAACACTGGGGCCTGTCTAATATTTGGGAGTTAGGCCTTTATGGGAGACTCACACAAATACACGCGCACAGAAGCCCAAACATGTAGCACACATGCACAATTACAATCTCACCTTGAAGAAACGCACACCTCTTGCCCAACTCATCATCAGATATCCACAAACACACACACACTGTACTCTAGGACAGTCAAACTGTGACTAGGTCACAGCAGCTAAGCTATGGAAGCCCCGGCTGATTCATGAAGCTCGAGCCTTTGTCCTTAACTTAATGCCACGCCGGGGGGGCAATAATACACACAGGCGCACACACACACCTTAAGAAAAACCACAGGACCCTCTCTCCTCTGTGTAAGCGCTTTTATGCTCATGTATTGGACAAAAGCTGGGGCACTGCTTTTCCCCTCAAAAACACAAACACACACACACTATTCATCTACTTAATATTGCTCATCTGGACACGGAAGAATGGCAGAAAAAGAGTTTCATCCTCAGCGATTGTCTCGTGCAACGCTGGAGAGAGAATGCAACGCTGAAAAGCGGACGCAAAACAATTCAATGAGAAAAGTGACTTGAATGCGCCTTTCATCAAGCCAACAATGGCCAGCCCCACAATAGGCCTCAGGTTCGCCCCATGACGTTGCCTGTTTCTCATGCCACAAAAGGAGAAAGAAGAAAGAACGAAAAAAAGGAAAAGAAAAAGAAATGCCAAATTGACTCGATTTGAATTGTGAGCCATGTCCATGATGATTTTTTCCCCTTTCTATAACAAACCCAGCAAAGTTAACTAGCACAATGAGACTCGGATAAGTGGAGAGAACGATAAATAAAAAGGTTTGGTTTTCTTGGATAAGCAACATGAGGCGTCCACTTTTTCCTGCTTCAAAGTGAGTTTTATTTCAGCAAAAGGTCGTTGTTTCTTTCTTCTTCTTCTTTTTTTTTTTTAATGTGGAGATCTTTCTAAGCAAAGAATGTTTGAATTTTTTACTACTGAGGGCTTTTTTCTTTTTCCACCAGGTCACCGAATAGGTGGTGAAGCATAAAACACGAGTCCACATCTCCTTAGGAAAGGGTTCAAGGTAGCAGCAGTCTCACAAGCATGGTGTCAACTTCTCTTCGGCAAATGCTGTCCGTACATTTGGAGCGCTTTGATTGGCGAATGAGAAAAATCACGCCTTTTCTTGCTTCATCCCTTCATTTTTAGCGAGTTGACAAAAGCAAAAAGGAAAAAAAAAAAATCTCTTTCAACGTCCCCCCTCTGTTTGGTTTCACTTGCTTTCCTTTTCCCAGTGCGACAAGAATAATCGCGGCAAACAATGGCTGCGAGAGTCCTGCTGCACTTCATGTTAATTTATACAACTAACTAATTACCAACAAAGGGTGGAAATCACATAAAGACGTTCAACCCGCTCCCACGCTAGGGGTGTGAACCTGCTGCTGTGTGTGTTTAGATCCATATATGTGTGTTGCAGTCTGCAAATTCCCCTCAGGGATCTCTGCTTAAAAAAAAATAAATAAAAAAATCAAGAGGTCTGTGTGGTGACTTGCAAGGGCCGTACATGCCATTGTTGATGTTTGTAGTGTATGCATGTGTGCGAGCGTGTTTGACGTAACCCCCCAGATAGCAGAGAAGAAGTAGGATTAGGCAAAGTGAGGATGAGGAGGGGGTAGAGGGGAGGTGACGCGACTGATGGACGGATGAACAAGAAACTGCCTCGATCCCTCCGCTTCTCTGCCTCCTTTTTTCCCCCTTCCTTTCATTCTCTCTCTCCTTCTTCTTAGGAAGAATGTATCCGCCCTTCCCATTGTCACCCATTGGAGTGTACGCAGGCGTGAGGGAGCTCCGGCCACTGTGCGCTTGTGTGGCACAATGGCCTCGCCTAAGTGCTGTCCTATAAAATGCCTCAGTGCTCTCTAAAAGCAAGCCCCTGGTACCCCTCCATGTCTCGAAAATAGATGAAGTGCTGCGCGTACATGTGCGAGCATGTGTCGGTGACTGTGTGCTGCATGACATCTGTCACTGAGTTGGCATTTTCAGTATGGAAACCTGTGCCTTCGAGGAGCTCGGGGCGGCGAGTACGCTCAGCAGTAAAATACCGTTTTGGTTGACCTTAAGGTTGCAGGGCTGCAGACCGGCGTGCGAGGTTACAAGTGTGTGGGGACGAGTGCGTCTCTTGTTTCTCTGCACGTATGTACAAAATTAGGTGATAAAGAAGAGTGGCGAGGCTCTGACCTCAAACATGCACGCTGGCTCGCTGAAACGACAGCGTTGCCATTTACTGACCCCGACAAACACTCTGACAGGAGAGACACATACATCAAATACATGACAGTATTATTGCTTGTACTCTCATTCATATCGATGGCAGTAGACTCAGGTACATTTTTTCTTTTATGCAAATGTTAACGTTTACTTTCAAACTAGTACAAAACTCTTTCCCAAGTTGTATGAAGGAAAGGAAGTGTCACACTAAGAATCCAGTTTCCTGCAGACTTTGGTCTGAATAAAAAGCAAATACCTTTAAAAAGATATTTCAAGGCTGTTTCTTGTTTTTCTCAAATCTTCAAATGCTAAAATGCCTAAATGTTGTTAAGTTGAACGGACAGCTCACCCCAGAATTTAATTCACATAGCTTTCCTCTGGCCTGTGGTGCTATTTATCCATGTAAACTGTTGTGGTGTGAGTTGCCCAGTTTTGGAGACATCTGCTTTCTCTTAAATGTAATGGAATGAAACAGGACTTGCCCTGAGGTGCCCAAAGCACCAAGGAAAAAAAAAAAAAAGTACCTATAAAAGTAAGCTACAATGTTTCTTTCTTGAAATAATAATAATACATTTTAATGATATAGGTAATATAACGAGGTGGTTGCTCAAAGAACAGCTTTGAGCCTTGTTATAGTGTAATCACATTCGTGTCGGGACAATTTTCATTCTAGAAAACTACACCTAGCGAAACATTGAGATGGTGTGACAGGATGTAAGCATTAATGGTGTCTCCCTCACCTGCGCTCTTTGATTCGTTTACTGTTCATAGACTGTAAAAAGTAAATACTGTCCACATTAAACTATTTGCAACAAGATTTTTGACTTTTCTGAGTAACTGGGTCTCAGTTTTTGCAACAGAATGTAAGCTAAATACAAAGTCGAAAGTTGTATCTACCAAAAAACACATACAGCAGATTTTCTGAGCGACTTCAGGCTGGGAAGCTTTGTTTATCCCTGTAACAGCTGAAGCTAAAAAAGAAAAAAAAACATTAAAAAAAAAAAAAATCCCAAAGGCTATGAAGCCCCAGTGACTGGTAGCTGTAGCTGGGTAGCAGAGGGTCAACAGACGGGTCCAGAGATGGAGCTCAGCTGGCACTTAATGTGCGAGCCACTTACAGTCCATGCCGCCATGTAGTGAGACGAGGAGAGGAGAAGAGAGGAGAGAAAAGGAGAGGAGAGGAGGGCAGTGGAGGCACCACTCCAGGGGCCGGGAGGAACATCTGTGCCCCATTTAGTGATGTTACTCCTCCTTTTAATTCCCCTCATTTTTCCTTTTGCAGCTTATAACTTCTGTCTGTATGTCTGTCTGTCTGACTGGGCTAATAGGTTATCACTGGGGGTTGCTCTGTGGCGTATGGGTCACAAAAGGTTAAATGATGACTCCGAGGTAGCTGTCCAGGTGTGCATGCGTGTGCTCGTGCAGCCATCTCTCTTGGGTTTCTGCACCGCGTCTCCTCTTGACCCCGAGCCTCCTGCCATGCTCTGCACTCTGCACTCATAATTCCATGTAATGGCACAACGCACACGCTCCAGCATGAGCCGCTTGCCTGACGGCCTCTCGCATCGAGTTGAACGCACAGGAACGCACATGCACGCACGCTTTGTCATGGCATTTTTATCTTCGCCTTGTCACTGCTGAAGAATTTATTAAAGACAGAACGCTGTGTGTCTGTGTGTGTGTGTCTTTGCACATGTTTTGGAGCAGTGTGTTTGAGAGAGTGTGCGCGTGTGTGTGTGAGTATCTCGCGGGTAGCAGGTGGCCGTGGATTAAGACAGGAGATGAATGTAGAGAGCAGGAGAGCGGTGGAGCATGGTTGGGCCAGGCCATGGGGGACAACATGGCTAGTCATTTATTAGAGGCCAACACACACACCTTACATGTATGCAACCAAATGCAATCCTTCCCACAGCAAACACACACACTTTCTGCCACAAATACATATGCAAATGCACATGCGCAAGTATATGTGCTCCCAAAGGCTTTAACAGCACTCACACTGACCTAGTATCTACTATCTCCATTCATCTAGCCTAAGTAGAGCAGCACTAGCCACAGACACAAAACTAAATCTTTCAAACTTAAGGCATTCTTAGCGAGCGTGACTGTCTGTGTGTCTGTGTGTGTGTGTGTGATGTCTAAAGAGCTCAGGGCCTGCCTTCGATAAGTCAAGCCCCTCTTTCTGTTTCAAGATGTTTATCGTTTTCTGACCCATTTTGTGTCCCTGGCCCCTTGTTCACATCCCTCCTGGTGTCAATGTTCGTACACTATGAATGTGTATGTGTGTCTCATTGATCCAGCTGGAGGCTTTGTGTATGTGTGTGTGCAAGAGAGAGAGAGAGAGAGCAGTAATATTCCAGGCCTTTCATAATGATTAAAGCCTTCATTAAATTTTCATCCCAACCTGCTGTTTGCTGCTAATGGCCTTTGTGAGCCACACAGCCAAACAATAGCTAGCCGGGCACAGAACACAGAAAAGGGATTTCTATCTCACGTTCAATACTGCCCCTCATCGTCCCCCCCCCCCACTTCCTCCATTTCCCTCTGCCTCTCTTCATCTTTTCTCAGCCTCCTTTTTCTTCATTTGCTCTCTTTTCTTTTTTCTTTAGCCTGGGTTTGTGTGTGTGCGTGCTGGGTCTTGAGGCGCTGGGGCCTTTTGTTAGCGCGTCTCATTTAAACATAGAGAAGCTAATGCTCCAGGTCGGTTTGGATGCTGCTCCGCTGTGGCACTGTGCTAATGGGGTCTGTGAAGACACTGGTCTTTCTCTTCTTCACTTTCCCTACCTTCACCTTCTGTCTCTTCCTTCCCCTTCTCTCACTCTCCGCTGGCTGACTCATAAAGATCCATTATTGTTGTTTTTTTTCCTGTGCAGCCAGTTCACGAGGTCCACTGAAGCAGCGAACAACCCAAAACACACCTCAATTACAGCTCTACTCAACAAACAGTTCAGTTTTTCTCTCTTTATTTTTTTTTTCCCCTTAAAATGTGACACAACAGGCCTCTCTATCGACTGGAATAAAAACAACCAGACAGCGAGAGCTGACCAACAGTCTCGGCCTTTTGAAAACTCGGCAGAAAAGCCTGGAAAATAAGGTTAGTGCATCGCAGCTTGAAATGAAAGCCTGTTGATGTACTGGCAGAATACAAACACATAATGCACCTACACTTTAAAGGCAAATCCACACTGCACCACTGAGCTGTTTTTTCACCTTTTGGGTATGCGGCAGCATGGTGGCACGGTGGTTAGCACTGTTGCCGCACAGCAAGAAGGTCCTGAGTTCAATTCCACCATCAGGCCGGGGTCTTTCTGTGTGGAGTTCGCATGTTCTCCCCGTGTTTGCGTGGGTTCTCACCGGGTACTCCGGCTTCCTCCCACCGTCCAAAGACATGCAGCTTGTGGGGATAGGTTAATTGGATAATCCAAATTGCCACTAGGTGTGAATGTGCGAGTGAATGTGAGTGCGAATGGTTGTCTGTCCTTATGTGTTAGCCCTGCGACAGACTGGCGACCTGTCAAGGGTGTACCCTGCCTCTCGCCCTATGACAGCTGGGATAGGCTCCAGCGCCCCCCGCGACCCTGAAAAGGGTGACAACAGGTGACATCATACCAACATCATGTCCAACTCTGACAAACTGTTTTTGTTTTTGATGGAAACTGACTCTTAATCAGCTCGTCTCAATCAGGATCTATTCGGGTTAATTAGATAGGACTTTCCTGCACAACAGGTTTTGGTAGGACCCCAACATGTTGCAGGCTCTAAGCTGCATTTCTTAGGGGTGCAGTATATCCTTTAAAGTTGACACTGACTTCTCTGTGAAGCATCTCCACCAATACAGTAACCTGTTATTTATATTAGCACATCTTCCTAAAGGGGATGGACACCTGTTGTCACATTATCTCTTAAATGCATTTCATGGTGACTTAAGCCCCCATTTGTGGGAGCAGTGGACATTAGTGGGCTAACTTTATCTTCTCTAGACTCCAACTGTTTAGCCTGAGGATACATTTGAGAGTCAAATGTGGGGGCTAATCGAGCTTAACTATGGAGGCCCTGCAGAAAAACAATGTTTGGAATCTGTATCCAACAGAACATGTTACAAAATTACTAAGAAAGGTGATAAGATGATCACTGAGCTGAGAGAATTTTTAAGTAACTGCTTCAAATTAAAGCAGGGAAACATTTGGTGATTTGTTAATCTACTAAAGTATGTTTGGAGGCCTTTCACTCTCACTCCAGTGCACACTACACACACAAGCACGTGCATCCACACTTGCATCTTATTTGTCAGGTTGTGATAAATATGCAAGGCACGGTGGACAATAGGCCCAAGCAGCCAATGCTGTCTGTCTGTATGCTGGAAAAAAAACAAAGGCTGGCCTCTCATCTGAATGTGTGTGGGTTCAGAACAGAGGGAAAGAGTGAGAGAGAGAAAGAAAATAAGACAGAAAGAAAGAAAGAAGATGATGAAGAAGAGGGAAACAACAACAGAGTGTAATAAAAGTCGGGCGCAGAGCCAGGGAGATGGTGGGGACCTGCAGATCACACATCTGGCTGTAGCAAGCGTTTCCTTTCATCACTGACCTTCTGGCTCGTTTTTGATCAGCTCCTCCATCTTGCGTTGTTTCAGTGTGTCCACCACATCTGCCAGGCTGCCCTTGCGTCTCTCGGGGGTGCCCAGGGTGCCCGCGGCCGAGCCCCCGTCGCTGCAGAGGCGCCCCCCGCCTCCACCCTCTTCTTTGCCTGGTGAGGTAGCATTGTGCTGAGGGTAAGGACTCAGGGAGCTCCCCTTAGTGCCATCCTGCTCCTGGAGAGAGGAAAGAAGAAGAAGGGGATAGGGATTAATCAATTCTTAGCTTCAAAAAAGTGATTTTAAAGACACAAACAAACTGTAGAGAAAGAAAATTAAGAGGAAACGAGGGAGGAGCTGGCATAAACCCATTCATTATCTCCATCTTTCTTCCCTACTCTTGCTCCTGTTTTCTACATCTCCTGTTCTTATACCCCAAAGCAACAACTTTCATCCCTGTCCAGTTATCTCAAGTTAGGGCATACTACTTCTCTCTCTCTCAGATCCTCTGGAATCTGCATTTGACTGACTTGGAGGTACTTGACAGAACGAGCACATGAAACAGTAAAAGACTGCACACTCTTTAAGTGTCACGCTAACTCTTCATTACAAAGCGTTCAATGGCTTCCTTTGAGGGATGTCCAATGCTACAAATTCCAAGCCCAACTTTCAGCGCTGGTTTACTTTTGTCCTAAGATTTTCAAAAATTAATGCTGTGGATGCAACTCCGTCAAATTCAGAGATAAAAAAAACTCCAAAAACGGCTCCGTTGTGAGGTCAAATCATTCCCCTAAACTCATAAAGAACTGAAAGGGCAAAAAACATCATTGTAGGAGAAAAGACAATCAGCATGTCAGCAACTAATTATAACGTATACAGCTTACAGTAAAGCTCTCTTCTATTGCCAACACGTTTAGTTTAACGATGCTTGGAAGTAATGACTGTGGCTGAAAAAGTGGACTTTGCAGAAGAACAAGTTTACCTCTTTCCACTAAACAATGTTTTTCTTATTGTTTTCTTATTATATTTAGAAATCTGTATCAACTTTCACTGCCATATTTTTGACCACCGACAGCTCGAACGCACTTATTTACATTTAAATAAGCGAGTCTGAGTACGGACGTTATTGTTCCCTTTCAAAACGAAAGCTCAAACATGAACAACAAGCCTCAGGACAGTAGCCGAGTGCTAAGTAACTCTTAGCATCTTAATCTGTGACCCCATAAAACCTGTGTTTGTTTCTACAGGCGGCGTTATAGACTTAACGCCGGCTCAGCCCAATTAGCGGTGACACTGAGAGTGAGGATGCCGTCAGCTTCGAGAGGGAACGCGGTTATCTCTTTGTCACATGCACAGATGGATTCATGAGGGTATATATGCTCTACATGCACAGAAGTGCGCTCCTTCTTGAACTCGCACTCAGGTGTGGTAAACTGTGCGTGTTGCTGTTTAATTACAAAAACAAATGAGTCAGTCAATCAGCCACGCAGTCTGTCAGCTCAGCTCTTCGTGGGGTCAATGGTCCACAGGGTTAATCTTTGGCTAATCTCACTACAGTATGGGGCACGCCACCTGTGACAGCGGCACACATACACCGTACCTGTGTTTGTCTTTGTGTGGGTGTGCATCTGGGAGAGACACAGAGATGGACGGGCATGGGGAGGCGGTGATACATTCCACCTTTAATAATGACATTACAGAGCATTAAGGTGGAGATGGTTTTCTAATCATTAACTCGCAGGCTGCCGGTGGAAGTGGAACTTAATACTAAGATCAAGGTCCACAGTGAAGTCATTTAGAGTCTAGACAGACTGATCTGTGTCTTTAATTTAAAAAAAGCATTTAAATGGGACAATTTAAGAAGAGAAAAAACTCAAAACAAAGTCTCAAATTACTTTTTCTTGTCCTTTTAAGAACATAAAGCCAGGCAGAGGCTTTCCATATCGATGATGCTTTTGTTGTCGGAAGCCAAACATTGTATGAGAGGTACAGCAGACCATTATCACTTGGCATTTTTGACACTTCGCTGACTCTCTGTGTTGGGCTCTGTGTGTTTCCACACTCTGAATAAGTCAGCGCACTCAATAATTCACCCATCCTCTCCTTGGCGTTCTTGCACATGCATTGTAACAGAGGGACAGATTGTGACAGCAATGATAAGGTTGGAACGTTTGTGTATACTGTATATGACGGGGTAATGAGGTTTCAGTCAGTCGCTGCTGAGGCCGCTAACAGCCTTGTGTCACAAGTGTCTTGTGATTTTAAAAGCCCTGAAAGACTTTGCTCTTCTCCTCTGACCACCTGACCGAGTTGATTGCTCGTGCCTCTCTTTGTTCCCTCACCCTCTCGCTGTTCTTCAGATTAGGGAAAGTCAGACTTCAAAAATGAGCGGATTTGTGATTAGGAGTTGCATCAGCGCCGGCACGACGTGCAAATGTAACGAGACGGAGGGAGAGATAGAGCGTAAGAGTGTAAAAGTCAAAGAAAGCAAGAAAGAAAGACTGAGCGAAATCCCCAGAAAAAAAAAAGAGAGAAGCAGCGTTATTAGAGGAAATGAGAGTGAGCGAGAGCGTGCGAGTTGACAGAGAGATGCATGGAGAGAGAGAGAGCAAAGAGGAAAGCAGGCATCTTGAAGGCAGCGGTCACACCTGTCACATCCCATTTATCTAATCCAGCGCCTACTTAAAACAGCCGCACTCTTTCTTTCGAGAAAGATGTCGTGCAAACAAAACAAACAGAACAAGAATATGCAGAGGGAGATGTGGGGGGGGTGGTCGGAGGAGAGATGGAGTTGGAGAGGAGTGGGGGTGAGGGGTTGTCGGATCTCTTTACTCTGCCGAAAAGCTGCCAGAGAGATGTCATCTCGCTGCGTCCAACAATGAAGGTCATTTCCCCAATCAAAGGGAATTAGCAGGGAGCCATGGCTTCTTCAAAGACCTGGTACATTACGGCCTGTGACATTATTTATGTGTGAACTCTGACAGACAGCCTTATCCCGAAGGCAACTTAAATGGCTTATGTTTCTCCCCCCACCTCCCGATCAGCCTCCCGGCATATAATCCACACGCCTCGCTGGCGATTTGTACGGCAAAGTCCAAGACAGAGGGATCAAAAAAGAGACAAGGCAGATTCTCCGCTGTAAATGGGTGTCAGTCAGCCGATCCCGGAGTAACGCAGGTGGCGAAAACTTTTTCTCATCAGCATGCATTTATTCATGAGTGCAAACAGAAATTCTGGCTACTGTAAAAACAAAAAAAACTAAAACTACTGTTCATGCCCTCCTCTCTGTGCATGTCTGTGCGAGCAGGTTTTTTTTGTGCATATATGTGTGACACTGTGAGTGCACCACATAGCCTGTAGGTGTGTAAATGTGTGAGTGTCTGCATATATGTATTTATATGCACTGGATGTGGCAGGCTGGCAGTGTGGGCGGTTCTGCCTTTAGTTTGCAGATGTCAATTCTCTTCCAAATGACTGGAACAAAGTAAAAATTGCGCCCCACTCTCTTTATCCTTTTACTGCCTCTGCAATGGAACCGAATTAAACAACTTTTGTCTTCTTAAGCTCATCTGTGAGGGGAGGTTGGTTTAAAAACACTTAACTCTTGCCAAATGCTATTTTTTTCCTACAGCCAGCACAGATGCCGCTGTTCATGTTCTTCTTTTTTTTCTTCCTTCTCCTATTCCTTCCGTCTTCTTCTCTCCCTCCTTCTCCGTTGCCCGACAGAAGAAACTCTCTCTCCCCCTTCTTTCTGCGCCACAGCCTGACATGTCTCGGGCTGTGCAAGGTGTATGTGTGAAAAACAATATTTGATGCTTGGCGCGTCGTCGTGGATCAAGGCATGGACAATGTGGCAGTAGGAAGAGCTGGAAACAGCTGCTCAACTAAAATACGTGCCCACGAATACACACCGAGAGAATGTCACCGATCGCTCCTGCGAGGGGGGGGGCGAGACTCAGCCCTGTGCCAGAGCCTGCCAATCTCCACAATATATACACTTAACACACCTCAGATACAGCAAATCCCTTTACATGCCATGGCTAAACACAGACACTGTCAGTGGTGACTCGGGGGGTCCTTCAGGATGAGGACAAGCAAGAAAACACACAACGACACGCATTAGTTTTCTCCTTGCGTTCCAACAATATTGAGCTATGCGACTGACCCCCAAAACTGAAGAGGAAAAAAAAGCCAACAAATTACAAAATTTTAATTTGCTGATTCTAATTGTCTTATTGCACACAGTTGCCCTTTCCTTATCTAAAAACCTGCAGCTGTATTTTAAGTAGCAGTTTGGCTAAAAAAGAAAAAAAATACGCCAGTATATTTTACCAAGACCTCTCACTGTTGACAGGCAAGCGTGTGTTGATTCATTAGTGCATCACTGGCATGAGAAATTAAGTGTGACCACTGTGTCTCAAGACTGCTCAATGACTGTGTTAAATCTGTCAAATTCACATTTACACACACACACACACACACACACACACACACACACACACACACACACACACACACACACACACACACTCAATCACACATACAAATTAGACAAAAAAGAGAGAGAGGAAAAATGAATAAGAAATAATGCTTGATGAAATATCTTTATAGTTTTCTAACGTGTAAGCGTGCATCTCGCCTGTTAATGAAATAATTAGTGTTTGTCCATTAGCACATTTATGAGAGAAGATGCTTGCCTCTGCCTGATGTGAAAACAGTTTTTTTTTTGCCAGCATCTGCAAACATAAACATAAAAAGATCTAAAAGAAAGAAAGCAAGAGAAAAATATCTCATTCACGGGCGGTGGGCTTAAACGTTTCCTGTTGTCATTTACAATTTTCACATACATTTACACAGATTTTTGTTTCCCTCTGTAATTTTGGCGGTGTCATAACTGGATTTGATTGGTTGACCTCGCTGAACTCCCGACTAAAATCCTTCCCGTAACGCATTTGAACTCAGGTGCTCCCACCCAATCAGGGTCCAGCTGCATAGCGAGAAGTTCGCATTCAATAATTTTTTTTTAAAGACACCCTTTTTAGCTAAACTACATTCATTTGCAAACCATTATGAGCAGTGCTATTCTTACTCACAGGCAGGGGGGGAATAAAACACATAAGAAAAAAGGAGAAAAGTGAATAATCCGACACCTTTCACGCTTTTAAAATATGCGCGGGTGCCGTTTTCACTCAGTGTGGTTGTGCAGCTGTAGTGGGCAGGTAGAGCAGCCGAGCCAAAGCCAAACAGGCAGGCGAGGCAGCCAGAATGAAGAGGTCAGTGTGGAGCTGAGCGCTTCTCCACCACCGTGTTAATTTACTATGACAAGATAAGGCTGTAATCTGCCCCCCACCCTCTCTCTCTCGCCTCCCGCTGCCCCACATCCAAGTCAAGCAGTCGCCGATGAGCCATTTACTTCCCCCTATCACTTTACAACAACTGCCCTGAGAGAGAGAGGGGGGGAGAGACCATCCCCCCCACCTCTTTGTAAATCTCCCCTATTTCTCCTCACTCTCCAGCCACTCTTCACTGACAGTCAGCGCTGAAGGGATTGGCACTGTTAAACACCCCCCTCTGAATCCCCCTTAAAAAAAAGAAGAAGAAAAACTTAACACACATCTTACAACATGCCAAGCAGGCAGTCGGATAAGCCCCCATTCCACCCCCTGCCAGACACACACACACGCGCAGAGGCTTGCACTTAATAATCCACATCAACTATTATTAATAAGACTTTCCACATACACATACACATACATGTCAACAGCCTCCCTTCTGGTGTCCATTAATGAATAAGAAAGCAGCTGTGTGTCATTTTGTCGTGAATATTTAAGGTTTTTGTCAGTCTCTCTTCATGATCACCTAAAGTGGTCAGCCACGACGCCTAAAATATTCATGAGGGTAATGTTTGTTTGGATAGTGTAAATCTAAATGAAGTGGGAATAATCTCAACTACAGCAGATAACCCAGTATGAAGATCTGCATCTCTGCACACCTGTGTGTTTCTTTATGTATTCCCCTGCAATCCCAGGACTTTGGTTTGCAGTCCACAGCTACCACACATACAGAGTCCACAGTAGGAGGGGCTTACTGGCTAATCAGCAAGCTAATTACAGAATTAGCTTTTAATTACAGTTGCTAACCACTGTTTCATTGTTTTATAGCGCGTGGGTATTTATGGTCAGTATGGGGGAAAGGTCGACAGGTGTTATGAGAGCACTGGTATGATAAGGTGTGTATCAAGGTGAAGGGCCAGGAGAAGTTTCCTTTAGTTTTTTTTTGTTTTGTTTTTTTGCCGTTTGTTAGGTAGCTTGCGTTAAAAAAATGCACAAGTTGCCTTGTGCCACATTTAGCTACTAGCTAACATGGATTTCCTGGCAGCTAAGGTAGTTATAGGTACATAATGAATCTACTAGTCGAAAAACATAAATAATATTGTGTTAATAACCCCAACACTCTTATCTCAAATTAAATTAAATAATTTGATCATCATTATATAAAAATAATACAAAAGTCAGGGAGGAAAAGATTAAATGTGTTGCGTCAATACTGTTTGTGTCAACATATCACAGCAAGTTTAAAGAATAAATAAACGTCTGATACTCACAAACTAACTAGCAAAAATACAGCTCAATATTCAATTTGAATTACGCAACTTTACATATACACACACTGACACACAGACACCTTTACAAATACAGCGCCATACATTTAGCACCACCAAGCAGCCTCACACTTCATCCCCAAGAAAATGACTCACGCAAATGGTTCACATTTTAGCAGTCACGCAAATGTGCATCAAATGGGCTCAAGGCAACGGCTGGTGGCGCACACATAAAAGCGGAAAAAAAGGGGAAAAAAAAACCTCTCTCTCTCTCTCTCACACACACACACACACACACACACACACACACACACGTGCAACCAAATTTTATCCTTGAACCTAAAAATGTTCATATTTAAAAAGAAAAAGTCAGCTCCCAGAAAGAACCTGCTTTCTACTTGCAAAGAAAGTCAATTTCTGTTTTTGTTTTTTTAGGGTTCTGCTTCTTTTCACATCTACCGTCAGTCAACAAACAAATAACCTCGTTTTCTTTTATCGTTGTGGAGATACATGTACCTTTTCATAGTTTGGCTGCCATAAGAAGAGTAAACAACATACCAAAGTTAAAGCAGACCCAAACTGTTAATGCATTCAATATGTGAAAAAAAAGCTGTTTACTTATCCAGAAATGACTGGAAATCCCATAAAAGCAAAACCATTCTAATTAGTTAGGAAATGCTTAATTCACGAAATTAAAATGACAAATACACAAGGTCGAGGAAGTTAATTTCCAGCTGAATGCATCTGCAAAATGAAACATTTTGCAAGCAAAGATTGTAGATTTTTGTCATACAGGTACTAATTCCATTTTCAGCCTAGGCTGTCTTAAAAACAGAAAACTGCTATGCTTTCAATAATCACTTAATTCGAAGGGTTGAAACTACCATGACCACAATCTGATCTGGGGTCTGAGCCTTGGGGTTACTTTCAACCCCAAGCCTCTCAAACGCACACAGGTAGACAGCCTTATAGGAAGGAATTGGAAGGGCAGAAAGCCAATGGAGATAGAGAGATGAAGCCAATGACCAAGCCTGCAGTCTGTAAAACTGAAGGTCTACATTGGTAACTTAGACACATTTCTATGCCAAGTGGTTGGTTGTGGTTAAAAAAATGTTTTCTTTTTTGTGGCCTATGGCAATGCAGTCCCAAAGTCACACAAATGTTAGCATCACTAAAGGTAGAGTCATAGTTTTTTTTTTAACAACTAATCATAACAGCCTGGACACTGACATCATCAAGTACCATTAATGGATACTGCACTTCTTTGGGCTCCAGCTATAGTCTTAAGCACATGAGAGAGCAAACATACAGAGATTCCTTCATGTATTGGTGAGAATCGCATGACTAGCTAACATGGCTAAGTACCATTCCGATGCGGTTTACTGATGACACCAACTCACAGGTGGCGTACAACATCACTGATCCCACCAACGATGTCACCTCTGTGGCCTCTTAATGCTGCCTCTCGTTCTAAATACAATAGCTCATAAATAAGGCTTTAAAAACAAATATTCAACAGCTGGCTGCTCATAATCACTGTGGCATTCAAATACCTTTGCTGACACTAAACATATCTGTGAATGTAGGGTCTGCATTGTATCTATGTATGGGATAACCATGCAAGTTTAGGGATTATTCTTCTTCTGGGCATGCAAACATAAGATCAATTTTAACTCCTTTTTCTGGGTTATATCTGTTTATATTTCAGAAACTGGAAGCGTGTAGGACCTGCCAACGGTCATTTTTACAAAGTTTCTCTACAAAGACTTTTGACTTCTCTGATGAGTTCAGACACAAAAGTTCCTCCAAATGTCTCTTCAACTGTTTCACCTGTAACCCCAAATCAGCTACTGTCACCCACAGGTGTGTGCCCCAAGCGTGAGAAACGATGGGTGAGACTGATTTGAAAACCGTTATTATTTACCATGTTGGGCGGGCTGTCCAAGTTGCGGTTGGGGGGCGAGCGAGGGGACACCTTGTTGCAGTAGGAGGCCAGGGGGAGGTGGATGACACCGCCCAGTCCCTCACTCTCCTCATCCTCCACTCGCTGTCTGCTGGTTGCCATGGTTACCTCTCCATCTGTCCCCCCATATGGAGAGGCTGGTCGCTTGGAAGACATCCTGGAAAATAAATAGGAGATAGAAAGACAAGAGAGAGAAGGAAAAACAGGAGGAAGAATGAGCAACACTCAAAAGATGATATAATAGGCTGACAACTCCACTTATATGTTGGTAGCAATGAAAAGTGTGGAGGCTCCAAACTAGTTCTCAGAAACTCCCGGATAGTTCAAACTTTTAAGTGTTTACCCCTCTGCTATCCATTTACTGCCTTCCGGTAGACATTCATCTGATCAACCTGCAACATTTCTCCATCTTAAGTTTTCTGGGGAAACCCTTGCCCTCATAAACATAGACAATCATAGACAACAACGGGGCATCTCCTCACATCGACTTTAGCGAGCTTCTTGGCAGACATTCAAACGCACTCTCGGGTCTTACAGTATGTTTACCATCGGGGCCGTTACTGCAAAAGGAGTGCGCTTGGACTGGCATTGTGGAGGAAATGACCATGTCTTGACAATGGGCTTTCACAGAGAAAAACAGATTGTGAAAGAGAGAGAGAGTGTGTGTGTGAGA
Source organism: Copadichromis virginalis (assembly GCF_057382275.1). NCBI lineage: Eukaryota > Metazoa > Chordata > Actinopteri > Cichliformes > Cichlidae > Copadichromis > Copadichromis virginalis. The sequence continues at coordinate 37,195,930 of NC_140634.1, forward strand.
CAGAGAGGGAGAGCAGTATGTACAGTGACAATAATGTGTGTTTATGAAAACCTCTGGACAATAGAGTGACGGGAAGGAAAAAAGGTAGCAGCACGACAGCCCCCGCTGTTTGCATTTGTTACTCTGCCTTTGTTCCCTTGAAAAGAAGCAAAGGATATAAAGCCACATCTATTAGGTGAACTCTGTCTCTCACAAGGTAAATTTGCCTCCCTGTACTTCAGCTGAATAGGGATGCAGTGACTATGCGGCAATAATAGAATTTAATGTGGTTCTCAGCATCGCCTGAGTGCTTTCAGATGCACTTGTCAGCCTTGAAGCCACTGCGACTATGACCCTGGGTAATAGGCTGCTAACGCTCAGTCGCACAGAGGCAACACATGACAGCGATGGAAGGATGGAGGGATTGTGAAAACTTTAGCGGAGGGTTGATCCTGATGAAATAAGCAACAGGCATCTGACTTTCAAACTCCGCTAATTTGTTCCTTCTTTTGACTTAACAAGCTGGTTTTTTTCACTCATCCGCTCACTCTCTTTATCCGGCATCCATATCGTGCCTGCCTGTGATTTCCTCCGTTTTCCTCTTCAGCCTTTCTCCCTCAAATTCTTCCCCTCTCTCCCCTGCCTGTCTCTGGTAAACTGATTACACTCTCAACTCTATTGGATTTCCTCTGGACTGTACATCTGGCATTTTTCCTAGGAGCAGCCCTGCTGCTAATTCATTGCTTATTTACCTTATGACAGTGGAAAGGCAAACAATATTGAGTGCAGCTCACTGGAGGCGATGAGGAAAGCGCCACGCTAGGACACGCAACATGCGGCTTTATCACATCGAAGGAAGGTTACGGTCAAAATCAAATAAACTCCGCTGAAGTATAAGGATTAAAGAAAAAAAGAAAGAAAAAGAAACGATAAAGATAAAGAAAGGAAACCGAAAAACCCCCTGCACCATAGTGACCTAATTTAATTACATTTAATTGATTTTGGAGGATGCTTGCAATATTCATAGATATACATAATCTAATAATTTAAACTGATTTACAAATTGAAATTTGTATTCTCTGTTTTCGTACTGAGTGTATTTTGTATACAGGATCTCTTTTTTTTTTTAATGTAAAACCCCAGGTTTTCAGGATCATGGAACTTTCCTTCCATGCGTTTTTGAGTTTCAATGGGCTCTGCAGAGCTGTTTAACGCTGCACCGGACTATTTCATCCACTTAGAAGGGACCCTTCATTTGAAGTTAAATCAGAAAATTGCTAAATCACCACTACAGATATATATATATCTTTTACTACTAAATCAGAAAGTTCTGTACAGCTACAATTGTTTCTTTTCAGTGACTTTCTCACAGCTTTAATCAAGGTTAGACTGGATGAAGCATGTTCTAGTAGTTACAATAATGTTGACGGTGGCTAAGTGCTTTCATGAAGGACGCCGTATAAAGTACACGCAACCAAACACAGAGACAGTTGTCGAAATCAACTGGCTGGTGTATCTGCAGCTGATTTCTTTATCGGTTTCTCCTGGACGCTCTCTCTTGCTCAGCAAAAACTAAGGCCATAAATGACAGCTGAAGAATGTGTATTGTTTCGAAATAAAACTGCACAATGAGAGCACTAAAGCAAATTGATATTAAAACTGACTTGAGATAACATTTATGATGCATGTTGGAATGACTGTGGGGAAAGCTATATCTGTGCGTGTGCCGCCGCGCTGTATAATGCAAGCGGCAGGCCCAGCTGTACAAACTACACACACACACACACACACACACACAGAGAGAGAACAGAGCAGAACACTGCAGGTCTGTCTTCATCACCGCCTGTTTACTTTACCTCCTTTCACTCTTTCACACTAAGGCCTTTTGTTTCAGACACACACACACCTCCCCTTGTATCCTTTGCACACCTCTACTCCAGCCATAACCCAACACACACACACACACACACACACACACACACACACACACACACACACACCTGTGATCAGTTTTGAGAGCTCTTGCCTCGCTAATGTTACACTTTGGCTATGTTACAGAGACATCTTTGAAAGCATGGGAGGATTTTAATTTGGTTTTTACAACGTTGTTATCCATCATTTAACCACAGTAGCCACAGAAACATATCGAGATATATGGGCAATCCATAGACAAGAACAGTTACACATTAACACAGAAGGCAACACAGGTATCCAAAAGCTCTAAGGGGCAGGGAGCGACTTCAATCTCTGGATTTCCTTCTCTCCTCTTCTCATTTGCCCACTCCTCTCCCGCAACTCTGCTACTACTTCCTCAGAGGTGGGTGTCTATGAATGGGGAGGCCATTCGCAGCTCCTCTCCGGCTATAAAGTCCCTCTTTCCCCCGTCTGTTCGCCTTTGAAGTCAAATTACTATACAATTGGGCACAGCGGGTGTGCAGGTTTCGCTGGCTACTTCATTTAAAAGTTTGGCAGGGCTGTCATGCTGGTGGTAGACCTAAAGGAAGCGGTCTAAACAGCGAGGATTTAAAGAGATAATGTGATTAATTTCCAGGCTGTCTTAGGTAATAATTAAGGGAAATTAGCATAATTTTGTTTAAAAAAAAAAACGAAACAAAAGAACACCAAGGAACATCTCCTTCTCTGTTAAACACACGAGACACATGTATGTTTCTTTAACATTTCTTTAACAAATGAGATGACGACCCTTTTTTGCCGTATTTACAAATTCAAGCAAAAAGAATTTTAAAAAGTCATCTTTTTGCCCCCCCGCCTTCATCCAAACTCATTTCTTTCACAGAAAAAACACATACACACGCAACACCACACAGTGAGAGTGCTAAGCTGAGATTAGAGTGCCACTTCCCTTTGGCTTTTTGATGATTAGTGGCTCCTCAACTAAGTCCCTCATATCACATATGTCCACCGCAGCTAAGTCACTAATCGGACAGCGACGGACGTCCATTAACAGGCCGAATAATCGCCATCAGCGGTGGTTAACTGTCTCCTGGCCATCGCTTACTGTAATCAACACGTCCATTTCACGTTGGCACGTCAGCGACGGAAAGCTTACGCAAGCGTGTTTAAATACAGGCAGCGAGCTTATGAACACGCGATCGATGTTGCTCTCACACGCGAAACATCCCCCAGAAATGCATCCAGACACATTTCAAATGAATTAAGCAAAGTGGGGACAAAGATTTGTTTAAGCTTTGAGGGAGAGCGAGAGAAAGACAAAAGCAGCCATCACAGAAATGTCACAGACTATCGCACACACACACACACACACACACACACACCCGGCTCTTTCACTCTGTGTGTCTGGCTGCTAACATAATCATGGTGCTAACTGCTCTTGTTAACTCCTCTACTCAGAACAAGCTTTCAGGGAGCGTGGGAGCCTCCTCTGGAGAATTCCACAGTAAAGTGTGCGTCTGTGCTTCGGCATATGCACGCGTGAGTGTGCGTGTGCGCATCCTCGCTTTAAATTACAACCCATTATTTCAGCCACCACACAGTCAGTTGGATCTATCGTCTGCAGTAAAAATAAGCGCAGAGGCTAATTCCAAAGGGCTGTCAGGAGCCAACGTGACATTTGTGTTTTCGTTATTCCTCCCCCCACTACCACCACATCCACCACCACCTTAAGAGCGCTAAGAACTGCCTGCCTGTCACTCAGGTGTGGGGTCTATTTGCGTGGAAATGTGAGCTATCTTTGAAATTGTTCTCTGAGGGGATGGAAGGGCATATCAAAATAGTTGAGCGGAATGTGCCTTTTAGATAAGGCGCCCAGAGCATTTTGCCTCAGAGGAGCAGACCGCAACATTTACGTATGACACCTCAGGCAGGAATTTCAACAAATGTTTCCCCCTTGTGTCACGCTATCGCTCATTTTATTGCCACCTTTTTCTTTTTGTTTATCCTCCTCTTTTTCCTTCTTCACTTCCCAGCTTTCAAAACAATTTCCCCATCTCCTTCTACCTCCGTCTCTCCGTCACACGCTGTTGAACTTATTTGAACACTGCTTGTCCTCCTGCTCTTTCCCTCTCCCCGTCTTTTCTCCCTCTCCCTCCCCCGGTGTTGTCTTACTCACTGTTCCCTCTTTACACAATCAGCTGTTTGTAAGAATGTCGCTCCATCGCTCCCCTCTCTCTCCCTCTCCCTCCTTCTTTCCCTTCTTCTCCGAGCAGACTCTTAAGGATATTGCCTAATATCTATTTATAGACTGTCCTTTCGAACAGTGGGATGAGTGGGGCAGCAACAGAGAGGAAAAGCTGAGATGGAGGCGTAAAGATTAGGAAGGAGGTGGTCAGCGATATTCCCTTTTACTTTGGTGCTGCTTTGCTATATTTAAATATTCTTGACAAGCACAAGATTTCGTTTTAGACTCTGAGAGAACTTCGGACCAATAAGCCCTCAAACATTAGCGACTTGTAGACAAAATACCAATTTTATAGGGAGACATTCTGATGAAGTGTGAAAATAAAGTTTAAAAAATTTGTACGAATTTCACTAGAACTGCTGTAAAACGCTGAACTTTCCGTAATCGTTTTCTCTCTTTAAATAAACAGCGCATAACGGGAAGAAAATGTGAACACAGCTCCTGCCTGTATATGCTCATACACTCACAGAGACACACCCTTACACACACACGTATACACAAAGGCGCAAACACACACTCAGCCTCACAAACACAAAGCATCCTCTGTGAGGTGCCCTAAATCGGCGCCCGGCAGCTCAAACCGTGTTTCCTGTCCAGCTTAACCACAAAAGGCAATAACACACAACCCTAATGTCACCACTGTTAATCACACACACACGCTGGAGAAAAGTCATGCGTGTAGTGTGTGTGTGTAGAGAGAGAGAGACAGAAAATGAGAGAGCAAAGGGGGTGAGCGCAGAAAGACGTGGGCTAACTCATGTGGCCTCTGAGACTACCTCTCTCTCTCCCTCCCTTATTCTGTCTGTCTCGCTCGCCCATTCATCCACCCAAAGCTTTAGTCACCAGAGGGGCATCGCTCCACATACTTACAGTTTCATTTTTCTCCCTCTTTAAAACTTTTATTTATGTCCTTACACGGAGTCACTACGTGATCGTCACTGACGTTTTAGTGACAGAGAAAAGATAAAGCAAAACGGGAGAAATAAGGAAAGCCATCAACGCAACGGAAGGCCGTGGGAAAATCTCAAGTGCTGCCATTGAAAAAGGAAGACGAGAGGCAGAACTGGGGGAGAAGTGGGGAGTGAGGGGATGCAGACGGCGAGAGGAGAAAAAGTGCATCCGGTGGACGGCGGCCCCGCTCCCCTGGTGTTTTGCGAGGGGGAGACGATGCATAATGTTTATTGAGCGACGGACAGTGTTTTTCCATTGTTGTGCCAGGGCCACTATTTGTGCTGCATTTGTTAAGCAATCCATAAAGGAGTCACAACATTTGTCTCACTGTCAGCGACTTGGCCTGCCCCTGTAAACACACACACACACACACACACACACACACACACACACACACACACACACACACACACACACACACACACACACACACACAGAGAGATAAACACACCCAAAATGCAAGCTCATTCTCTCACATAAATGACAACACACAAATACGAGCGCACACAGAGTCCCAGCTGGCCTCTTTCTTTCGTCCCCGCACTTTGAAACTCTCCCACCTCGGCCCAAATGGTCTCCTCCTTTTTCCTCCGACCCCCCACCCCCTCCCTACCCCCATCTCTCTCTCTCTCTCTCGCCCTCGCTACCTGGAAAAACAGAGGTTTCATTGTAGCGCTCCGGGAGGGAGCTCCAAGCTCCTGAAACTGTCTCCTATTGAAGATTCGAAGGATGGAGAGTGTGTAAATGTGAACGGCAGAGAGCGACAGCAAAAGCAACATAGTGGGATTAGCACAACACAAGCTGCCTGGATTGATGGATGGCTAAAGAAATGGGGGAAAAGAAGGAGAAGAGAAAAAGCGAATATACAGTGCATGCACACTGCTAAGCTTTCTGGCTCTGCTGACAACAGAATCCCACCACCTGACCTTTGACTCCAACCCTATGACCTCATGTCATATGACTACACTCTAGTTAGCCTGGAGGGAACACCTCTGTCAGTCTCTCGCTTTTTTCGCACGCACTTTTTTTCTTCCCCTAAATCGCTTCTCATCATTCTCACTTTCTTTCATCCCCTCCTCCCCCATCCATAAACACAACAACAAAAACAAATGTGGCCTAATATTTCCCTGTCTCTGCTGGCTGTTGGCGAGGGTCAGCTGAGCACACCAGGGTGGGAGGTCGCGGTGGGAGAGAAAGTTGGAGGGGTGAAGGGTTGGGTAGGAGTGTGCTGAGAAAGGGGAGGAAGTGGGGAGGAGGGGTGGGGAGAGGCTTTGGCATTCTCCTCTGGTATTTTTCTGTCTGTCGTTCTTTCTTTCCCTTTCTTTCTTCTTCTTTTTTTTAACCCCCCCTTCTCGTTCCATGGATGGAGACACGGTTATCAAGCCTCTCTGGGGACAGACAATATGGTCCAGACAATGGCCTCCAGTCCAAGGTGGTGGTGGAGGGGGCGGGACACAGAGAGAGAGAGAGGGAGCGAGACAGAGAGAGGGAGGCCAGGACAGGGCCACAGGGGAAGAGAAGGGCAGAATGGCGCATTAGTTTTCAGAGCACGGACACTCTACTCAATTACTCTACTCTCTCTCCTTCAGACACACATTCTCCTTTTCCTCCAACACACACATACACACACACACACACCACTTTAATCTCACCCCTTTTAAATGAAGTACAGCGACACTTGCACTGCAAGCAGCACTGCTCACTCAAATTGGAAACAAGTTGTTATCGGCCAGCCACAAGAACTTGGTCTTTAAAAACTGTCCGTTCCTCTATAATTACAAAACGAAAGCCAATAAATATTCTAATAAACAGAAATAAACAGCAGCGGAAGACTCGAGTCTGATTTAGTGGAAGTTGCAGATTCACAATAAAACGCCGTTCTTATGTCTACAAAAAAAGAAAAAAAAAAAATCACAAAAGTTTGAAAAGTGTGCAAATCGATCCTACAATGGGAGAATTATTGCTGCCTGACCGAAACAGCTGATTAATATGAACAATTCATCCCATTTCAGGTGTTTATCTGAGAGGGTAGTTAACAATTAGAGGTGCCTGTGCTCGAGTAGAGGGCATGATTAAATGTGCTCTGCCACTGAAGATAAATTAAAGTGACAAATATTGAAACTGTTGAAACGTGTCGAGGAAACCGAGTCAAGTCCTTCCGGCTGCTAATGCCGCTCTAGCTGCTGAGTCCAACGCAACTACTATCACTCCGTATCTGAGTGTGTCCTGCTTAAACTGTTCAAAGTGTTGACACATCCACTGTTGTCTGTCTCTACCCCCTTCATCTCCACTCACACACACAAGACGGAGGGGACAAATGGAGGGGTGTGAAAATCCACCACTGCTTTAACACCACATTGACAGGGACCTCTTCCTCTCTTTCCGCTCGTCCTCTTACTTCACCCCATCACCCCCACCCGCCCTTACCCTCTTCATCTCTGGCACTCTCACTTTTCTGTAAACCTGCTTCTTTTTCTTTGTGGGTGAGGAATGTGTCAGTTTGACCACATCATTTCTTTTCCTTCATCTCTCCGTCCACCAGCAGCGGCATCAGCGGCTCCTTCAAGTGTCTGTTTTTCTCTCTTCTTCTTCTTCTTCTTCTTCTTCTTTTTTTAAACCCCCTCTCATGATTTGGTTGCTTTGGCTTTCTCCGTTTCTTCCAATGTGTATATTTCTGTTCTGTTTGTGCAAACAGATGAGGCCGTTCTAGCGAAGGCAGTCTGTTTCCACTATTTTCAGTTTCACATTGGAAATTCTGATACACAGCAGAGCACTCAGAGAAGCAAAAAAAAAAAGAAGAAGAAAAAGTGATTGAAATCACAAAAAAGCAGAATGCAAAATTAGAACATGAAATAATGTAAATTGCAAAATTATGAGTCTTTGTCAAAGCAACAAGAAAAGACAAAAATGAGATGAAAATTCTTGCATTGTTAAGTGAACGACACAAAAATATGACTTCTCACTTGCAAAAAAAAATAAATCATACATTTACATAGAACTATTTCAAACTCTTCCCCAACTGCTATTTTTAATAAAAAGTTAATTTTAGCAAACTGCATGATTTTCAAAGAAGAAAAGAGGAATTAGAGAAGAGGAAGTTTGATGGGAAGATGAAGAAGAAGAAGAAGAAGAAGAAGAAGAAGAAGAAGAAGAAGCGCGGGTGAAGGAGGCGAGCGGGCACTTACAGAGACACAGGAACCGAGAGCATCTCAACCACCGAGGCTGGAGCGCACACACACTCTGGCAGCTCGCGCACGCTCCGCTCGCCGAGAGACAAGCGCTCGACGCACACACTCGAAACGCACCGCTCAATGGAAGGTTCACCTCGCTCGCCCGCTCATATGAAAATACACACACTCACGCACACAAACACATGTAGCACGGCCACAGTGATGGAGTGCATTACTGGAAAGCAAGACTTTTAAGCGCTCTCCTCCTAAGTCATTGTAATCCCTGCATTTATCTCCATACATTCTGCTTTTCTGTGTAATCCTTTAAATTTTTAATTCCTCATAGCTGTTGTCATCTTTTTTTTTCTCCCCTCTCTCCTCTAACCACTTTGCCGGATTGAACGGTTTATTAAAAACACTTTTTTTTTTTGCCACATCTAAATGTGTTCTTAATTCAAGGGGGGCCCCCGCCCAACACACTCACAACCCACCCGCCAACCTCAGTTTATCTCTGAACAAAAGATTAGTTTCATCAGGGCATTAAAAAAACAAAAATAAACAGAGTGCTACTATAATGCAATAAAAGTCAAGCAGGCAAAGGAAGACAGGAGTGTGTATGTGTGTTGGTATTAAATCGTAGGGTATTATAACATAATCTGTCTCTCGCAGCATTAGCATCAAACAACCATTATTCCACAGGCAAAAGCCACTTGTGTTGACAGTGTTGGGAAAGGGCAAGGTTAGAGGGTTGACACCTCTAAATGAAGCAGGCCTGCACAAACAACATTGAAATTAACATTAGCATAAGGCAAGGGGGGAAAAATAGAAAAACAACACCACTGCCATGGAGACTGACAATAGGATTACTAAGGGTTTGCATGAATTTGGATTAAGTGAAAAATAAATCTCAAATAAACAGAACTTTAAAAAAAGGGAAGCGGGGCAGAGTGAAAACACTTCAAATACAGGATGGCATATTTCTATATTTTGGCCGATTATTTTTAAACAATTTAGTGTTTGAAAAAGAAGAAATGTTGAGTTTATTTCTGACTTGCTCAGATCAACTTCTTATATATTAGGCTGGTTTAGGTTTACAGGAGGAGTTGCGAGTGGACGCACGAGTAGAAGTTGAGGTGAGTAAGTGGTGCAGACGAAATGATGAGAGGAACGGCGCACACGTTCTGACTTTAACACACACACACACACACACCTCTGAGTTTACTTTTTCTCTCTTACAGACACACCAAGGTTTTGAATGAACAGAACTTTAGTCAGTAAACTCAAAGGAGGGGGAAAGAAAGAGTCCTTTCTCTCACTGTTGTTACAAACGCGTACACATATGTTGCTTGATATACGTTTCCTTTGCATATACCAGAAGCATAGCAGTCAATCATCAAGTCTCCCCCCCTTACCGTCTCCCACTGTCACACACACACAAACACAGAGACGCACACACACTCTTCCAGACTCAAACTCAGCGGACTCGCTGAGACAGCTGCTCAACACACACGCGCGCACGGAGTCCGAGTCTTCTCTTCACACACAGCAACTTTCTGCTTTATACCCCTATCCTCCCTGCCTGCATCCCGCTCCGTCCTCACCCTCTGTCATCTGTATGTGAACGTGTGTATGTCTGTGTTTGTGTGCGTGTGTGTGAGAGAGAAAGCGTCACGTACCTGTTACACTCCTGAGGTAGCTCAGGCTCAGTGAGCATGCTGGAGTAAGGGTCCGTCTCTCTCGACAACAACAACATAAAACAGTCCCACAATGCTCAGATGAACAAGGTTAGTCTCCCAAAAACAAGACGGGATAGAAGTGATCCTTCAACCTCACACACACTGCTGATTCTCTCTCTCTCTCTCTCTGTGTTCCTCTCTCTCTCTACTCACACACTTTCAGCCTCACACCCTCCCTCTCTCTCTTTCGCTCTGCCTCCGTCCCTCCTCTTCTCCCTCCCTCGCTGTAAGCTGTGAGATCTATGCTCTGCTCTTAAAGGGCCAGAAGCACAGTCTCTTTCTCTTTCGCTCAGTGCATGACTGTGTGTGTTGGGGTTTGTGAGAGAGTGTGTGTGTGTGTATGCGTGTATGCAAAGGGGAGGGGCTGTTTGACCAGAGGGCTCATCTATCTCTCAGCGTAAATGCACAGCAGTGCTGCCCCCTTCCACAAGTCCATCTCTCTCTTGCTCTCTCTTGCTCTCTCTCTCTCTCTCACACACACACACACACACACACACACACACACACACACACACACACACACACAGTTCAAACACTCAGTTACAGATCATGTAGACACACTTCAGAGTGATAGGACCACTACAAGCCCTCATACACTTTATTATGCAATAAGCAGGGAATTAATGACATGACACCTAATAGAACAAACTACACGCCTCGTCTGAACGTGATGCTAGCCGGGTTTTTTTCCAGGTTTAAATTGCACTACTGGGAACTTATATAGTCGTTTGCCACACACAGAAAATCCTGAGCATTAACTGCATTTAACAGGTAATCATTTTCAACTCTTCTGGAAAAACACCGCAAACAAAAATTCACTTAACTTACCTTAATTAATCACTTTTACTGCATTGCTGCAACCTTTTCGTTTGGGTTTATTTTACTTTAATATTAAAAGAGTTCTACAGAAAGAAGTTGGTCCAAGTTTGACAAATGAGTAACTCAGTTTGGGCCATTAAACACTTCTACACACTTCTAATGCTCTTACTGAATGTATACATTCTGCTTTCATATTATCCCTACTCCAATGCTGTGGACTCATCCGTGCTTAATTGGTTATCTTGTCTTGTCCCAGCCTCTTTCACTGTCCCTTTGGTTCCACCGTGTTAGGAAAGTGAAGCTGTTTTGTGCTCAACTTTGATTCACATCACGCTTTTGACATGATTGGCCATGCTAACAGAGTAAAGTAAGAGAACAGTGGATGTGAAATAAACCTTGAAACGAGATTAATACGAGGTACCCCAACACTTAAGTGTCTGAATTATTTCAGAGTACTGACTTCCCTACACTACAGGTCAAAAAGCAAAATTAAATGACATTAATACTACTGCTGTGTCCTCTACCAGTCTTACTTTTCACCACACCTGCATTTGTACTTGAGCACTATGCCATCTCTTAAGTTGTTATTCCTTTGATATGCATTTAAAAGCTAATTTTTGTCATCTGGGCCAAGCATGATGCATACAACTCACATCCACCACCCAATCCAACAATTTTGCACAGTCCAAAGCACATTTTCTCACCTCTGCTTCAGACCCAGCATACTTGTGTAATGAGTCAAGTTTCTTTTAAAAGAGATGTATATCTACCAGTAGTCTACTTTAATCACCCATCTCTTTGTTTGTACCATCTTGACCTTTCCATGTATTACTGTGCTAACATTTGTTGCTATTAACATCAACATAATGTTAGAATATTTCTTTGCCTTTAATTGATGTAGGGGATAATGTCAAGGATATGCACTACAGGTATTGACGAATGACTTCTATCGTCCAGCCAATCAGAGTGCGCCTGTCTTCATGGCCATAATATAACAAATAAAACCCTTAAGTGACTTTAATTTCCTTTCATTTTCCTTTTTCTTTGATACAGACATTTCATTCTGCCACAGAGAACAGTCTCGTTACAAGAAGACAGCTGAACACTTCCAAAAGAACATATGCCGACGCTCACATGCATGAATGAACGCATGCACACACGCGCACAGTTTCAAATCACACAATGCACATATGCAACTCGACTGAAACCTTCACCAATCAACTAAAACCATTATGTCCTTAGGTGTGCGTACAACACGAATGCCTGTGTGTATGTGTGCATCAGTGGTGCATGCTGCTTGCAGCCCTTAGTGCTGTCAGTCACTATTAAGGGTGTGTGGTCTGCGTGTCACACACACGGCCAATCCAGCTATTGTTCTGCGGAGCACAGAGAAAAGCAGAGCTGACAGACTGCCACTTCTGTGATACTTTAACACACACAGACACACACATACACACTCAGACACTGAGAGAGGCACACACAGAGGAAGGAGGGAAAGCAAGCCCTGTCACTGTACCTACTGTAGACAAGCAGACACCTACTGTATGTGTGCACACACACACACACACACACACACACACACACACACACACTGCTGTTAATATAGTGAGAGTACATTAAGATGTAGTGATGAAATCAAAAGCTCATTTTTGACTTGAAACAGCTGGAAACAGCCTTTCACAACATCCATTTGGTAGCTCTTTTAAAAGCAATATTCCTAAGCAGTTTGACTTCAACCAGTTGGTGTGAAAGTAGATCTAATGTTAAGTTTTCTTTTTTATTCTCTGTACTTTTAGTATTTTCTGTCCATGAACATATATAGAAAAGTCAAGCCTGAGACTGCATTACTACATAAAAAAAGAGAAGTAGTTCAAGGTCAGTGAAGTCCTCTTACCTTATGCAGGATCAAAAATTAACTTTCAGTCCCTAGAACTGTTACAAATGTAAAAACTGGACATATGCAACTATATATTTTTTTCTATCTTATTGCTGAAATGTTTCCAGCAAGAGTTCTAAAGAACAGGTAACACGGTAACATGTTAATGGGAAAGAGTGTCATTACCAGTTGGGACAGAGAGGTTTGGCGCCATTTGCCATCTGCGAGTCTGTCTGCCTGTGTGTGTGTGTGTGTGTGTGTGTGTGTGTGTGTGCGTTTGTGTTATAAAAGCAAAATGTGGTCCGGGGAACACCTACTGCAGCAGGAAGTACCACAAAGGCAGTACTGAGTATTGTGTTTATTTGCCTGTCTGTCTGTGAACAGATTTTGTCAACAGATTTTACAGGTGTGTACCGGTAGTTCAGATTAAAATAAAGGCTGACTTCAGGGATGGTTGCAGTTTGACCTATGACATCAGAGTAAAGACAGCTGGAAATAAGGGGACAAGAGCTTCTTACCTCATCTGTATAATATTTACTCAGTTCAGTATCATTTCACGTTCTTTATTTCCTGTTATTGGGATACTTCACTAAATTGTATCCTTACACTTTGGCAATCTGTTTTTATAAGCTGACATGCCGATAAAATACTTCTAAATTGATCTGAATACAACAAAAAAAATTGGTGGAGACGTGGAGCACAAACACAGGAAGACCCACTAAATTCGGGTGAGGATCCAGATAAATAAAACTGAGGCAGGGGGTTGCGAATGACCTTTGAATGTACCCTTCTAAAACATTATGCTTAAGCTCTTTCTTGTGAATTATGTTCTCATTACTAACTCTAGATTTCTATTGTTGGACTACTACTGATATTCAGTATTGGTTCAGTCCTGCACTTCAATTTATGTCTGAAACAAGCTCGATTCTTCCATCCTTGAAGGCAGCTTCTGTTTGATTGGCTGTCCATCAGAAACAGCAAGTTTGAAAAGCAGGTGGGCTTCTGTGGTTACAGCTAAATCCCCCAAAAATAAGATGCCCATATTAGGGTCATCTGCAATTTCTTTGGTTCTGGCTTTGACTTCTTCTCCTCCCATATCTGCACTAACATGGCGTTATTATCTGTGGCGGCACCTATTGCAGCGGCTACCTGCGAGTAAAGGGAGCAATACACTTGTTGCACATTGGTTTGTAGCTGATGATTAGCCACAGGCAGATGTTTTAGGGAGCGGTTACATAGTAGTCCTCTAATGCATTTATCACCCTGTCATGTGTCTATCAATGATATCTTCCACACTCATTTATAGTCCCTTCAATTGCTGACATCGAGGACAAGAAAGAAAGAAACTTCTAGTTATTTCACCCATTTTGGAAAAAAGTCAGTAAATGTTCCTGGCTCCCTACGGTCTTAAGTCACCACATTACTGTGAATCGCCTCTCTTTAAGATTTTAGCTCATCCTACTCTCACACATTATTATTTCATTTATTTTATAAATACACTGCTACTTCTGGGTTTTCTGTAAATTAATGCGAACAAATGCAAACATAAAATGAATCCATCAGTATTTAGTTTACTTTATGTATATATAGTATGCCAGTAAATGTTATGAGATGGTTTTATCCAAACACAAAGCTACTTAGAGGGGAGAAAATGTCATGCGGAAATTAATGTTTTATACAAAAAGTTTGAGCCAGCAACTCAACACAGATGTCAGATATTAGCTTCTTTGGATTATCAACAACACTGGGTATAATAGGCAAGATTTCAGCAATGGCAGTGGTGTTATATAAACTACAGCATTTTATAGCATCTGAAACAATACAAAGTTGACCTTAATTGACCCATCAAAAATTTAACAGATACCGCCAATGGACGGTAATGTCTTTACAAGCTGTAGATGACAGAAACACCGTGACTTTATAATTAGATAACCTTTTAAGAGCAACAGGTTGCTTTGACAGGACTAAATCTAATCACATTCCCAACTAAACTGAGCCTCGATTGACCCCGTGAACAGCTGCAAAACCAATGATAACCTCATTTGTGCATTACAGAAACTTAATTTCTCCATTATGCGTCTGAGTCGCCAGCAATTGGTCAACATAACGGAGCAGCGCTGACCTGGGCACACTCTTTAGCCTGCTCTCTGTCCCCGCTGGAGAACACTTTGAGAATGAGGATAAGACTCATATTTGTTGTGTTTTCAATACATGTTTATGAGAATAACACTCACACAATAGCCATGGCCAACAGCAGCTATGAGAGTTCACTTGCCATGAACTTAGTTGAGATTAATTTTTGACTTGACAATGTATTATATAGTCGATAAGATGTTGCAGGGACAATGCAAATGCACAGCAATCAGCCAACCCGAGCGTCATGTATAAAAAGCCTTCTGTGGAATTTGCACAGAAAGCATTTGTGAAAAAATAAACTTTTCTTCTTTTTATTTCAGGGACAACCACAAAATCAACTTTGTTTTTCTCTCTCCTGAAGTGTTATTTAGGTTGTTTTACTGGAAGTTTCCCCAGTTGTGCAGATAGAAGTGTAGAAATATCTCTCTTCCCTTGGATATAAAGGAAGCAGCTGGCATTCCACTAATCTAAAAATCCACAAAATTTGTTCGGAGCAGTTTCATCGACATCCGTCTCAAAGAAGCATACAGCTAGCTAGCATTACAGCTGACTCAATTGGAACATCCTTACTGTTTACACTGTGTCTCCAGTATGAGCCTTCCATCATAGATAGATGCAGACTGAGTACCTTACAGGTATATAACCAACCGACACAAGCGGAAGCCTCTCCAATCAGTCTCACCTCTGTCTTGGACTGCAGCTGGAGAGCAGGAATTAGGGGCACATGAACCGTCAGTTTCTCGGCAGAGTTTCCGTACAGCTCAGAACTGATGCTCCAGGCGTTACCACCTGCAGGCCATGATAATGGAGCTGGATTATTCAAGGATTTCACAGGCTAAGACAAAAGCGGCCTGTCCAGCAGGGCAGTCACAATTCATCAAATATACTTGTTGCATCACCAATGTGCTTCAGCGGCCTGCCCAAGTAAAGTCTATGTGCAGGAAAGCCTACATGTCTAGAGCCAATATCACCAAAACTGTGCAACTCACACCAAAACAACCTAGAAGGCTCTGTCCTCTAACACAGAGTGCTCTAGGAACAACCAGTCTCCCAATAACAAAATACTGCCTGCAGTTCGTGTGTTGCAGAAGAATTCAATTAAACAAAAGGACCAGAACTTATTGTTTTGGCTGATTTAAAAAACAGGATTCTGAAGTCATTCTTAAGTTTCAAATGTTTGAGAAAAGAAAGTGTCACAGAGCTGCCCTTCGAGGACAAAGCGCACACAGAACCAAACACACCATCACAGAGACAGGAAAAAAAAATACCCAGGCGATACAGCAAACATCCACTGTGCTGCAGATACACACACGTATCACACACTCATTCACTACCAAAGGGGAAAAAACACAGAGAGGCTAACATGTACAAACAACACACACACACACAGTCCATTACAATGAAACCGTTGATGGGAGGCCCCCGTGTCGGGACCCTAACAGCTGTAGTGCATTAAGGGCCGACTATGTGCAAGGGCAGGGAGAGACCGGCAGCAAACAATCCCAAAGCCCGAAGATACACACACACAGTCGCACACATCACCCCCACATTTTCACAAACATTCATGCGCCATATTATGCAAATGCAGAGACACACACATCAGACACAATGTGGCAAATCAGTAGTTATGGACCTAAGAGGGCTTTTCGTGAAAGAGCAAGATCGCGTCTCGAAAATGACAGTTTGCATTTAAATCGGAGAGAAATGAGCGTGCTAAAGATTGTTGAATATTCCTGTGCTTTGTTGCTGTGAATCAAAGTTCTGGGGAAGAGCTGTCCAAAATTTTGCATTTACCTTTTCCTTTTTTCTGTTGCAGCCATTCTTCATAAGACAGAAACGGTCAATAATTTGCTTTCAAAATGACTGCTTTATAGTGATTAATGATTATTGGGTCTAGGATCCTAAAAATAAGTTCAGTAGGCAGCTGTACACAATTTCAATGATAAACAAGAGTGCATCAGACTGTGTGTAGTTACACTTCAATCATTAACGTGATCCTCTTTGATAACATAACTATACCACAGTTTCTGTGGCCAAATATTGTGGAGAGAGATAGTCGAAACAACAGCTGACAAAATTATTTCAGCTCAAGTTCTGTTTACTCGTTTATCTTGGGGCCACTGACTGTACCACACTGTCTTAATAAGCAGGTGCAGTATGCTCAGTTGCCAGAGCACCTCCAGGACTTCTTATGTTGACAAAGAAAAAAAAAAAAGAAAAAAAGGTTGAGTTGGAAAGAACAGCCAACAAGTCTTCTAAATTAAAACAACCATTTAGTTGCATTAAAGAACAACACAAGCATTCTATTCTTGCTCCCCCATCTGCAAGTCAAAATCATTGGAGGCCAAACTGCAAAGCTGTGTAAACACAAAAACTGTTTCTGCTTCTCTTATGCTTCTTCTTTCTTATCGTCTTCTGCCGTTCCAATCTATAGCAACTCCTAGAAACATAAAATTAAAAGTTTTCAAATTTGGCACCAGTTTTTTTAATTAGAGTTGGGAACTTTGGCACCACCAATGCACTTATTATGTTTTTTAACCATAAGCCCAATTTTTATAAGGTGGAACACGAGGAACTGTTCAATGCAATGAATTAAGCAGAGTTTAATGGCATCAATTTTAGTCATATTAGATTTTTGGAAAAACCTTAAAAACCCTAAAACTGGTGATGAGGTGGCCCAACAGGGAGTGAAATCAGCAATGCGTTCGTCTATCAAGCAAGCCTAGGCCTGCATTTTAAGAAGCACACACTATATTAAAGCTTTGTCAACATGTTAACCCATTTGATGCTACCACCATACTGCATTTTATCAAGGGGTTTATGGGTAATCCTCAGATCGCACCTCACAAAATCCCTCATATAGAACTTAAATTTTCAAAAACCATCATAGTTAATCTAATTTTACACTGAAGTAATGTAATATCAGCAATTATATTGACACCAAACTTGGGGAAAAATATCACATTGTGTTTTTCTCTATAATAATTCCACCAGACTTTTATATGCTTTTATAACCCCAGTTGCTGCAGGGGGAGCTTTGTCACTTGAAGGTGACCAGATGTCTTGAGGAAGCTGCTGAAAGAACCGATTCTGTACTTCTTATGAAATCATCTCACCTCATGTTCCACTTCTGAACACTTACAGACTCTTTTTTTCAAGGTCAAGAAGGAACTGCTAGCCTTAATGCTGAACCTTTGGCATTTGTCCAGCTTACATAGCAGCTTGAGTTATCCAGACGTTGAGGTTTTGAAATTGCGTTAAATGAAGCAAAGCTAATTATTTCAAGTTGAGCTGCCTTACTCACACCTGACGCGCTCTCAACCAATGCCGTGGCAACAACTAGTTCAAGTTTAAAGTGAGAATCAGAATGGAGATGTTCTCTGGGTGAAAATGCTTGCCTGATGTCAGAGAAGAATGGCCAGAGAACTTCAAGCTGACAACATGCCAACATTTACTTAAATAAACCCCTTATTACAACCAAGATCTGCAGAAGAGCATCTCAAATGCAAAATGCATTGAACCTTGAAGTAGATGGGCTACAGCAGCAGAAGACCACACCGGGTGACACTCCTGCCAGCTAAGAACAGGAAGCAAAGGATACAATTTGGGTTCACCTAAATTGAACACTGGAAAAACATTGCCTGGTCTGATAAGCCTCAATTTCTGCTGTGGTGTAAACATGAAAGCATGCCTTGTGTAAACAGTGGTTGTGGTGTAATGGTTTGGGGGATATTATCTTGGCACACTTTGGACCTCTTCGTACCAACTGAGCATTGTTTGAATACGACAGCCTACCTCGGTATATTGCCATTCTTCAAGACCATCTTCTGATGGCTGCTTCCAGTTGAATAATTCCGGCATGCCACAAAGCTCAAATCATCTCACACTAGTTTCTTCTTGAATAAGACAGGGAGTTCATTGCAATCAAATGGCTTCCAGAGTTACCGAATCTCAGTCCAATACAACACCATTGGGATGTAGTGAAACAGAGCATTAATATAATGGATGTGCAACAAGTTTGCAGCAACTGTGTGATGCCATATGGACCAAAAACTCAGAGGAAACCTTTTTCAATCTGTGTCAACAAGAATTAAGGTAGTTCTATTTGCAAAACGCATCGAACAAAAAGTCTAGTACTACTGAACATATCTGTCGAACCTGCTAGGGATGCATCTATGGAGGGATATTTAATTACTAAACATTTCCTGCTGATAAGGGATCAGTACAAACTGTTACAATGTTATCTACCAGTAGAATAACAAATGACTAAAACATATCTTATATTGTTCACCTTACATTTATAACACTAGCACTAGAACTAAAGTATCAGTGACACAAAGAGACACCAGAAAGAAGAAGAAAAAACAGATCCAAAAATACCTGCAAAGTCTTATTGTTTCTCTGAAGGTCTACACAATTGACATTGTTGCATCAGATATTACGTTCTAGGTTACATCGCAGGACAGTCTTACACAAATATCAGATAACATTTCAGAATTGCGCATGCAGGCTCTCTCTCCACCTGTCTCTCAAAACTCTTCTCAGTCTCAGGGTGAGCTCATATATCAATACCTATGGCATCTTTTCTTCTCTCCCTCTCTCTCCTCTTTCTAGGGAGAGGAGGACAGAGGAGAGGCCAGTGTGGAGAGGCGCAAAACCGTGTGAAGTGGCTTTATCGTTGGGAGACACGTGCAGGCAGAAGACTCCGTCTGAAGGCTGAGTGGCAGGCGGCAGAAGCCATTAAGATAGAGCCGCTATCTCTTGCTGCCAGGGTCCTCTTAATACAGGCAGGGACTCGGGCCTCTGTCACCCACACATGCGCACACACACACACACACACAGAAGCACACCTTCACTCCTGATGTACTTTAACTGACACACAGCGAACATGGATGTAGACATGTGCGTGTTCATTTACACTTACAAGCAATTCCTTATCTGTGTGTCTATTTTACCATCCTGAACCCATCAATCGTCACATAGGGAGGAAAACTGAAGAGATAAATGGGCAGGTAGACGGGTGGAGACCAGAACACAGACAAACAAATTACTGTCTCTGCCTCTTTTACGACCAAAGTATAGTGGTGTCAGTAATGTGAGGTAAAGTGCACGCCACATTTACTGTTTTGAGACATCCATGTGTAACTCATAAGATGCCTCACCCTTACCGAACTTGTTTGCATCCACAATTTCTCTCCTTCTCCCGTAGAAGTGGAGGCACTAGTGGAATGGACTCTAGGAGGTTGCAGACTTGTCCTGAAAACTTTTAACTGCTTTACAATTAAATACTAAACTGCCAACATTACTGCATGAAATAAATATTTTGGTTTGGTTGTTGTCAGAGCTGTAGAGTAAATACAGAAACCTGGAGATTCTTGTTCTCCTACAAGAACTCTTCACACACCTTGGATCTGGCTGAACCAACATGACAGAGAACAGTCATGGTAAAAGTAAAGTAAATTCTAAGATTTTCGGATGTAATAAAAATGATCTGGTCCTTATGCATTTGATTGATTGATCCTCACCAAGTGTGAGCACCTCTATAAAAACAGAGGTTTTGGCAGTTGGGCAGTAGAAAACGACTAAACAAGTATGGCTTGTTGAGAAATCACCTTCCTGTTTAAAACGCATGCCTCCATGCCTTAGGTCTGCTAAGGATCTGAAAATGCTAGAAGACTCTGAACAATATCCTTTAGATTTGGGCCATAATGCACAGCACCGTGTGCATACACATGCATATCAGCACAAAAAACCATCATCTGTCAAACACAGTGTCATGATTGTGGCTTGTTTTGCAGCTATAGGAGCTACAGGAGCCGGGTACCTTGCAGTTGTGCAGTTATCCGTCAACTCGTCTGTGTACCAAATAGGGCTGCACGATTTTGCATAAAATGAGAATCACGATTTTTTGGCTTAGAATTGAGATCACGATTCTCTCATGATTCTCTTTTACAGTATAAATATTTATTGCACTTATTAACTGCACATCAACTTCGTAACAGTTGAGACTGAACATAAAAACAATAAATAAACATAAAAACAACAAATGTCTCACGTTTTGTTGTTGCCGCAAAATGTTGTACTGCTTGAAATTCCATCTCCACCGTTGCTCGACGCTGCGTGTACAGAGCAGGTAGTGCAACAATAGAAAAATAGTCGCGGGACGGCACTGTGTAGCGTTTGTCTAGGGTGTTGATCATTTTCCTAAATCCCTCATTTTGCACAGTGTTGATGGGAGCCATATCTTTGGTCAGGTGATTAGTGATAGCCTCCGTAATTTCTTTGTGCCTGCGGGAGTTCGACGTGTATAGGGAAGCGTTGTATAAGGTTCCCGTTATTGATGTTTGGGTGGTTGACCGGGACGGATTTTCTCCTGTCACTTTCTCGTCATCCCTGACGTGCTCTCCGTTGTTTTTCCCTGCTAATTTTAGCATCACACGGCACAGCTTCTGTATCACGTGGTATAAGGCTCCGCCCTTGTCATTTGTTGAGCAGGAAGAGTGAGCGCTTGTTTTCATGCAGATTACGCCCCGGATCAAAATGCGGTACAATCGTCGTCATCTTTTTTTTTTTTTTTAATCGTTGTCATTTGGAAATGAGATCGCACATAAGTATGAATCGAGATCGCAATTTTCTAACGATTAATCGTGCAGCCCTAGTACCAAAGTATTCTGCAGTCAAATGTGAGACCATCTGTCCATGAGATAAAGCTTGCCTAAAACTGGATCATGCAACAGGACAATGATCCCAAGCACAGCAAATCTGCAAATGGCTGAAAATGAAAAGAGTCGAGCTCTAACAATGGCCCAGTGAAAGTGTGTGTATATATATATATATATATATATATATATATATATATATATATATATATAACTAGGGATGGGTACCGGTATCGGTTCTGACACAAACGGTAGTAACCAGACCGAAAAACAGCGCACATTTCGGTGCTTTATTTCGGTGCTTTTTTTTTTCCTGAGCTATGATAGATTCTGTGTTAGATTCTAGCCAATCATTTTACGTTTCCAAGGATAGTAGGCGGGTCCAGGTACGTACGTTCTTTTAGAGCAGAGCTACAGATTAAAAATGCCCAAGGCGAAGCGGTCAAAAGTCTGGCTGTACTTCACAGCAAAATATGCAAACTCAGCAGCAACAAGTGCTTCAAGCTGATACTGTGATACTGTGCAAAGGAGGTAACACCTCAAATCCGATGAAACACCTGGCGACGCATAGCGTTTTTTTAAAAGCCGAGAAATGCGCTGTATTTGATAGCTTGCTGCAAGACCTCACACCGTGCACATCTACTGCGGGTGTGGTGCCTGTTATCGGACCCGGAGTTAGCAACATCCCCCAAAAACCCGAAGAGGAGAGTCCTGGCCCCTAGCCCTGCCAGTGTAGCAGAAATGATGAGGATGATGATGCAGCAGCAGCCGTTCTTCTCTGCGTGAGTAGCTTAATGTTGTTCGTGTGTAATTTACGTTGAGTAGGCTAACCACGTTATTACATTAATGCATGTAAGGTGAACTAGCAAACATGATCATAGCTACATGCGGCTGTCTTCTTGTTTGATGGCAGGTACTTCCTTCACCCCGGCCAAAAAGGCTAAAATGACCAAAGAAAAAGGAAAACAGCTAAACACGAGAGGTTTTTGGACAAAGTTTGTGTTTTTTCCATTGTTTAAGCACTGCTTCCAGCCAAGAGTGATACCATATATGCCCCATAGCTGCAGAAAAGGCTAACATTGTTATCTTTTTACAAAAAACAGCTGAACATGAGAGGTTTTTGGACAAAGTTTGTGTTTTTTCCATTGTTTAAGCACTGCTTCCAGCCAAGAGTGATACCATATATGCCCCATAGCTGCAGAAAAGGCTAACATTGTTATCTTTTCACAAAAAAACAGCTGAACATGAGAGGTTTGTGGACAAATTTTGTGTTCTCCATTCTTTAAGCACCGGTTTGAGCACCGGTATCTGATAAAACCTAAACGATACCCATCCCTATATATAACAATTTTTATTTTTTAAATATCAAAACTTAGAATTTCAAATCACGTTTTCTAATGCACTAAATTGACCTAATTTTAAAATCTTGTAAGGATCACTTTTGATGTCCATCTCAAAACGACAGAGGATGTACAGTAATGTACATTAATTTTTTTATTTTTGTTTTTATCATGGCTTTATAATGAGGAGACATGGCACTGAAAAAAAATCTGAAAAGAAATCTATGGAAAGAGTTTATTTTTAACATGACTTTATCTGCACTGGAAAGGTTTTACTCCCTCTGAAAAATAATGTGGGCCATGAAGTCCAAGCCTCAAACCTACAGTACTTATAGTAATCTTTGGGATCTTTATAGAGAGCCTATTTTTGTAGCACTCTAAGTGTTTTACTCCACTTACACATCTTTTAAAAATAATAGATAATAATAGATACGAGCATAAGTAAAGTTGATATAAGTAGGGATCACTCTTATGTATCTGATGAGATCAAGTGAAATCTGATCGAACAACTACAACATCTGGCTATTTCCTGCCCTCCACATGTAAACAGAGGATAACAAAAAGCTAATGAAAGTCACATTGATGAAATTTATACAAAGTATTCAAGGTAAATGTAAATAGGTGGTTTAACTTTAGAGAGAGCCAGCCTAGCTGTCAAACTATGTTGATGACTTTTTGCCTCTTAGTCCAAAAATCAGTCCCCTCTATAAGGTAACACCAAAACATGAAACAAAGCAGGAAACAAAATGATCTCAGAGGTTTTCCACACTTTTCTGCAGAACATCTCATCTTTTTTTAAAGTTGCAGCATTCTTCCTGTGTGCCATCTGGGTATTCCTACGCTCCTGCATGAATGTATCATAGAGATGTCTATAGACACAGACCTGTTTACACACTGGCGCATCGTGCTCATCCGTGACGGCCGAAGCGACACCACAGCACACGGCAGCAGCGATGACTTCACTTTTGGTGTTCTGCAGTGAGTAAGAACAGCAGCGAGTATAAGCTGCCTGTTCGATTGTGCTTGTAGTGCCAACTTTCATGCTATAAGTGTCCTAAATAATAGAGTTTATTGTTTATTCTTTATATCAAGAAAGTGATTTTTGGCAAATTTTGACTTGTGAAACTACTAAATTCACCTGTAAACACACAAGCTTGAGTATATTGCAAAAGTGTTTTTTAAGGAGCACAGAAAATGAAAAAGTCGGGATGTCATGGATCTACATCAGCATCGATGTACAGCAGGACATTTTTTATCATTTAATTTCTAATTATTTTTGATTCCATCTTATTTGAATGAAACCACAGGGTCATGCCTTCCATCATCCATTCATTTGACTCCGAGACAGTCTTAATCACACATTTTCTCTGCTTTGGCACAAGGTTACTGGACAGAGAATGCACATGCAGTGTTCAAGCCAGAACCCTTTTGCTGCCGTGCCCCTACGGTGAGCACGCCGCTCTAACCACTAAGGTAAACGCTGCACTGTAAACAAAGCTGTTTTCTTCGCCGACAATGGCAGCGTGGAAAATTAATTAACGATCTGTACTCTTTGTGAAAATCTTAACTCATTCCTAATTAGCTCCTCTCCTTGAAAACATCAAGTCAGTTAATTATGTCTGAGGGAAAATGGTCTGTTTCTGGTGTCACTTATTTATTAGTAAGCTTCAGTGCTGCGAGAGAGGAAGCAGCTGGAGCAGACAAAGTAAGACGAGAATGAAAGGGAGTCTGTGTCACGGCAGGGTTAATGAAACACTAGCCTGGGAAGATAAATAAAAAGTGAATGATTTACAAAAAAAATGTACAGAAGCACACAAATACACACATGCAAACACAAAGCGTGTTTTTACTTAAGGACACAAACTCACACGCTGTAATTGTCCTGCCACTTGATTACAACACAGACCTTGAATTCTTTCTTCTCAACTAAGAGCCAACTTTGGACAAGCATAATTCTGCATCCATTCTTTTCTATGCATTTCCTCTAAAGGTCAAAAGTCACTGCTGCTACTTTTCATATTATGATAACCTTGAGCATCGCATTGTATTTGCACAGGCACACAGTTAAGTGACTCACACATAGAATCATACCTTATAAGCAATAAAGTTAAAAATTATATGCCAAATTCCTGCAGAATTATGACACCTTATACCCCCAGAAGTCAAAGTTTTAGTAATCAGCATTCTTGTTTAGAGTCTTATCTAATTATGTTAGAGAAATTTGGTTAATTGTCTACACATAAGTTTTAAAGTTGTGTATTACAATGTCTAACAGAGTCTCATATATGCTGTTTTTTAAGAAAAAAAAATTTCTTTGCAAGGAGAATTACTGGCGTTCAAAAAATTAACCCTTTTCCCATCAGCTTATAGAATCTGAACACTAACACATGAACTTTATAGTTACAATAGTGCCATTCAGGAAACTCCAGGCTTAAATTCTTGTCAAGACGTTTTAAGAATGAACAAGAATTGAATTTGTGTCTTAAGTTTTGTGGCAACAAGATAAATATCACTGGAGTGAGAGCTTTGAATTTGAAAATCTGTCGATAAGGATAATGTAATAAGATCCAAAGCACCAGAAGACGTACTCTGTACTAAAAAAGCAAAAGTCAAAAACTACTGAAATCTGGCCAACGTGCCCTTCAGGGTATTCTCGTTGTAAAGCATTGAACTGCACCCACCACCCTCGAATACTGTTTGATCTTTAGGTCATAGTCGGAAAACAAGCTCTCATTGTCAATGACGATTCTCAACATGACGGTCAATTGGGCACGGAGGTAAATTTTTGCTGTGTTAACATGGAGAATGTGCACGTGCAGGTGGTCTGAATGGGAGTTTAAGGCTTGAGACAACTCTGATTAGGTTAGCGGATGACATCCCTGAGACGAAGCAGGAGAAAACAGCAACTCTCTGCCCAAAGTATTTTCAAATCTGACAGATGTGACAGGTCAAACTAGAGGCTGATTTCTAGTCTCATCATAAAACACAGTAAAATACTTTTAAATATTAAAAAAACAGCATAAATCTAACACTTTTAGACTCTACGCTTTGTTTGTATCCCCAGGAGCTGACTTTACCTCTTCATCCCTTTCTCCCGCCTCTTCCATCACAATCTCTCCCCTCAGTTGTTATCTCTCTCTCTCTCGTTCTTCTTCATTCTTCCCCCCCCTACTTTTTCCCCCTGCTCAAAGCTGTCAGGATGTTGCCTCCTTGGGTATGAGGCTGAATGGGGGGATTTGGCACCGTTTCCCTCTCCTTGCTCGCTTCAGCCGTTTTTAAGAGCACATGTTTATGCACCAAATCTCTGCACTTTGTGTTTCTCCACGTCAAGGCACAAGCTCAGCCCCAGATTGATGCGGCCTGGCAGCCCCCTGTGTACTTGCTCTAAGCAAAGAAGGGGGACGACAGAGAGAACAGAAGAAAAGAGAGAGAAATCTAGAGTGAAGAGGAAATGATTTTCTGATTTTCTACACAGGCTTTGTGGTCCTGGAAGGCTGTTTAAATGTGTGTTTTTAAGTCCATTGGTGAGAACAAGAAGAGAAGAGACTGTGCTATCCACTGCCTGAGGGCTATGCTGAGCCTATATATATATTTAAGCCCCCCCAATGTTCCTTGCTTAACAATAACGCCTACTAGTTTTAATTTAATTCTGTCATTTTTCTTACTAAATAATCCACTTCCAATTTCTGTGTCACAGCTGGAGAAATAAATCTAATCTTATCGCATAGCAGACTGAGTGTGAGGTTTGACAGAGTTTTCTTTTTCATCAGCACTACTATATGTGAAAAAGAACAATAAGAGACAGAAGTGTTTGAGAGTGCGCGCCGTCTGCAGAGGGACAGGTGGGCTAAGAGGACACGCGCAAGAGCTCTGACAATATGCCAAAGTAAGACATGGGCACGGAGAGCTAAGAGGACGACAGACAGATAACAGTCGCTCAGAAATCTGAGAAAAAGAGCAGCACTACTTGATCTTTCCTAGCCAGTTGGCCCATGGGCACACCAGTTGTGGTGAGCTTCCTAAACATCGTGCGGCCCAGCGGCCTCCGTAAACCAGCATGCAGTTTACACCCACACACCATCATTACCAGAGAACAGCTTTTCATACAAACTATTTACATCAGATTTTAATAATGACCAGATCTATGGCCAGTGCAGATGTGTAGTTAATCCTAAGGTGTTGAAACATTGCTACAGACATGCAGAAGAAGCACAGCTACTTTGACACTTGGTTCAAAGGAAAAGATGATAAATAGCTGCTTTCTAGTTGTAGTCTGGCTTTTTATGGAGAAACCCAAAGCAGGATATGTAAAGTTACACAAACTGGTGAAGCGACTAACTGATTAGAAACTTTTGGTACTTATACCCTCCATCACCATCACTATGGAGATTCAAGTCACACAGCCTAAATCAACTTTATTTGTAAAACTTTGCTTTAATCCCATTATATATGGCACCTTCAAAAACTGTGTTTACAAAGTGCTTTGACAGCCCAGCAAAATCCTGAAGATATAAAGAAATTTAACCTCCTAGGACCTGGCGTCCACATATGTGGACATCACATTTTGGGTTATTTAGACTAAAATACTCAATTTTGCTCTACATGGGCCTGATATCCACTTACGAGTGCATTATACTGCTACTGTTCTATCAAAATTTTAAACGAATATCCTCTTATTTTTCTTAAAAACAAAAATAAGGTTGAAAAAAAATCTGGTAATTCTTTTGTTTTTACATTCATCGGGCCACAATATGCCCAAATATCAAAGAGAAATTAAAAATGCATGTCGTGGAAGAGTTCGGGTCTTAGGAGGTTAAAACTGCAAGAAAAAAACTCTCAGCAAAAAAAAAAAAAAAAAAGAAAGAAAGAAAGAAAGATTCAAATATGGTGAAATTAGAAACATAAAAAGGGCAAAGACACAAGATTTCAAATGCACCAAAACAAAAAGATTAGATGTGAAGACATAATTAAATTTTAGTTGTGGATTTCTAAGAGTTAAAAATACTGCAGTGCTGTCTCCCTGGAAGCTGTTCTACAATTTCCTGAGAAATCAGTGTAACACTACTTTTGACAACTCAGAAAATTGGAGAACCTGGAAAATAGAGGCAAACTTTAATTTTGAAAAACAAGAAAAAAAGCTAAATGTGGAAAAATTGATAGAGTATCAAGACAGGCATTTGGGCCCAGAAACAGCAGCGTGGAAACTTCTCAACAACAGTAGCTAACATTAGCCAACATTGATCAGCTAGCTAACATGTGAGCTGCGTTGGAAAATTACTCAGTGTACCTTTTCCCTGCAGTAATGGTGAGCACTAGCACGGCCGTTGGACTTACCTATATGGGCAACAATAAACAGTACAATTACAACATGAATGCATGATCGTTAAAATTAAAAATGCATCATAGCTACTTGCTTCTCTCGTCTCTGTACCGTGTAAGCATAAGAGCTTAGTTTCTATTCTTAGCAATAATGTGTGCTACCTTTAAGCCATATCATCGATTTCCTTTACACATATTTTATTGCTCACTTTAACTCATCCTGGAAAGTATGGAAGCTGAAGCTTAAATGGTAAAAATAAAGGGTCTTACGTTTGTTTCATCCAAATAATACTGCAAGCTATACATGGGATATTATAGGCTATTATTACCATGCGCTCACATAACACTTCATGTAATCTCAACATGCAGTGTGCCATGCCGTTTTTATTTTCCAATGTCTGCCGTGGCAACCCCAACACCTTTTACTACAACCTCCCACCCCCACCCTCAAGTCCTTCTTTTCAAACTGTGGGAACACACTGGCACACAGATGGTTAAGCCCATCCTTGTGATGAGTGGGAAGGGTGTGTGTGGTGGGGGGCTTGCTGCAGATGGCACAGAGGGCATCGCCAATCAGCCTACATACACACACATACGCACCTACACAGGGAAATAAAGGGAGAAGAGGAACAAGGTAAAGACATATGGGGAAGAGTTAGAAAGATAGGGATGCATGTATAGATGAAGGTGGGTGTGTGAGTCCTGTGTCCCCGGGCATGCAGTGTACTGTGTACGTGCGATGGCTGCCGTTAATGTAGCGTGGCACACAAAGCCCTGGCATCTCGCTGGCACCTCTGCCCACGCCGTGCCACACTGAGAGGCACGGCGAGGCCTGCCAGAGGGGCTGGCAAGGCCGTGTATGTCTCTGACTTTGTGTACGCATATGCATGTGTTCATTTGCTTGGTGACTGGTTCGGTGTACCTTCTATCTAAATATGTGTAACAAAGCACAATATGTATATACCATGCTGCTTTTGAAGGTGTGTGTCTAAGTATGCATATATTGTGACCCAGCCAAATACCACACACACACGCACACACACACACCGGTACCCCTCTCATTAGGAAGACCCTACCCTGTGTCTCTAATGGCTAAGCCTTTGATATGCAATGACGACTAATTCCCTCCTGTGTTCCACTCTCCGCAGACAGCGCAGTCATTAGACCACGGACATGGACACACACATACACACACAGTTGTGTTTGAGTGGGAATCTAATCATTTAACCCGTCCAGAGGTTCTGATTCTCATCTGTCTTTACCTTATCTTCTGAATTGTCTACCGGGGGACTCACTCCCCTCACTTGTAATGTAAATAGAACAATATTTACATAAAAACATTTGAATTTATCATTAAAAACAGCTCTTCTTGATGTGGAATGCGTCTTTCTGCTCTTTAAGGCAATAAGGTGAAGCCTAATTTGCTCGTTGGACTGTTTGTCTTGTATGCATAAGTTATTCTGCCATCAATCTCACACTGTAATGAGGAGGAAAAATCCGAACATTTAAATGTGCCTACTTTCTAAAATAGAGTATGCATTCTACACTGCAGTGCAAACAACTAGCTTTCTTTTTAAACAAAGTTATTTGTAGCATTAAACTCAATTGGCTGGTGTGGAACATCCAAATGAGCTTCACAGCACCTTTAAGGAAAAAAAACAATCATATTTTTAAATGTTTTTGTCAAAGCAATTTCTTTGTTTTTTAAAGATGCTGTAAAAGTAGTGCCCCTCTCTTTTAGTGCATCCTGATCTTAATGGTGTAGCTAGCAAACTGATGAACTTTATTTACTTCTCCATTTACTCCTGTCTCTAGATCTTTGGTTTGTGACTGTTTATGTCTCAGTGAAACAAAACTAAAACTAGGACGCCAACCTCCTTGCAACTAGGAAAAGTCATATACTGAATTATTTTGCCTTTAGAGACTGACTGGAAATAGTTCCAGTGACCAACTCCCACAGGTTGAATGTGCAACATCATTGACAATCGCACATGTCATCTGCAAACAATCATGATCCAACTCAGTCTGGCTGCAACCAGTCTCAGACAAGATTGGTGGAAACTGATGAATAATCACTGCCAAATTCACAAACACAGACACGCCAACACGTTGCAATTTATCTGAGTCAGTATGCACCAATTCATCTGCTACGTGTCTCTTTTCAGTAGGGTGCACTGGTTGGCAGCTGGTTTTATTCTGGTTATATTCCTATACAAATGCAAAAACAAGATTGTCCTGCAGCAACTATGATACTATTTGTGGAGGAATTTCTGGATTTCTCTCTGAAATCTATGAGGTTCTGACTCTGATTTCACAGGTAACTATTGTATTATCACAAATCCCCTACATGACCCCATTCAAACACAAACTGATAGCACACTGACCGTGTTAATGCTGTTCTATCACCCTCTTGGCATCTTGAAGACGGACAGCCGACTGCTAGTGGTGCAAACCTGCTCCCCGACTTTGAGGCAACCATTTCAAAGGAGTTGTTCCTTATAGAGGGTCAACCGCCTGACATCTCTTTATCTTGCACTAGTGAAGACTTGCTACCTCCTCACTAATTTGAGCCTTTTAGCATGCATACACCTGAAGACCACATGTAAGTGCCAGCCTAAAAAGGAAGCAGAGAGTTTTGGTTTAAGTTATAGAAAATAAAGAAAGAGCGGTGAAGTTATGGTCACTGATCTCTTTGTTTGAAATGACAAAGACCTGCAACACAGGTCACATTTGAGTACAGGGTAGTCATGGGGACAAAAACGAAGGTTTTTAGTCATCAGTAAACCTGAGTGTGTGTGCCCATTGTTCTAATAATGCTTCTAATAATACTTTTCTGCACGTCCCAAATAAAACACGATTTCAAACTAAAATGAGGTCAGGAACATTTCCAAAAGTCTCTATTTTAGGAGTCCTAAAATGCCAGGGCAGTGAGAACACTTGGCAAAAGAAAAGGTCGCGTATCATCTATTGCTGTGGGCCATTATTTATTTCTATCTGCCTGTAAAATGATTTAACACTGTTGCCAATTTTGCTTAACTTTGTATTCATTTAAGCTTTAGATTGCCACTAATCTAATCTTATCAATAACACACTCAAGTATTGTACAGGTGATTAAAATAGAAGCAGCAGATGCTAAGACATCATTCAATTTGCTGTTCAGGCTGGATCGAGTGCCAAACACACTGGATCCCACATACCTCTACAAACAAACTAAATGCCCTCCTTTAAAGTTACTAATATATTCACACCACTATTGCTACCTGATGAGCGTTTTCCCCCTCATTTCATAGTCTCTCCACCATCTCTCTCACTCACTCTACAGTGTTTCCTGTTTTTAATATATCTGCAATCCTCACTTAACCATAACCATCACCCTGATCTCTTTGCCCTCTCCGTCTCGTTTCTCTTTTGTTTAATCCTTCCCTAATCCAGCCCTTTTCTCCACTCTTTTCTTTTCCCTTCCCTCCCACCCCTACTCAACCCAGTCCTGTTATCGCTTTATTACCGTGTCCTCAGTTCATTCTGTAGCTATTAACGTGGTGAACAGCTTCACCCTTGCTGATTCCAGCCAGCTAATACAGGTTACACACACTCGAGCTCAGCTGGCTGTGTTGGCACACTACCCTGCTCCTGCCGTCTCTCATCCCGGCATTATAAACCCCACCTAATCAGCCTCAGTGACACATCACGTGTGTCATTGATTTTTAATTAACAATCTGAATTTGAACAGCGGATCAGCTTTTAGAGAACTGTTGAATAACTGGTGTGCAAACTATACAACATCAGGAAGTTGTGGTACACCTGAGAGGACAGTGTAAGCGTTGAGTAGCAACACTGAGTCAGAGAAGGGGCTGCGAGGACATACTTAGCAGAGGCCAAGGAACGATTTTGATACTGACAACAGACTTGGAAATGTGACTATTAAAGTCTGTCACTAGCGACGGTTGCCACAGTTACATTTTATCGCTACTGCGTCAGTAGGTGAGGGTAAGAAGCCAAGGCTCTGGTCAACTGTGGAACAGTGCTCTGTGATGGATTGGGCTTGAACCGATTCTCGATGACAAAAGGTGATAACAGGATTTACCAAATGCTGAGGCGGAGCCAGAGCAGGAGAGGAAGTCATTTATTGACATCTGATTGGCCAGCAATTGTGCCAGTCTAAATTTCATTGGTTGTCACTGATTGCACATCTTGTATTCAGAAGCTCAAAAGGACAAACATGATTTACGTTGTATGATTTCTCCTATCAACCTCAATCTTTAAGTCAGAGAAAATGATCTAAACCACAGACAAAATCCGTTTTGTTTACTCATTTGCTTTAGTTCAGTTCAATTCAATTCAGCGTTTTTAATCTTTCACAATAGACACCAACCCCTCAAGGTGCAAAAACCCTGTAACATTTGATAACACCAGATAACCCCAGCAATCAGTCATCTTCCCTATGAGCACAACTGGCAAAGGAGGGAAGAGAGAACGGCATTTTAACAGGAAGAATGATTCAGCAGAGCTATGTCAGGGAGAAGGAGCCATCTGGGTGAAGGGAACGAGAAGTGAAGAGAATAAAGGACAGCAAAGAGTGACGAGGACAAATCAAATTATGAGAGAGAGTCAATAACATGCAGCAGTGGTATATCAATACATGGGGAGTGAAAAAGAGGTGAGCGCTGTGGGTAGCAGGGGAAGTCCCCAGCCTACTGAAGTATAACTAAGGGATGATTCAGGGTCACATAATCTTAAAAATAAAAGCTGATCCTTTTTAGAATCGCGGGAGCGATGACCTGATCCAAGATGTCAGACAAAGAAGCAAGAACTGGTGGTCAGTAAACAGCTCTTACTTTCCTTTGCAAGCTGCACAGTGCAGACATTTATGTTGAATAATGAATTGAAATATATCAGTTTGCTCCTTGAATTTGGCAATCAGATGATAGTAAAAGCGCAATCTGCTTGGAATGCGAATACTCCTCCAAATGTTGTACGATGTGTTAAAGGCAGTATAGCTTTCTTTTTCATTTTGTTTTTATTTTATCTTTTCCTATAATGAATGAGAAATAACATAACGTATATTTTTCCGGTGTTTAGCAGCAGGCATTGACATAAAGTAGGTATGAGAGAGGCAAAATGACGTTGTGTCACTTACAACAAATACAATAACATGTTGTATTTAATGGTTAGCTTCAATTTGTCTCCTTAACATTCCGTATCAATGACTTTCATCAGCCCAGTGCAGTGTTATATGTAGGTGATTTTATAGGTTTATAAGCATTAAAGCTCTTTAAGTTAGGCCAAAGTTCTTCCCACCAGACGAGCAAAGGCGTATTCCTACCCTTAAAGATCATTAGAGTCAACACAGGCATAGAGGTTGCAGATTCACCTGTCCTGGTCGACTTTCACTGTCTGCTTTCCCACTGACAAATCATGTAGTCCGCTAAATCAGCCTTATCCATGCTGCTGGAACATCCAGCAGAGACACAGTAGAGACAGAGAGGATAGCTCTCAGTAAGCACTGACACAAAAGCTGGTTAATACTATTGTTCATGACACAGTGGCGTTTGGCACCGAGGCAGCATGTGTTTGTGTGTTCATATATGTACATACAATTCCTTATGTCAACACACGTGTGTGTGTGTGTGCTTGCGTGTACGTGCATGTATCCGTATGTGCGTATCCACAATACCGGGCTGCAGTTAAGTGAGTAAATGCATTAAAAGGGCTGTTGCGGAGCCCTGCTCGCTCATTGCCCGAGATAATGAGGACGTTTTCTGTCTTCAGTTCAATCAGCACTCCCGGCTCTGTGAGACGGAAGAGCCTAGCAGATGCACGGCACGTAGCAGATGTGTGCTATTGGAGTGACATCTGAAAGTAAAACTCTAGAGCCTTTTTACGACATTGTGTGCTGCTGTTTAGATGCCCGCGATTTGCTGGCACCGAGCGATGGTGACAACAGCAACTCAGGGAACAAGCAAAGGCGCAAAAGAAAGAGGAGAGAGAAAAGGAAAAAGGCAAGGAGAAAAAGGGAGGAAATCTTTGGCAAGGGCCTCGTCTTTGAAGTGATTTGGAGAGAGATGACATACAAAATTAGAGAGTAGCATTTCGCCCTCTCCACTTTGACTACACATTAAACGCAACAGGGAGAAATTTTTCCCCACAAAGATAAATGGCGCAGGGGTGCGCCGCGGTCCCTAAACAACAAAGATTACCTTGTCTGCTCGCTTTCAGAATCTGTTAGGATTTCAAGCCGTTTGATTAAAGTTTTGTTGGGTTTGTTTCTGATTCAGGTACATATAACTTTCCAACTATTCAGTTCCAACTTTTCAAAAGCCAACTGGAAAAAAAAATTACTCTTTTTCTCTTCAATCATCTCTCAGCCAATCAAAAACAGATCCTTGGCCAAAAACACTTAAGAGGAAAAAATATATACAAAGTGTTTGTCGCATACAAAAGGCAAGAAATCTGAAAGAATAAATGGCGAGGATTTATAGAGGGACTTCTTTCATTGTATACTATAGAAAAGGGAGACGGTTTAATTGGACCAATAGTGTCTCGCTGGCTCTGAGTAACATGATAAGTAGCTGCTATGTTCAGATCCTATATGTCTGTTCATCTATATATGGCGGTGTATCAGAGTCATACGGTTTCCTTATTCTTTACTAACAAACAACTGCTATTTACTATTCATTGTGGTATAAATTTCACAAGGGTCAAATCAACAGGACAACTTCAGCCATAATTACTTAGAAACAAGATGCTTAAGTAGGCTGTTTCATACCACACCACGCAACACTTGCCTCTGTTCAGAGTTATTAAAAACAGTGAAAATTGCGTGAAAACAGAATATGTGAATAATGACGGCGGCGTTAATAAAACAAAAGCACGTGGAAGATTTAAATAAGCATCTGGAGTCGAGTAGAAGCAGCCATATACCACGCGTGAGTCACACAGAACGATCCTATTCTTCTGTGAAGAACAACGAGGTGCCCTAATTTATTTGTCAATTAAGCAAAAAGGAAACTTTTCAAAGCTCTGCAAAACTATTTTACCCCCGATTCCCACAAAAGGAGACAAAATGTATTCAAAGATATATTCACCATAAAGATAAAGATCCAATTTAGACGGTGTGTAGGTGAATGTTAAACAGATTAGTGGGCACACTTGGTGAACATAAGAGCATTCTTCATTCACACGAACACACACACACACATATTTATTTGTGCCTTTGAAAATGATGCATTGTGTGAACATATATTGTATAGTGCGAGGCCGATCTAGAGGGAGTTTTATTGTTGTGCCCACGGGAGCAGATGTCACTGGCACTAACTCAATACTTTCTCTCATTCTGTCTCTGTTTGCTCTCATGCTGCGCTCCTCTCTCCCTCTCTCTCCATCTCGGGGTGTGTTTTTCTATCCGTCTCCCTTTTTTTGCTTGGACCAGATGGAGAGATGCTCTGCTCCAAACCTTTCTCACTCAGGATCACAATGCTCTCAGTCATGTGATCCGGTCTGCTATTTCCTGCCTCTCTCTCTCTCTCTGTCGCTTTCTCTTTCTATCCATAAGCGCTCGTTCTTCTCCTTCTTTCTCAGTATCCTCTCCCCCCTGACAAAGCCTGACAAAAGCCTTTCATTTCTTCTAGCCTGCTTGTCCTCTGTGTGTTTGTACTGTACCAAAGTAGTCTCCCTCTCTCATTGTATTCTCTCTCTCTCTTTGCAAAGAAGGTGTCTAGGGGCTGCGGGGGCCCTGCTCTGAGACAAGGGGCCTGCCTCGGCTCAGCGAGGGAGGTGGCAGGGGTGGGAAGGGGTCTGTGTGGTGAGTGAGAGAACGAGGGGAAGAAGAAAGAGCAAAAGCGACAGAGTATATTATTTCATTAACTGCTTTGGAGCTCGGCAGGGATTGGGGAGTAAAACCTTGCAGCTCTGTGTGTGACAAGGGCGCGACCTCCCGCAACCTGGGAACTCAATCCACACACATTGCGCCGCTTTCATCTGATACTGGGGGTGTGTGAGAGCTCTCAGTCACTGGTGCTGGCTGGCTCGCTGAGGGTGCTAAGCTTTTTAGTCAGGGCCTGCTGAACGGAGGAAAGGTGGCGAGAATGACGGAGGGAAGGGACGCGAGAGGAGGAGGAAAGGAGGGAAGGTAAAGTGACTAGAGTAGGGAGGGTAGGTAAGGAGAGGACAGGGGGGGTTTGCCTGAGCCCCGGTAAGACAGAATTGGGCATTGTCGCCGAGCAGAGTAGAGCCGAGCTAGCCCATTCTGTTGATCTGAGCAGGATCCCGGAGAAAACAAAACTGCATTGTTCCCCGCAGATGGAAGCCAGTGTCTCCTGGGTAACAGCATTAATCTCCCCTTTTCTCCTGCTTCCTCTCTTGTCGGGGCCATAATCGGTGGGCTCCTTTCAGCAGCCGAGCCAGCCTCAAAGCCCAGGCTCCTAACTAGCCTCCTAATTAGCTGCAATTACAATGAAGACAACATGATGAGATAATAGAAATTTGCAAAATAATGACATACCACGGGAAAATATTCCTCCTCCCCAAGCACCATTTTTTTCCCTCCGGGAGAGGCACAATGGAGAGCCGGGGCCCTTTTCTGAAAGCGGGGAGCTCAGAAAAATGGTGGCGCATTATGTGGCATAGAACCCTATTGTCTGCCTTCTGGTTGCTTCAATCAACAGGCCATTGTCTGGCTGCTTAAATCAAAATGACTCAAATACGGGCTCTGTAATGATGCCCTCTCAGCACCGCATACTGAACACAGAGACAGATTGAGGGAGAGAGGAGAGGAGCTAACCATGCAATGTAACGCAGGGCAAAATAATTAAGATGAGGTAAGAAAAGGGCCCGATCATCAAATATCCCAAAGTGTTGAAAATCAGGTGGGAACAACAGAGAGCAAGGAAATCAGCAATGGGACTGCCATTGACATTACACAGTAGTTTTCATCTGGACTTGTTACACATTAAATATTTCTGAGTACAACACGTCACAACTTCATGAAATCGAACGTGACAGCGAGTGAAGCAGTAGGAAAAAGGTGGAAAGACAGAAGCGGAATAGCAGGATAGAGGGAGGAGGAAGATGATAGAGGGAAGGAGGAGACTGAGGTAGACAGCAGGTGGTAGTCATGCACAGAGGAACATTTTTAACAACTCTGATCGGTAACGAAGGACAGAGTTACTTTTCTATTAAAACACTTTACTTAGAAGAAGAAAACCGATGGCATGTTTACTCTTTGCTTTTCTATATGCTTTGTTATAGCTGCTGTGAATACTATCAGTCCTTTTGTTGGTTGTTTTTCAATATAACTAACATTAAAGTGTTAATAACTTGTGTAAATTAGATATAAATAAATATTAAGGAGCTAGGATTTTTAATGGAATACAGTGACCATCACTCCTGTGTTCCAGTGGCCATGCTATTGTAACAGATTGTTGTGTTGGAATAGCTTTTGTTGGTCACAGAACAAATAGTGTGGCTAGGTTTGTCCATCATAATGGGTTTAATGATAGTCTTAAAATATCCCATAAAAAGATCTCTTCTATCCAAAATTCCAAAAACAGACTGACCGTAATAAGAACAGGAAGAGAGACAGAACTTTCTCTGCTCCCTTTCAGTTATTTTCATTCCCGTCCTTTTACTTGACAAAATTCAGCCGTTTTTGGTTTGTCTGGAATAATAATTCAAGCATAAAAATACTGGCATGAACCAGTGTTGTGTCTTCACGTGACAGATATGTTATATGTCAAGGAAAAACTATACTTTAAACTGTATCTTTGTTCTCAGTTTTTTTGGTTGAATATATGGAACATTTAAAGATATAAAATAAAATAGCATTTCTGTACCAACAAGGCTGGCCTTTCAGTTAATCCAACTGCTGTTTACTGAAGCCTCATCATAAACTA
The DNA here is from genome assembly GCF_057382275.1 of Copadichromis virginalis. Lineage (NCBI taxonomy): Eukaryota > Metazoa > Chordata > Actinopteri > Cichliformes > Cichlidae > Copadichromis > Copadichromis virginalis. The sequence goes on from NC_140634.1 coordinate 37,233,964, forward strand.
CCTCAATGGAAGGGAAACAGGGAGAAAATACTGAGGCATGCCAAATTACACAAGAACTGGACTGAGCGATGAATCAATTTAAAAGGAGCTCTGTCATGGTTTGGGGCTGCATTTCAGCCATTGGTGTTATGGATGTTATCACTGATCACTGGTCATATTTTGATCAACCACGCAACACCATCTGAAAAGCAGTTAAAGCATAGGTGGAAAGATAAACACAGGCCTCTCCGGTGCTCGGGCTTCAACAATATTGAAGAAGTGTGGGATCATCTTGATAGAGAATGGAACAAACATCCAAAGAAGAGCTGTCCTTCAAGAAGCCTGGAGAACTATTCCTGAAGACTACTTAAAGAAACTACACGACAGTTCCTCAAGAGAGTTCAGGCACTTTGGAAGAATAAAGGTTCAAGCTCTTTACAACAGTACAGATTCTGTTTTGGCCTTGCATCCTGTATTTCCATGTGTGTTTGCACATGTTTTAATAAACCACTGCAACTAATTACTCATTTCAAGAAATGAGGGACAGATCAAGACTTTTGCACAGTATTATACCCTAAAACTCTCTAGGTTGGAAAAAAAAAAACACCCGACAAGTCCTCAGCTGGCACTTCTATTAAACAGTACATGCAAAACACCAGACACAACACTCAAGAGGAGACTACTGAAGGCTGGCCTTCTATACAGGGTTGTTAAGAAAAGGCCATATGTGACCTGACCAAGAGCAGGACAAGATTAGAATGAGCAAAAGCACACTGGAGCGAGAAATATCGAAAGATGAAGGAGAGTGAGTGTGAGGCCAAAGTCTGAGGATTGGTACTGGATAAAACAAAGATTATCACAATGCTATGACATGCTGCTTGAGTCGAGTGAGTTTCCTCTAACCACAGGATAATTACCCAAAAGACAGCTTCAAACTCTGTAGGAACTATTTAGAAGAGTAGTTTGTAGTTTGTACAGTTTGCTCTGAGAACAGTGAAGTTCAAGGAAGTATAAAAACCCCCAACTTTGGTATTTTCTTTGGATCAAATATATTTTCTTTTCTCCTGAAGTATTATTTTTAGCAAATAATTAACATGAGAGGCGACTTTCTTTCTCACCTGTCTTCAGGCTCGGCGTTCTTCATAGCTCTCGACTTCTAGCAGGTTTGTGGGTCTGAAGCAGTCTGTCTGACACACAAACACACAGCAAGACTGACATATTGACAGACAGATAGGCAGAAAAACATGCAGACAGACAGAGAGACAACAGACATATGGACAGACAGACAGGCAGATGGACAGAAGGGCAAAGGTTAATATGCAGGAGAAGGGCTGAGAGTGTGTGAATCTGTGCATGAATGTTGGGTGTGCATGTGTGTCATGACAGCTGGAAGCTTGTGTTGTGAAGCTGAACACCTGAGACTGGCACAAACACAAACACACATCCGCACTACGACAGTAGCACATAATTTTCTTTTTCGTTTTTTTCCATTAAATGTGATGTTAATTAATCCTGGTCTCTTGTAGTTTTAATCCCTGTGGCTTCTTCACTGGATACCAGATAATGCCATCACTACCTTTTGCCCTCACATGAAAAAATACATACAAAGCAAAATGGATTCCTTCTGAAATGACAAACTTTATTTATATTTATAAAGCTTGCTAAAATTTTTATATCAGCCACTCGTAGATCCCCAACATGACAGATCTGCGGATCAGCTTATTTGCTGAGTTCATGTGCTTCAAAGTCTGGTTTGACGTTGAAGTTAACCCTCGGAAGTCAACACTAAACCACCATCCAACAGCCAGCAACCTCCTACAACCACTTGCCAACCTGTCAGGGAATATACATTTTTCCCTAGCGACCAGTGTTTTTCAAGGAATTGCTGACTAGTCTTCTAGCGATGTGTTACCGAGGCCTAGACAAAGAATTTAAATGTATTTACAGTGCCTATTATAAAGTGTTACCCAGCTGAGATGTACATGAACCAAACATGTTAATTGTAATCTCATGTGACTGATCTGCACCATTTAAAGTAAAATGTTCTTTCACAATTCCTTATAGTAAAGTGGACCGGAATTTATATAGCCTTATCTAGTTTAGGCTTAGTACTCAAGGTGCTTTTGCACAGCAAAACCCCAACTGTCATTCAGACAGCTAGAGTGATTAAACGATTAGCAGTTAGTGATGCAGTTAAAAACTTCAGGGTAATCCCATTGAAAGATGCTGGTATTAATCTGCCGGGTGTAGGAGGTCACAGGCAGAGGTGCAGCAACCTTAAAAAGCAGAAGCTTCGTTACCTCTTCCTAAACACAGAGGAGTCCTGTTGAGTAATTAGCTTGTGTCAGATAAGTTGACAAGCTCGTTAACACGCCACATCATCCGATACTGCCGCCTTTGTTTGTGTAGGCTTCTGAGAGGAAGTTAGCAGTCTAATTAGCATAATTACAACTGCTGATTTATATGGGTGTAATTAGCAAGCAGATTTCTGCATGTTGTGGTCTGATGGAGATATGCTGCTGCGAAGGAAGAAGCTGGAGACCAGATTCTCTTACGCTTTGCAGTATGCCAGAGTCATGTACACACAGTTCTTTTAGTCCTCCACACACATATGGATAAATACATTTAGTACAAAGATGGTTAAAAATAAATACATATATGTCTAAACTGTACATACACACCAGTCACTTCCCTCTAAATATTTTCAGAATAATAGCAGCAGGAGAACATTGAAACTTTTTGCCTCCATTAAAGGTGAATAAATCTAACAAACGGTTTTTGGAACCTCTACTTAAAGCATAGCAGTTTGTTTTTTTTGATACCAGATTACATGGTCTGAATCCCCGTCAGGAGATTTAAAGATTCTTCAAAATAAATTTCACGCGCCTAATAAAGAAGCACTTTGAGTGGAGGCACTGAGAGAACAAGAATGGAGGAACAAAACAGAGGCATGATCCGTCTGACAACTTGGCCTTAATTGCACCAGACGTTCACAGTAGGACAGTGAATTAGTGCAGTTACCTCTCATCACTACTGTAAAAGCCCGGGGTCGGTAGATTACTGTACCACACTCACATACAGCATAGACGTGCTAATACACACAGTGCCGGGTGCTGTCTGGTGATCTTAGCAGTTTTCTAGGTGACATGGGGTGAAATTGGGGTCAAAATGAATCTCAGTGCCAAACCAGTTAACACAACAATGTGGACACTGGGAGTGTCCTGGTGGGGCACCATGCTAAGACTTATTTTGTCTGCCTGGCATGGCAGAGGACAAACCTCTTATTTAATCATCAAGGATTCTCTCATGAGCCAGAAAGGTGTTACTCTAATTGGAAAAGGGTAAAGTGTAAAGATAAAATGATGCATTTTAAAGCAGTGTGTGTATCAACTAAACTCAGACATGGGTGGACAGTTAGTTACTTCACTCCTACAGAAGAAGGACAAAAATGTTAAAAACTAAGAATTTTCTAGCATACAAGAGCAACAAGACTGCATCGTCAGATGCTTCTTTTTTTGTCATGTAATAATGAATTGAAGCTTTTAAGAAATAACAATATATAACAAGTTAATGTGACAAAACAATATCACAGTATAAAAACTAAAAATCTTGTTATAAACTAGAAAGTAAGTCACAGGAGCCCAAAAATTCTGAGGATTATGAAAAATGACCTGAAACATAGTTTTTTTTTCTCCCCTCTGTTTTTGCTGGTTTGTCAGGATAAATTCAGTCGCTATTTGACTTACAAGCGAATCATTTCAGCTTTATTAAATCTATGGAACAACATCTATCTCATGTGACCCTATGAAGGGTTCCCAGCCCTCACAATCGCGAACTATTGCCCTCTAAGACTCATTACAAATCATAATTAGAGGGTTTTTTTTTTTTATTTTAATTGATGTCTTTAGCCTCTTATTATTATGCAGCATGATTTAATCTCAAATATTGACAAACAGAATTAGCAAATAAGAGGATCCTGATTCCAGGTAAGTTGACAGTCACATGCTGTAAATGTCATCGAGATGACAGTATGCATCAGTTTAAGTCCTGGCATGTATTTACACATGCACAGATTTCCTTTTAGCCCGTGTTCGTGCCCTGGCCACACACACAGACACACACAAGCAGGGACCAGTATAAAGGCCTGAATGATTTCCTCTCACACACACACACACACACACACACACACACACACCAATGGATTGGGATGTGTGCATTTGTCACTGAACATGCGTGCATGTAAGTTGTGGATTGACTGTATTAATTAATGCAGTGCAGATGAGTCCCCTCTGAGCTGTCTAATTAGACATTAGCATGGAGATGTAATTACCTGAGAGGGCTCAACACGTTTCACTTAACTACTCTCCCTCCTGCATGGCACACTGAGCAGGTAGGGCTCAGGCTGACTGGTTTGTGCGTGAAAACGCCGATGTACTGTACTGAATGTGTGAATTTGGCTGCATTTTAAATGGAGTTTTTATGCTCTTTCAGATGCAGATGGTAGCAGTAGATTGCAAAGACCTAATTGATCTGCTCCTAAAAACAAGCTCCCCTTGTCCATCCCTCTGTCCCCTACTCTTTGTCAATCATTCTTTCTTTTTCTTCCATCTGTGATACACTGTAGCAGGTCATCCTTTTTTCCTTCCCCTCTCTTGAGTAGAAGTGCATTAGGCTTCTCTACTGAGCGACATAGGTTCGATTCTTGATCAATATCCACCACTCTACTGGCGGAAGAAAAATAAAAGGTCCCTCTCTGCTCTTCAGTCTCAAAAAGCCTCCCTTCCTCTTGGAGGAGAGAAAGAGAGCCCAGATCTGTGAGATCTGTTTGCCAGCGTCACCATAGCAACCATCACTGCCAACCTTGACACTGGAGTTGCATTGTCTGGGACCCTGACATTAGATAAATAAATTACACAAACCTTTGCTCAAATATCAGATAAATACATACAAAAAATGCAAAAATCAACAAATTTCTACAGTCTTTGATCAAAATAATCCAAAAATGAATGCAAAAGGATGACGCACGATTTTATATGCATGTACAAACACAAAATCATCCACAACCAAACACACACTAAAAATTTGCCATCCTCTTTGATAAAAACAGACTGTTAGGCTGAGCTCAGAGGAGACTGTCAATACAAGACAACAGATTGTGAGAACCCCATGAACTCCAATACAGCCTGCAACACACCTCTTAGAGCACCAGGAAGAAATCTATGGGCTGCTGCAAGCATTGTCTTCTTATCTGTAGATGGTTCTGTCCTGCTTCCTATGAGGATCAATAGCATTAGCATGTCTGACAGAGAAAGAGAAAGACAGCCAGAAAAAAACAAAGATTAGAAGAAAAACATGCTACAGCCGACTGCTGCTCTTTGTCCAGAGTCCAAAAGTCTTTTAAAAAGATGATTAAAAAATATACGTTTTTCTTTTAAATGGGATGAACCAGCATTAAAAGCAAACTGATTCTGGTACAGTGTTTAGTTAAGGGAAAATAAGATTTTTTTAAACTAACCCGATGAGGCTAACAGGACTGACACAACTACAATAATGAAAGCAATGTCCAATAGCCAAAAAAGCAAGTATAGTAGTATGGACATCACCCAGTTTTGTGAAAGATGGAGACAGTAACACACTGTATCTAAATGAGAGTATTACATCTGAAATAATTAAAAAGAGTACTCATTTAACTTAAACAGTTAAAGCTATCAAAGACACCAAGAGCACACAAGTTAGCTCACGGCTCTAAACAGCTGTGGTGACACGGATGTGCTGCACATCATGAACAATAAGCAGCAATACAACTTGCTGGCATGGCTACAGCTAATGACAATTCAGATGACACAGCTACCAGCGGTACTACAGAAGAAGCGACAATTGATGTAGTTTTATAAATAAATCAGTTCAAATTCTGACGGGAAAATACAAAATGTGACAAAGTCGGGCAATACATTGAATAAGTCACAGCAAATTTCTGTTAATTATTACCAAGGTGAGACTATGAACCAACAATCGCAGAAGTTTCTACAGAGCTGAATTTCAAGTTCTTGCTTAGCTGCTGACTTTATCTGTTTACAGTAGATGCTATCTCCTACGGAGGAGCCTATCCAAGCTGCCGCTGAATAAGAAGCCGGCCACAAGACACCTATGATCAAATCCAGGGTCACCAGTTAGCCTAACGTGCATGCATCTTTAGACATGCAAACTCGACACAGCAGGATCCAAGAGAGTCGGCTCGCTCAGACCCTCTTGCTCAAGATTGTTTGAGGGTGCTAACTACTGCAGCACCACACTGCTTGCCATTAAACCACATTATAATATAATGAGCTGAAAAAATGTTAAAGAGCTCAGCAAATCCTAGAGATAATAAATAAGCATGTGGTCCAGTCTTGATGCTGATTAGTTCAGTTACCAATGTATACTTTTTAAAACAGGAAACTAACTGATTTACACAGAGAATAAAGGGAGATATTATGATAAAATGCTTTGGTTTATATGTACCCCCAAAAGTATGAAAACAGTCTGAGGTGACCTATTTTCCATACTGAATGTTTCACGGCTGTTATTCAGCTGGTCAGGCTAAGATAAATTGAGTAAAAAGTTTTGATTCCCCAACACTAAAGTGGTGGCGGCTACAAGAGAATGCTAATGGAATCGTGAAGCAGCTTATCATGTGAATGAGAACAATAATGAGGAGACAAAGCAGAGACAAATCCATTGTAAGTGAGGTGGAATTATGTCGGCTCAGTGGATTATAAAAGGCCTTGATCCAGTGGGAGTTGAAAAACATGGCGTCTGTTCTCACACATTTTTACACGCGCACACATTCGTGCACGCTACAGCATGTCAGAAACACGCACACAATAATACACACTAACATCAAAACACACATATGCATAACACACAACTGTACACACACAGAAATAACCACAAAGACATAAACGTCAAACCTTGATATCTACTCGTGCTGCCAGATAATTGAATTAATTCAGCCGAGGAACAACTTCACAGATTAGTGACTTAACTTTCCAATAATAAGAAAAAACTCAGCCACGCGTGATAATTACATTTGTCTCAAATGAGGGCAGCCGTCGAAATGGATCATGTATTGCCATGCGTCCACAGTTTAACCCACACGCTCGCATGCACACGCACAGACACCTCCCCTAAGTGGCTGTGAGATAAAGACATTTTTACAATTGGAAAACAGAAGAAAGGCAGTGTGAACGTGGTTTCAGTGTATTTGCTGCAGATACATCAGGCTTCATTACTTCAATATGGAATATGGTATGTATGCACTGTCTATGTACTGTCAAATTTCTGCTTGCCTTTTATTCCTTCAAGTAGTTCTCTTAGTTCTGATTAAAGGGCAGTTGTTTCTACCACTATATTTTAATGCTATGGGGTACCATCACCAGCTGCTCTCCTAGGCTGTGATGCTGGAGTTCTTCAGACCGCTGAATTCAAGCAGCTGGATGACATTAAGGACCAACAGCAGCAACTTGGCTAGCAAGCTAGCTGACGGTAAGTACCAAGGCTAGTTGGTAGCAACAACTCAACTTTCAAAATGAGAATGCTCTGCCCCTTTTACATCGGAAGCCAGACGTCAGAACTAGGAGTGAAGTCACTCCTGATTTGACATTGTTTCAAGTAGCAATAGTCGGAAAAGCAGGCTTTCTTTTGGTCCCTGGCAAGGTAAAGCCATTCATGCATCTCTAGCAGTACAATGCAATGCCTTCTTTTTTTTTGCACTTAAAAACACAGCTGTGCCATTTTCATGGGTTGAGGCTGGTCAGAGCTCTTTGTGTGGCTTATTTAGTGCGGCACAAATAAACAACAGTGATAATACAGATTGCAAAAACCATAAAACCTGCAAAGTCGGGTTTGGCTTCTCGACTTTTCGAGTTGGAAATCCAACTTGGAATTTCAAACTTTATATGGAATGTAGTGTAAGAGTGAGGGGATTCAACCAAACCATTTATTGGGAGTAACACTAAGCAATGCTTTTTTCCCCCAAACTGTCTTAAACCTCATTTGGAAAAACCAAATTTAAAGCTGATAGATCATGTGGAACTTTAGTTTGCATAGCAATGCCAATCTGCTCATTGTCAGGCCCATCCAAATCCTCTATATTTTTGCTTGTGAAACAAGACGGAAAAAAACAGAATCCCAACTCTATCAGAGCCACGGCTGAGTCACAGTTCAACCTGTATTCAATTCAGCTGTGTCCAGTGAACAGTCAAGGTTAGAAATATGTGGCATCAGTGGCTGACCACACTAACCCTTTTCTAAAATCTATTAGAAAGCTTTCCAAGGAGTTAGCTGTTGTAGCAGCAAATTAAAGCTCATGATTGCCAAATTAAAGTGTAAAGTGAAAAGCAGTCCAAAAACTGTAACAAATTTAAGCCTTTACCTTAAACATTAAACGAGTTACAACAAATTCCCTTACTAAAGAGGTTAATTTTATCTGGATCTCATAAAAACAGCATGCATATACACACACAATCATCCAATCACGAGTAACGTCTTGCAGCGGACAGGCAGGTAGAGAGGAAGCTAAGAAAGGTGCCATGCCGTACTTCATAATCCCACAACACTGAATTCTCAAACTGCAAAAACAAGCCATAAAAATTCCAGAGAGTTCATTGAAAACCTCTCTAGTTACCCTTCACTCCCCCCTCTCCTTCACCATCCCTCTCTTCCTCCCTCTTCTGCCTCTCCTATTTCTGTCTATTGTCAGTACAAAGCATCACATTCAGGCCCCAATGACTTCTCTTATGGCTGTGGTAGGCTAAACGGACAATGGCCGTATGGAGACAAAAGCTAGTTTATTAGGCTGAAGAGTGACAGAGTAACAGGCTGTTTGTGTGTGAGAGAGAGAGATGGAGAAGGAAAAGAGGAAGACAGAGAAAGAGTGGCCTTCTGCGTTCCATTGTGGCTGGACTCACATCTGGTGGCCATGTGTGACCGGAGCAGCAGGGCTAATGATGGGCTTCCTGAGGCCAGCTCAATTAGGCCAGTCCTCACCGGACTCCCAGAGAGAGAGAGAGGCAGAAAGAGAGATGACTATCGACATGCTGGTTTACCATTTGTGTGTGTTTGTGTATATGAGTCAATCTCCACTATATACATTCCCCTCCTGCTTACGTGTGTGTGTGTGTGTGTATATAGACAAGCGAGTCTTTCCTCTACTGATGTGTGTTTTCAGGCATTTGTGTACATGTAGTTCACCCTGACACACTCCTGATTTTCTTTTTTTTCTTTTTTTTAAACAAAACAACACCTCCCTTCAACACACATACACAAGCATGCGTACACACACCCTCCCTCCTAAGCAGGCTAAAACTAACGAACAAGCTGTAAAGCCATTAACGGTTAGGGCACTGCTTTGATGGCCCCAATATACAATTTCCAACACACTTAAAATTACACAGGGCAAGAGCTTGCAACCATGTCCTAAGGCATCTGTGCCCATATCTGTGTGTGATGTTTGGTATGCGTGTGTGAGTGTTACATTATGTACAAGTAAGCACCAAATCAGGTGGGTTTCTGTGACAGTCCTTTATTATTCCTGGTTTGCAAACCGTTCACCCCAGAAGACACAGGCTGACAAATACAAACCTAATAAACAGCAAAGAAAAGCCCGTCTGTTTGTGTTAATAAAAGGCTTTATTGGGGAAATTTGATGCCAATTCTTCCCATAATCACGTGTTACTGGTCAGATGTGTATAATTAGTATTGCATAAGCAATCGCACAAACAAGAACTGGGGTTATTTGAGGCTTTGAGTTTTAGCGAAAGAAAAAGGACACAGGTTAAGGTTTCAAACATGATGCTAGTCTGCGTCCTGTGTGTGGTATACGGTGACAACACATGTTAAGGTTTCAAGATTTCAGTCAATTGCTTAATTTACGGGGTAATTTTGAGTAGATGGAAACACTAGTACTGTAGAGAGGAACAGTCCTACGAGAAGGAATTACTCCCAAAGCCATTACGCAATACGAATCAGCAGCACCCCGTGTGTAACAATTGAATTTCCTATTCTTTAATTAGTAAAATATGACACAAGGAAAGGAAGATATTATCATATGTTAAAAAACAGAAACTATCAGAAATCTACCTGGAAATCACACACACTTTGTCTAACAACAGGGCTCCCTCTGAACCAAAATATGTCATCTGGACAGCTTTTGTAGACTCTGAAATGCTCATAATTGGGTACCATTTCATCCTTCTGCCCCTGGTTTTGTTTTTTCCTTCATGGCTTCCTCACTGATCAGGTCTTTGTTGTGGTGCTTCTCTATCATTCAGGTGTGGTCTGTGGTAAGAAACCCACTCCACTGTCCGTGACTGCAGCTGGTGATTGTAGTCCTACTTCTGGTCTAAAGAGCCACATTGCAAACATGAGAGACATTGCTTGGTTGTCTTCCCCTGACAATCTCTAGTGCTTTCTTACAGTTAAAATGTTGATGAGGCTGATAAAAGGATCTAAATGTGTGAGAACGTTCACGAGATCAAAGATTCAGTTTAGCTGCTTGCTGAAGACGAACTTGAACCCAGAAGCAGTTACTTGATCTTCTGTCCACATCACCTTCTCTCTCTCTCAAACATTAAATCAATAATAGTCAACTGCAGTGTTCGATCCCCATCTGTTTTCAGTGGCTTCTTTTGTGTGGCTTTACAGAAGGTTTCCGTGGTTACATGCGCTCCCTCTGTGGAGGGGAAGTGGTTCTTCAGCTGGAGAATCACAGGTTTCAGTCAGGCCATTACTGCCCCGTGTAGGCACCATGAAAGCTGATTATCATTTGCGACTGCTTCTAACCTTCCAAACACAGCTGTCTGTACCAGTGTTGTTCAACAGGTGTCTGTCAAGTGCTGAAAACACCTTCTGTGTGTCTAATAATTGTGTGCATGAAGCAAACCCACTAAGTTAATGGTGTCTGCTACCTGTGCTATTGTGGGATTCAAAGTGAATGACTGGATTAACTTTGGGTTACACTGTACTGCTAAAGGTTTGCTGTATTAGAATGTGATCCTTTCTGAATACATTTTTCTTGGTAATTTCTTGTAATGTCAATGTTGATGTGTAGCTGGTGGAAAATCTTGCCCTTTCAAAAGTGTAGAAATGTACAGACATGTGTAGTTTAGTTGCGTTTGGGAGGTGAAAACAGTTCAATGTGAAAGCACATGGGAACGGTAATTAGCTAAGATTTGCTAGCTCTCTTACACAATCTAGTGGTTGCTAGTTTTGGGGTCATAGCAGTCAGTGTGAGACACAGGCAACAAATAATACTTTGGTTAAGCTAACAATGTCTTATTTCATTAATTATAATAATAAAAAATTATTACAGGTTGTTACAGAGTGTGATGGGCGTGGTTTGTGGCACACCTGAGCTCTATCGGCTCATCACGCCTCCCCTATTAAACGTGCTGGCACCTGAGGACGTTGTTGTTGCTGTTGTTGTTGTTGCTGTTGTTATGTTGTGTGTGGCTGGCAGCTGAAAAGCTGCAGCCGAGTGTGTAAAACGACAACCGGGAAATAAAAGTGTATAAACTGAAGTATGCGGTCGGGTCCGTCGTCCTCCCTGTCACACAGAGATTAAAAGAAGCGCTGCAATATAAGCACAGCGGGGGAAAAGTTTGCTTGCAACACTACACACTAAAGTCTGACCGATATTAGCTATTTGCCAATCTAAGTATCTGTTTTTATTTCAGCTGACAATTAAATGGAAATTTAATTACATTTTAAAGTAAAGCAGAGACAACAGAAACACAACAGGGAGTGAACAGGAACGTGGGGAAAAAGTGAGAAGATGACATAGGAAATGGTCCAGGGTGGAATCAAGCCCCAGCTCCCTGCAGCCTTTTGGGATATGGATCTCCTGCTCAACACAGTAAGCTATAGCAGCACCCTAATGGTTCACTTTTAACCTTAAAAACAAGATTATACAAAACAACCACATGATCCTTGTGACTAAAGTATTCTCTCGCTTTCAATAAATAGAGCTTGGGAGAGTTATTTCGCTAAAGGTGAACTCAACATATTACTTCTTCCTAAAAGGGGTAGCTGTAGCTCAGGTGGCAGAGCAGGTCAGCCACTAATCAGAAGGTCGGTGGTTCGATCCCAGGCTGCCTCCTGGCTGCATGTCAAATATCCTTGGGCAAGATACTAACCCCGTGTTTGCCTACTGGTGGTGGTCAGAGGGCCCGGTGGCGCCAGTGTCCGGCAGCCTCGCCTCTGTCAGTGCGCCCCAGGGCAGCTGTGGCTACAATGTAGCTTGCCATCACCAGTGTGTGAATGGGTGAATGACTGAATGTAGTGTGAAGCGCTTTGGGGTCCTTAGGGACTAGAAAAGCGCTATACAAATGCAGGCCATTTACCATTTACCATAAAAGGTACAAAATAACTTTTATAAAAAACACCCAAAACAGTTTAAAAATTACGCAGCATGGGCGAACAAAAGAAAAAGGCATCCAGCCATTAATGCCATAAAGCCGCATAATGTACACAAACACACACAGTAGGAGAGCAACTTTGCTGGTCATCAAGGACAAACTGTACCACCTGTTAACAAGGCTACAGCGGCAAACCACTGGCACTTCTTCCTTCAGTCTCATTCTCTGTCTCTACAGGAAATGAGCGGGCGAATAAGCAGACAGAGATAATTACAGGCCAAACAATAGCTGTCATTTCTTTCCACATCAACCTCCTGGCCCTACCCTCCCACCGACACAACACTGTTCACTGTAATCCGTGTCCACTTGGTGGACAGAGTGGCTTCATCCATCTATTCTGTTTGTTTGCCCCTCTCCTCTCTCCCTTTGCTTTGACAAAACAAAGCATGTTAACCTTGAGCTGAGAACAGCTTTCTGCTGGCGTCTGAGGAGATATTAAGAAGGTGATTAAGTGAGATTGATGGTACTTTAATTCCCCGACAAAAATAATGGCTCTTTCCTGTTGTTTAATCTTCAATCTTCATTAAATGAGGGACACTCAAGAGACTATGGTTTTTAGCCAAAAGAAGGCCACGCTAACAAAGGACACCATCAAGGATGGTATTTGCATGTTTAATCAAAATGAATTGTAATTGAAAGTCCAAAGGAGGGTTTGGGAATGCAGCAAACTGGAGCACGAAAACAAATTGTTTAAACATGTGAAGGTAATCCTTGATTCTTTTTTTGGAATTCAGAGCATTTGACTGCAATTTAGCCACAGCGTAATTAGAGCACAATCGTCTCCTATGCATATTACTATTGTGAATTTTATTTCCGCTGTTGGTTTGGGCCGACTTATGGATTTTGCTCGCTTCTGCGACCTTGTAGCCCAGGAAAGCTTATCAAATGAACTAAAGAAAAATAAATAAAAAGTTCTGTTTTCTTAACTTGAGAAAAAGTAACATTTTGGAGATAGAAAGTTGTGAAAAAACAAAACAAAAAACAAAACAAAAAAAAGAAACAAAAGCTATTTACATTTTCCCTGGAAGGTTCAGGACTAGTTTGAGAGTATGCTGAGGTTTGTGCGGCATTAGGTAAAATGCCCTATGACCTCCAGAACGCAGCAAGGTCCTGTGCGGGAGTTTTTGTTTTACACAAAAAAGATTTTTGTGTAAAACAAAAACTCCAGCACAGGTTCAGTTCTTTTTTTTTTTTGGTGGATGGACTGTCCTTGAGCAAACCAGCAAACCCCTATCATTTCCCAAAGGCGCTGTCTCGAATTTGACCCTGCATTCTGACCTCCCAGTGGCGAGAGTCTAGTGAATATAATATTCTTACTTTTGGGTGATCAATTCCAAAAAAAAGAAAAGGCCAATAGAAGCAGCCTCGGTTTTTCTCTCCTACATGGAGGTCAGAACACAGGGTCAGCCGAAGAGCTACGCTCAAACAGCCGATAAGGGTTCAGTGTCTTGCTCAAGGACACTTCAGCAGGGAGGGCAGATGCTGAGATTCCTTCAGTTCAAGAGCAGAGCCTTCACTAAATACAGCCCCCTGCTGCTCTCAAAGAACCCGCATGAATAATGTGTATTCAGTATTTCAGAACTCTGTAAACAAGCTTACCGGATGCTAATTATCAGATACAAGGTCTTACATTTAGGGTGACTGCTCAAGGTCATTTTATATCACGGGAAATCAAAAGAAGAATTAAATAACAGAATGAAGAGAATGCAGGCTTTTTATTTGACAACAATAAAATAAACTGTGGCATAAATCTCTTCAACATTTAAATCGAAATCCAAACTGTGCTCAAAGTCTCAAAAACGGGATAAAGAAAGTAAGTAAGAGGCTGTAACGGATATATTAAACTAAAGACTTAATTTAAACCCGTTACAGAAAAACTGGTAAAGAAAATGGCAGTTTACTTCCATCCCCTTTGTGTCCTTTTCTATATTTTTCTATCAGTGACATTCAGTCAGTTTTGTGTGGTGGCCTAATGACTGACTGCAAATAGATGGACTGTCAAACAGCACATTTAGATGAAAGGGGTCCTGTCGTGTCGCGCCGACATTTTGACACCATATCTGTGCATGTATAAGCGAGCTAGTTTGCTTCCGTGCGTGGGTGTGTGTGTTTGTGCATAAATACACGTGATGAATTGACTGCAGATTCGTCTATAATCGTCTCTCTGTACAATAGAGGCTATAGCAGCCACAGAAACAATCCTTTTAATCTACTGCATCTTTCGCGGCATCTCAGTCTGATGTCCGACTGCACAAAGAAAGGTTGGGGAGGGCTCGGCTTGGGTGGGTGGAACAAACAACTGGGATGTGCTGTCTCTCTTCCTCTAACCCTCCCTCCCTCTCATTGGCTTCAAGGTCTGCTTTGGCGTGGAGTTACAGTTAGTTTACTCACCATCAAAGCAAACCCAAACTTCTGAGTTCTCTAATAGAGTTATGTGTGTACATGCTCCATGTGCTGGTGGACAGAAAATGAACAATTGGAGTCTCTCTTTTTTTTTAACAACTTCCTAGCAAATGAACTGCACCAGCAGAAACTAAACCAACTTTCTTAAAAAGTTCATCCTATCTGTCATCCTTTCTTCTTTAGTCTGTTGCTTCTTCATCTATTTTCTATTTATCTCTTCCTCTGTCATATCCACACTCACACACAGTACCAGCCGCAAGTTTGAACATTTAATAATCGTTTCTGCCTTCAAATCATTCCCTGTACTAAACCCATGCCTACCAAATAGTGCCTAATCTAGCTCATCCTCCTGAGTTCAATGCAGTTTATCAGCAAGAGATGAGGGAAAAAGGAGCTGCTAGAAAAGGTGGGGGTGGGGGGGGGGGACCTAAAGGAGAATAGAGCAAGAGGAGAAGGGAGGAGGAGAGAAGGGGTCAGCAGAGGTAGAGAAGAGTAGATGAATGCAACCCCTGTTCCTTAAACAAGGCCTGGGTAAACAGGAAGTACAGCTGTGCTTTCTGTCCCCGTCCCTGTGACTCTCTGTCTTTCACCTCCTGCACCTCCCTCCTCGGCCTGTCCAAAAATACACAGCATTCCTCCTAGAACACAATTACGTTTCCATGATACTCTTAACTTGTGAATATAATAATGCACAAAAGCCAGTAAAAATGGAAGCAAACACAAATAACAAAGGTCTTGTAGAATATCTCGTTGCCATCTCGTCACATGGTGAGGAGTCATGATAGTTGGCAATCTAGACACGCAGCTCCCCTTGGTGGGCCCTAATCCCCCTATTTCTTTAAGAGAGAGAGGGAGTAAAGAGGAGGAGAAAGGAGGCATTGTGGTTCGAGACAGTGCAGTAAAAAGAGGAGCGTACAGTACCAAATTGAGGTCGCAGCAAGACAATGGCTGCCCTTCACTGGCTCATTCACACACGGTCTCCACACAGCTCTATCAAATGCCTCTTTCTTTTCTTCTTCCCCTCTTCTGGTCTGTTCTTTCTCTTTCTTTTTCTCACGTCCGCCTTTCTTCTCCTCATCACAGAGGGATGGGGGATAATGAAAGGCCGGCTCACCCAGGCTGTTCTGGGGCCCATTGCAGAGAAGAGGACCCCTCTCCCTCTCTCTTCTCTCTCAGTCCCTCCTGCTTTTGTCACTGGGTGCCTTCTCATCTTCTCTGTTCAATGCCTTACACTAACTCCACCCACAGCTTTTGTTTTGGAGGGGAGAATGCATAATTCAGCACGATGCATAAAGGTATCGAGAAAAAAAGAAGAAGAAAAACGGCACAATCACACCTTGAAACCCATTTCTGATTTGTGTTTAATGCCTTAATTAAAGAACACATCCACATGGAAAGGGTTAATATGAGCAAGGTAAAATTCAAGGAAAGTACAAACCATTTGGGGTTAAGAACAAAGTGGATTTTGCAGCATGTGCTGCCAAAAGAGTAAAAATCTTCAGCACCTGTGGCTGTTGATGCTGTTGGTGAGCACAGTGCTGAAGATGATGGGAGGGAGACGGTGCAGTGGGATAGTGTCACACTCCATGCACTCGCTGGTTTTGGCTTTCATCTCAGTGCAATATATTCGTTTGTGTACGCTTTACATTTAACATGGTTTATATACGTACTCAGGATGATCAGCTGTGCTGTGCTCTTTTTAAAATGTATGTCATATACTTTAGAGCCCCCTTTGCCTTCAGAACTGCCTTAATTCTTAATTCCTCAGAGATCGTGGTGCATATTACCACGATGACTTCAGACGGTTACTGGAGATTTTTTTTAGTTGCACATCCATGATGCCAATTTCATGTTCCGCCACATCCAAAAGGTGATGTACTGGCTTGAGACTGTGGAGGCCGGGCTCAAGCACAGTGAACTCATTCTCATGCTCAAGAAACCAGTTTGAGATGATCTGGTGGAAGGAGCCATTAGAATATGGGTACACTGTGTTCAATAACTGAATATAACACAGAGCACATTCAAATCATTCTGATGCTTGGTTTGTCTAGACCACGTCTACATGCCTTAATGAGACGCTCCCATCTTATTAGCTGAAGATGTGCGCCTAATGAAATGGCCTGTCCGTGTAGAATCTTATATGATCTAAAAATGTTGGCAAGTTTTGCTTAGTCACTTGGTCCTTGATTGATATTTGTATTCCCGGATTTACATCACGGGACTTGAGGAAAAGCATCCAGAGTAGACAAAACGGTCAGTTCACACGACCATGAGTATCAAGCTAGGCATCCATCCATTTTCTTAACTGCTTATTCAACTAGGTCATTGGGTATCTGCAGTCTATCCCATCTGTCAGCAGGCAAAAGACAGGATACACTGTGGTCCCTAGTCATCACAGGGCTAACAGGGAGAGGCAGACACACACACTCTCACATCACCACCTACTGTACAACCAACAAACTCACCAAACATACATGTCTTTGGACTGTGGGGAAAAAGGTGAAGCACCCAAAGAAAAACCAAGCAGGTAAGGGAACACAGACAAATTCCACTCACAAAGGTCCCAGCCAACCGAGAGGTTTCGTTGGTGTGAGGTGTCAGAGACACTCAGTGCATAACCGTGCAACCCTACCACGACTATGACAATTAACATGTTTTGTAATCTTGTTTTCTTGTGCGCTCTGACGCACATGTGAGCTGTTATGGAAGAAAACAAATGTAATATTCTGTATTCAGGAGGACACACAAATGTGTCATTCACAAAGTCACATAACCTATGGACTGCTTGTAAACAGATAAGACCATGACGAGTAAAATATGTGCCGATGAATGGATTAATAGAATCCAGAGTTTCACACGCAGACAAAAATCTGTGAATGCGTCTGCACAGAAACAAGTTAATAAGTGAAGAGGGCAAAAGCACCTTCGGGCTACGTGGGTCACAAAGGCTCATCCTCAAACCTAATTTGGCTTGGCAAACCTAATCGTTCAAAACTGATCGAATACAGAATCTGTTGGAGGCCTTTAACCGGTTTGCTGCGAGACAAGGGAGAAACAGGGATTGGCATTGTTATTTAAACCAGTGAAAAACTGTCTCGCAAACGCATTTAAGCAGAAGGACATGGATTGCCTGTAGGGTTGAGCGCATGATACTGTTAAGGTGGCCATTATTGCCCCAGTGGGGAAACGCTCATGTTCTTTTGATGGTCAAGTGCTCTTCAGGGGAAAGCAGTCATATCTCATCCTACATATAAACAATGGCTTGTAGTTCAACATGTACAAACAGTGGCGTAGAGAGAGGAACCTTGATATATTGATATATAGGCAGTGAATATTAACTAGAGATAAAGGCGGGGGTTAGAGGTGTCACAACTTGGTTTTCTGTTAAACCACAATATTCAAAGCAGCTTGATTTTTATTTACATCAAAGTCACAGTAAAGAGACATAAATGTACTGTATATAAACATGTATTCTTCATCTGGATACCATAGATTACAAGTCTCCAACTGTTAGAATACAGTTTAGACCAAGCAAGTGTGTATTAATATTTGCAAAATGGGAATTTTGACAGCAGTGAAGTTTGCGTTTTAATATAGCTAAAATAACAAGAGCAAAGAATTTGCGCCAAAGGGCTTTGAAATGCACAACACAGATCTTTGGTCCCTCTGGTAAAGCTTGTTACTGCCAGCCTTCTTCAATCCTGAAACCTTCTATTTTAAACTTCATGTAATCAATCATATTTTAATGTGAAGTAAAATTAAATTAAATATCTGTTTATTTCTTTAGAGTTGTGGGACAGTTGTTAGCCCAAGACCAGGAATTTATCTTGGGATCTTATCATATTTTAACAGCATGCCAATCGTGGCTATTTTTTTTTAGCTTGTATTGGAATTAATGCGATAACTTATTATCAGATTCATATCAAATTTAAATGTAATCTGCCCTATTAAAGTCGGCATACAACCAGTGCACGCAGACAACTTCATGGTCAGCCCTCTGTCCTCTTGTGTGTGTGGAGGGAACAGCTGCTTGATCCATCATAAACAAAATGAGACAAAACAGGAAGTCATTTCTGCCTTTTGTTTTGTTATCTGCCTGTTATTGAATTTATCTGCCTTCCTTAACTTTTTTCCCACTGGGTGTGTTTGTCAGTAAAAAACTGGTGCATAAACCCACCCCCCAAAACATAGTCTGAGCAAGTCAAAAGCATAAGCCTGGAAGAAAGTAAAGTAACATGTCTGATACCATTTTAAGTTGTTCAGCTGAAATACAGTCTGTGTCTTTCGTCTCACGCTAGAAGTGGGAAATAAATCTGTATGTCTGTCTGCCTATCTCACCAGATAGCACTGATCTGTTTATGTGTTTTGGTCACACAGTCACATCATGGAGAGTGGATAGCGTTACCTTAACTAGGTGCACACAGGCCCCATCCCCCAACCCAGCAGCAATGCATCAGTTATTGGCAACCGCACAGAGGTGTGATAGGACGACT
The DNA here is from genome assembly GCF_057382275.1 of Copadichromis virginalis. Lineage (NCBI taxonomy): Eukaryota > Metazoa > Chordata > Actinopteri > Cichliformes > Cichlidae > Copadichromis > Copadichromis virginalis. Next base: position 37,253,294 of record NC_140634.1, read on the forward strand.
GGACTGTGGAGCAGATCGGCCAACCCCAACAGGCAGTCTATGTTCCAATCCTCATCTATAGTCACGAGTTCTGGGTAGTCGCCAAAAGAACTAGGTCATAGATACAAGCAGCTCAAATGATTTTCCTCCATGATGTGGCTCGGCACAGCCTTAGAGTCGCTGTGAGGACTAACAGACAGGAAATTAATGACACAATGTAACATAATGGACATGCGTGTCACAATGCACAATGTCACAACTGAATTATGAGTTCGTCAATATAATACATTATAGCGTTCAATCCCAGAAGTATTCCGTCACCTATCCAAATAATTGAATTCAGGTGTCCCAAGTGGTTTTCACATATGTGTAAAATCAGCACCTAGGCGTGCAGACGGCTTCTGCACCTGTGACACCTGTGCAACAAGTCCAGTCGAGCCAGGCCTTCTCAGCCAACATCAGTGTCACTCGAAGAAAGGTCAAAAATTCTCAGAAATACACTCCCAAACCTTGTCTTCAGGGAAGAGTTGAAGCCATTATGGGATGTCACTCGAGTTCATATGTGTGCGAAAGCAGACAAGTGAATACTTTTGTTAATATGGTGTATTTAAAGGGCAAGTATTAAGTTGTCAACAGGTACATTTTAAAATCGCTTGTTATAGACTGTGCAGCAATCCAAAAGCTGGTATTAAATGGTAAAAACAGTCACTGCAGTGCTCTAATTCAGGACATTGCCATTTTTCTTTGCAGCTTACACAACACATACAATTTCAAAGTACCAGACAGGAAACAGGCTGACCATAAAACAGTTAACTGGAGGACACAACACACAACAGGTGGTCAGACAGACATGGTACTAATGGAACTGATTGTAGATCTAGTCAGAGAGGTGACGCTCAGTGGCCCTGAGGGAGCAGACAGTGGGCCTGACCTTCCAATCTTACATACAGCGCAGCCACTCTCATGCTGTAATTACCTGTCACACTCTGAGCGTGTGGGTTTTGGAGGAAGGGGTGTGGTAGGAGACAACACTTGCACTTGACCCTATGTGCAACCCAACCCTCTGTTTGGCAAAAAATGACATGAGAAAAAAAAAAGCACTAGTGACATGCATGTCACCCTGACTCCCCTGGCCCTCTCCCTTTCTGGTTCCCAGTAATTACCTGTGGGCCTACTGAGCGGTGGGGACCACTGCGTGCTGCCAGTGAAGCACTCAGGGAGATGTGGGATTGATGCACACTCGGCGACCTCTGTGATTGGGGTTAACAACAGCCTCATTTGCATTAAGAGATGGGGCTTTCATTAGCTACAGTAGCAAGATCTCAGGTGAAGAACACACATACCTGCACACATGGCCACACATGAAACAATCAATCACACACAAACACGCACGGTGAGGATATAGCATTTAACTTTTCAGACATAACGCTCTTTTTGCATGTTTCTGTAGCAGAACTTTTACACGACAACACATTTTCTTTGATTGAATCTTGGCAGCTACACTGGTTACTGAACAACAGTACATACACGGTACATATGATGAAAAAAGTAACTACCTCAAAACTGGTTCACAGGCACTAAATAACTATAGACTTTGGTTTGTACTTATTAGCCCATAATGTCTGATAAAGAGCGGATCTATGCTTAGTTTGGCCTGGTGATCACCATCTATATATAAAAATACAGGCCGGACCCTCTCAGCCTCCTATTAGGTGCACCCATGTTATTAATGTGAAACTCCATCGTCACTGTGAGTTATATAAGAACGCTTCCTCATTCGCATATGTTTGTGTTGGTTACCTTACAAGCAGGGTGACTATCAAACAACTGCAGCTGTGATAACTTCTTCAACAATCTGCTTCAAAGTAATAAAAACTGTTGATTACTGATTAGATACTGTATATAATCAGCATTAAACGAGATAAATGGGCAACTCAAACAGGACCTTATATATATTAGCTTCTCAGTGTATCAGCATGCCTACACCAACAAAGGCTGGCATGTGAACATAAAAACTGCTTCTCTAAAGATTAGATGCAAAATAACACTGGAAAATAAGTAGGTGGGTTTTTCTGACGAGCCAACGTGAAACAACGCACCGTGACCAGCAGTGTGTGTTGCTTCTTACACATTCAACACCCAAAAAGCAACACTGGAATTTATCTGAAATTTACTTTTTCACAACGCAATGGTCCAGGATCTGTAGAAGATTAAAAAAGTCAAAATGAGATTCTTGGAGAAGGTTTTGGCAATGACATACTTAGCCATGTGCAGAATATTCCTCCATATCATCTCCCAGCACCACTTAGCAGAAGCAAATCCTGCAAGCACCCCTGAGACAAACAAGCCAGAATAAACTGGGGGTTTTTTTCCTACCTTCACCAGAATGGGCGCTTGCAGGTTTTGTTCTGGCACCGAGAGATTCTGGCAAAACTACGGTGCCCCATCTTGAACTGGAACAGGTTTGATTCACCACGTTAAAAATGAAGTTTCTTCATAACACTAAGTGATACAAACATTTGCAAGCACAGAAAAGCCATCACAGACAATATACAACCTAGGACAACTCAGTGTATGTCAGAGGAAAACAGAGTCACGCTACAAAGCGGACACTTCCCTCTGTGACACCTACAAATGCTCACACACACACACACAGTCACACACTCTGTCCTGCACTGTCATGTATAATTCAGCGTGTGGCCGGGTGGGCAGATGCCTCATCCCCAGGGGGTCCCATCATGCCTTCACTAGGATGAAACATTTAACAGCACAGGACAAAATGGAACACGTTCAGTGAAGAAACAGGAAGGGTTTTGGAAGAGCACAACATTACAATTGTAGTCAGCACATTATTGCTTTATATACTTACATATCAGTCCTTTAAGCCTGTTACTAGTAGTACAATAAATGAATAATAAATGAAGGGATGAAGTCAAAGTCTCAAAGCTGAGACCACTGCCATGAAAACTGACACACAAGTTAATATCTGAAGGCTGTTGGGCTTTTCCTTTAATAATATTGCCCTTGAAATAGCAAACATTCAAGTCCAACATACGTTTAATCAAAATTAAAAATGAACAGTTTGTAATCTTAGTGTGTCACAGCCTGGCTACCAGTTTCATCAGGTCGTTCCATATATTTAAACACAAACAATATAGAAATGAAAAAAAAAATAACAACAAACTTTAAAAAAATGATCACAATTAAGTGTGAATGAAGTGATGGGGATGCTTTCAATGAGTAAATCATAGTATGGGATATACAAGTACTACAAGGTAGCTGAGGTTACAACTGTGCTGTCGAAATTTTCACAGAAGTTGTTTCCATTCAGGAAATAAAGTGGCAACGATCAACCAGAGACTCCTTGTCTTCTTAAAAACACAACGCAACAGTCGAGGAGTCCGTTTGGGCTGACCTGTTGCAGCGGGGTGAAGCAGAAACCGGTTACACGGGGAAAACTAATAATTCAAAGTACCATGTGAGTTTAAATGGGACTCCCAGGGTTCTTGCTGGAAATTAGACTTCCAATTAAGCCTAACCAAAAAAAAAAGTATTTAAAACTGCCCTACTGATAAACATTTAAACATACATTTGAATAACACTGGCTGAAGACTGCATTCAAACCTTAATGGGAACACACTTTCACACAGAAATGTAAAGGGCTGACTCAAACACAGCTTCTCCTTCTAAGACACAGATACTTGGAGAAAACAAATAACCACTTGCCTGCATGCACACAAACACACAGACACAGACAATCACACACACAGTAGTGGGTCATTAAGCGAATCGCAGCACAGCTGTAAAAGTGCTTTTATAGCAGCCTAAGTGAATATCGGTACAGAAACAATATGGCTGCATAATATCAATATCATGTTCCATATTCAGCGCATGATGATACAAAGAAGAGGAAGCTGTGCGTGAATGCGTGTGTGTCTGCGTGAGTGTATATGTGTGAATGTGTGCCAGCGCTTGATGGAGCAAAGGCGAAGAAGCTCTGTAAGTGTGAGCAGATGCTGATGCTTTGTGTGTGTGTGTCTCTGCGTGTGTGTGCGCGTTTGTGTGAGAGAACCTAAGCAGGCCTGGAGTGAGGCCAGGCGGCTGTAGACTGTGCATATTAATGTGTTATAACCTTGACACAGACGGCGCTGCTGATGCTGTAGAGGAGCTTCCTCTGATGACATCATATAAGAAGACAGGAACTCCTGCCTGATTTAACAAAGCGAGACATGACTCCTTACAATACCTTCCATCTCCACCCCTCTCCCGACTCCTATATTCTATCCCGTTCCTGTCTTTTTCTTTCCTTTAACGCAACACCCTCCTCCACCTCCATCAGTACCTCCCGTCCCTCATACTGTGCCATCTGTGTACCTCTCCAGTGATTCATAACTCTTCTTCTCTTGAGTTTGTCAAACAACTCTTATCCCTCCCAACCAAACACTGCGTGCTCACACACATCATCAACCCATTCCCTTCTTTCCTCACACCTGCTGAACCATTAGCTACTACTAGCATTCTACTTTCTCCTCAGTAAATCTTCTGCTTTTCTTTCTTTAATCCAACCTGTCCTCCTCACATTCCTTCCCTCCCCATCCACATTCCTTTTTGCCTTTCATCCTCATCTTCTCTCCTGTATTGTATCACCATCATATCTTTTACTCTTCATCACCTACTACCGCTTACCTTCTATTTCTTCCTTTTGTCTAACCTCGAGTGCTCTGCATTAACTCCATCTTCTTCCACTTTCAACCCCCTCTATCATAACTTCTTATAACCTTGTCTCCTCTCAACTTATCCCTCCAAAGCATGCACACTCTGCCCTTCTCCCCTCATCTATACTATGCTACTATCCAGCTGATCACGCTGCTGCTGTTTTTTTCCTCTAACCCTCGCCCTTTTGTTTCGTCTTTTTCTTCTAATTTCATCAACTTCTCTTCTCTCCATTTTTCACCCAACCCTCACCTCCTGTGCCTACTCGTATTTATCCTGACTGAACCAACTCTGCCCCTTTTATCTTCACCTTACATCTTTCAGCTTGTCCTCTTTTTTTCTTCATTTCTTTCAACTTTGTCCCCTCACACCCCGGGTCTTCCACCACCTTACTGGCTTCTCCTTTGCCCTTGTGGATCATTATCATCATTCTCCTCCCATTTTCTCTCCCTCTGTCTCTCTCCTTTGTGACTGTATACAATTCTGGCTTCACTACTAAACTCTTTCTCTCCCTTTCGGTCTCACTGTGTTTCCATTCTCTCTCTCCTCCACCCCCCTTTTCTCTCTCTCTCTCCCTCTTTCAGCTCACTGCCAGGCTACCACAGCCCAAACTGTTCAGCTGCAACTGTTCCAAGCCCAATAATTACAGCTTGTCAGAAAGAATTAATTTTCTCATTTCTCATAAAGACGTGTAAAAAATTACCATGTTATTATAACGCTGCCACTCTCTTGAGGCACCAACGAAAACCAAATTTAATTTCGGAAATTCTTCCCTCGCACATTAAATTAAACACATAAATAAGAGTTTAGGAATTGGGGGGAGGTTGTCGGGCGGGGGAGCATATGTTCGTTAGGCCAGCCCCAGCTCTGGGTAATGGCCGTCGTAATGTTTTGATGGGCCCGGCTATTGGTAAGCACCAATACATTTGCATGATCACCGTCGCGGCAGGCAAGCGAGCTGCCAATTAGCTCTCGTACAGCTCTGGACAGTGCTGGGAGAGAGAGAGAGGGAGGACATGAGATCTGTTTGGCATTAGAAACACACAGCAAGATATGGAACAGAGCTAATTAACAAGCACGTATGGAGAAAAGCAGATTTACTGCAGGGAGATGCTCTAAGGGACTTTTCATGGAGGATCGTATCTGTTTAATATATGTTAAGGAAAGTAGAGCAAGGCTTGCTTCAGTGCTGATAGACTGAGATGCAATAACATCAATTAGAAATACATTGTCTTTAAATAAAACATATTGAGCACCATTCTCAGTTACTGGATAAAACACTGCATCATATACTATACTGACCCTACTTCTGGCATGACCTATGACCTCAGTAAACACTTTCCTGATTTAAGCTCTTATTTAAGGGTGTTCATTTTGTATTTAGAGCCAGACAGAGCCCTACAGCAGGGTATGCTCTGACTTTACTGTTCTGACGATATAACGTCGTCTTGAACTAACCCCACAGCAGCTTCAGAAAAAAGCTCCGTTTGAAATATCACAATGTTAAAAGTACAAAAATTTAGGACTAAAAAAAGTTTAAAAAAGGTATTTGCTGATAGGTAAGGGATGGAAGTTAAGTTGTATTTTATTTGGCCTTAAACTTTGCATTATTAGATGCATTGCCACTGTTACTCACACCTTTTTTTTAAGTCCTTTCCTCTTTCCTCCGCCCTTCCTTTCCATTTCACAAAGACGTTTGTTTCTGTTATCTGTAGAGCAGAAGGTACCTTCAGGGAGAGGCCTACATGCACGGATTCATGTGCATTTTTAGCCCACAAACTTGTGAACATTGCTGCTGCGCGACTCAGAGTGTTGTCCTGATACTCATTCCTTCTTACTGTTCACAGCAGGCCAAAACAACCCCCAGGCGAAATGTCCCGATACTCCCAGCAGGCTGATGATAACGTAAGTGTAAGATAGATGACTATACATTAAAAATCCCTGTATGTACAGCAATGTTTCAGCATTCCTACATCATACAGTAGATCAATGACAGTAATGTAGTACTTTAGGTATCATTTGCCAAGATTATATCTCCATCTGGCAAATTATCCAGTTCATTAGAAGACTTCAACATGTCGTCACACATGTATGCCAGGCCAAAAGAGAGAAAATGCAAGGGAAACAAGCAAATGCAGGTGTCACAGCTCCCTTCTGAGCCTTTGAGTTATTTCCCGATGACAATTCACACACTGTTTGGTGCTTACAAAATGCAGAAGTCGAATACTAAAAGCGTGAAGTCAGACGTTAGAAAAGTGTGATCAAACTGATGTAGAACATCAACCCCTCTCAATCTGATGGGAAACTCCCACAATGACACAAACTCACCCAAGCACAGATGAACGAGGTGTCCCCTCCAACTCCCCAGCACAGTGAAGACAGGGACTTTCCCTGCCTGCAGCACGGCACGCATATACACACACATTCCCAAGCGCACACACAGAGAAAAAGGTCACCCCTGGTTGGCACACACGCAGTAGGCAGAGTCATGGCTGATTTGACAAGGCCGCGACAAACGTTCATACATCCATACAAGTACACAGTGGAACGCACGCGCACACACACGGAGCATGGTCAGTGTAACCAGTGCCAACTAAGTCTCCTCAGCAAAGCAGCGATGGGTCTGCAATCTGTGATCGTGACACTGCTTTGACACACACACTGTCTGGATTTCCACTCACACGTGCAAACACACAAAGAGCAAGAAAACACTACCACGCTATTTTATGGTCATTTGTCTTGTATCTGGTTTTGCTTTCACTGTCTTCTTCTGACTCCGGGCCCTGCGCACCACACAGTTCTATCCACTGTGACATGTCCTTATATTTATAGGAATTCAAACTGTCGAATTTATTTCTTAAAGTTTTGAGATGAGTAGTGAAAGTTCCAGAGATAGAGGCATATGAGTCTCAGGGCGTTTTCACACCTGCTATGTTTAGTCCGTTTAAATCCAACACTGGTTTGATTTCCTCTTTAGTGGGGTTCGTTTTATTTTGTGAAGACTTCGCATTAAAGACAATATTCATGCTGTAATAAACTAGAACTTGCCAACCGCAAGCTAAGTTTAATAAGTTAGGGAGAGTTTAATAAACTCCTTGCTATCTAAAATATAACAGGACACTGGAGTAAATTCTCGAGCATCTCACACTTCTGATAATCAGCTGTCTGCTTCACGTTTATTCAGCTGTGTAAAAACTATAACTTTAATCTCAGCCAAACCGATTTACTCAGGAACAAATAAAATACTAAAAAAAGCCAAACAATAACATTTTCAAGTTATCTAAGTGACTCATATATGTTTAACCTGAGTAGCGAAAGACGGCGGTGGGTTTGAAAACGATTTGCCGGGAGTCCGGTGTTTTCACGGCTCTAGTTAGCCTAGCCCCCGGCTAGCTATCGAGCTAGTGGGTAACAGACGTCTCCGAAAACGTCGGAGCGCTTTTGAAAATATGCGGTGTCTTGATAAACTGAGCAGATGTTTGAAGTTTACACAGCTACATTCTCGCCTGAAAATATGTTAATCGTTTATTTTGTGACCCAGAAAGAATAATAAGAGTAATATTAAAACTAAATAGCTGCCGCCATTGTTGGAAACTGAGCTGGGCTGCGCTATGAATTCTGGGATACAGCTTCTTCTTCTTCGGGGTTTAACGGCAGCTGGCATCCTTGTACATGCAGTGCTGCCATCTTCTGTTTCAGTCCGTTATTACACTCTTAAATCCTACTACTTATTCCTGCGTCTTTTGGGATCTTACAAAGCTTCGAACGACGCGTCAGTCGTCGACGATTTTGATAGTCGACGCAATCGTGACTAGTCGACTAATCGTGGCAGCCCTACTGTATATCACTAGATGATCTGTTAGAAAGCTCTCATGCACTGGTTTGTGACATGTTTCAGTTTCAGTCTATCATGTGGAGGATACTGAAGAACAATGGTGTGTATGGCAGGGCTGCAAGGAGAAAGCACTGTTCTCTGCAGAGAGCGCTTCCCATCTGCACATGCATGAGTCAGAAGACTGTTTGAACAGTGTTTCTTGGATAGATGAGATTAAAATAGACATTTTCATTTACGTGAGAAGGGTTATATATATGGAGCAAGAAAAAAAAAATGCATCACACTATTAAAAATGTATCCCAATCAAGAAACATGGTGGCATTGGCATCTTTGGTTTTTTGCTGCATCTGAGCAAATATGGCTTGTCATCACTGATGAAGCAATAAAATTATTCAATTCTAAAATCATCAGGACATCTGTCAGTGATCTAAATGATAGGAAAAGGTATGATGATAGGAAACAATGACAGAAATAACTGAAAAGAGCCTGAAGTGAGCACTGAATATGAGGACACAGACCTCAGACCTGAAGCTGTTCTGAGTACGACAATGGTCTAAAAGTCTTCAGTGCTAACCCAAAGGACGGTTCACCGGGCACCTTAAACATTTAGCTGCAGTCACTGCTGCACATGGGATCAACTCAGACACTAAAAGCAACATTTCAAATGCTTTTTCTCTTCACTGATATGCAATGGATCGTTTTCCTTAAAACTATTTTGTCTAATATTTTTAATGTTTTTAATTTTTAAACCTCACTTTAGAAACTTATTAAAGTTTCAGGTCATGTTTATGCAGAAATCTGGAAAATAATAAAGGGTTCACATTTTCTTCCCATAGCTGTATGCCTATGTAGACTAAAACAATAGACTATATCTGGAATATCTGAGTTATAAAGTGCACCACTCTTAACAGGAAAAAAGGCCCTTACCAGTTACTTGATGAGCAATATGAAGGAAAAAAATATCCAGAAGTAATCAGCTGCTCTGTCCACTTAGCCCCTTCAAACCTGGACACAAAGAAGAAAACAATAAAATAAAGTAATTGTATGACTATCTTGTGGTACATAAAATTTTTATTTTTAAAAAAAAATCAAAGAGGGTGAAACTGAGAAAGGGAGATTTATCAGGGGGAAAGTCACAAATAAATATAAGTTTGACTATTTGACTTTTTCAGCTTTTTGACATTTCTCCCATTAAAGGCACATGTATGGTGAAGTAAACTGCAGCCATACTGAGTCCAGTGGTCATCAGACTTTCCAGCACACAGGGCTTCTATGTGACAAATTGCTCTGACTCATAACATGAGAAGTAAAACTGATGGTTTACAGAATAAAGACACAGAAAGTTAGAGGAAGGAGGAGAACGAAAAAAGCTGGAGGCGACAGTCAATAATTCTATCTTAAAGAACCTTTCCTTCCTACTCCCTTTCCTCTGCCTGACCCTCCCCCCTTTGCTCCCCACATTCTTCTTACCCTCGCCCCTTCATACCAGAATTCTTACATCTATAAATATCAACAAGAGAGTCTATAGAACTACATACACACATACTGTAAACACACACACCAGTCTAAACCAATGAGCACAGTGGCGTATTGTGCCAGCAGAGCCAATACACACTTCCACGGCCATTACTCCCCATGGAAACAGGCGAGCGCGTTCGCACACACATGTGATGTTGACGTTGTACCCGCACAGTGGCTGCCTTAGACAATAAGCTATTTCAGGGCCAAATCGCTGACAAAAATCCATTTTTCCACCCCACTAAAAAAGATCAGGAATGAGGGAGGGAGAAAGAGCAGGATAGAGAGAAAAGCTGAAATCAAATAAACAGTGGCGTACATCTCTCTTAAGCTGGATTTATCTCTGTATTTTGTCATCATTCTAATTTATTCCCCAACCTGCTTACAATTACCGCCTTTTCAAAACTCATATTGCCGGCTTGTTGTTGTTCTAAGAGAGATTGCGTGGTAGCTGCAAATGAATGAGCGGGGGACTTGCATAAGGTGGAAAAGCTCCTAGTGTACTTTTGTAGATTATCCACTTGATACCGATTCATTTTCTCCCTCTCTTGTCACAGTTTTCTAAAGGAGGCGATGTAGGACAAACATGCAAATGCACACAAAACACACACACAAATGTACGCGTAGATACAAACGCACACAGTACTGTAGCGGAAGGGAGTGGGCTCATCATCTTTAGTTGTGATTACAACACTTGGCAAGCTCTCCCCTGCCTGTTTGCCTGCCTATTGCCTTACAAATGGATTAGTAAGCCCTGTTCCATTTGTGTGTGTAGCTTCTCTGAGATTTAGGCTGACTTACAAATAACACCAATCAGATTTGGGAGCAGCCATTGTGTAGTCTTTTCTGGGGGAATATTGAGCGATATGATTTTTGGAACAACACTGGAAAAACCTTAGGACTGTGTGTACTTGTGCGTGTACGCATGTGTTGAGAAGATTTTTACATGTCTCGTAACGAGAAAGTCTGCCTTCAACTTTTGGAGTCAGTCAGCAGTTAATCCCTGAGAGGACTGCTCACTCATCCCCACTTTGCCTGTAATATAAAGGACGACAACTCCAATCTGAGAAAGAGAGGAAAAGCAGGCAGGCTTTCCAATGTACACGATCTACAGAGCAGAACTGTTCAGTTCATTGTGAAAACGACTGACGAAAAAGACAGAAAAGCTTTCTGAGAGACAGACAACTGTTTCGGTCTCGTACATTGTTGGTGGATCCCAAATTTGAAGATAGAACAAATGTTCTACTAAAAGCTGCGTGTGCCCCGACATCTCACTGTACATGATAAATGCACTGCATTTATATAGCACTTTTCTAGTCATACTGGCCACTCAAAGTACTTTACAAGCTGTGTAACTGCTTCTGTGTGTGAATGTGTGAGGTACTTTTCGAGAGGAAGGTTACAGCAGAAATAGTACGCAAGAAGCACCAAACAAAAGAACAGTCGATCAGCATGCATTTGGCCCCATTTCTATGGAGAGAAATTTGCCTCAAAAGTGTTACGAATGCGTACAATATGATTCACAAGCATAAACAAATGTAGTCATGCAACTTTTGAGGACTCACAAATGCGTGCTCCGATCCAGATACAAATATGAAGCATTGTGATCACATGGAAACTATTTTACAAATGCGTACATCCAAACCTGAATAAATGGTGATTATTTATGCACAGCGTATTAAGTTCAGCTTCCCGAATTGGATCGTTTTCTCTTTCAGTGCATACAAATGTTTAAAAATACAGTTAACATCCCTCTCGCTCACTTACAAAACCTTAAATGCACATGCACCAGTCGCCTGACACAAGACCAGTCATTAAATTTCCTCCCTACTAAATATTCGACAGTCAACTGTTAGTGGCATTAAAACAAAGTGGAAGTGATTGGGAATTACGGCAACTCAGCCTCAAAGTGGTAGACTACAGAAAATCACAGAGCGGGGGTTTGTGGATGCTGAGGCAAATGGTGTGCAGAGGTCACCAGTTCTCTGAAGCCAATCGATACAGACCTCCAAACTTCACATGGCCTCAGATTAGCTCAAGAACGGTGCACAGAGAGCTTCATGGAATGGGTTTCCATGGCCGAGCAGCTGCATCCAAGCTCACTGCAGAGTGTCAGATGCAGTGGTGTAAAAGCCCACCAACACTGGACTGCAGACCAATGGAAATGTGTTCTCTGGAGTGACGAATCAGACTGCTCTGTCGTGCAATCCGATGGATGAGTCTGTGTTTGGCAGTCGCCGGGAGAACGGCATTTGTCTGACTTTGCCAAGTGTAAAGTTTGGTAGAGGGGGCATTATGGTGTGGGGTTGTTTTTCAGGAGTTGTGCTCGCCTCCTTAGTTCCAGTCAAAGGAATTCTTAATGCTTCAGCACACCAAGACATTTTGGACAATTTCATCATTCTAACTTTGTGGAAACAGTTTGAGGATAGCCACCTCCTGTGCCAACATTCCAAAATCCCATGAACTCCTAAACCCTATGGAAAGTGTTCCCCAAGTGGCAATACTACTGTACTACCTCAAAACTTGAGGCAGGTAGTTGGAAAAGTAATAATCAAGTTTAGAGTTTCTAGTCATCTGTAAAGCAGCTTGGCCCAAAGTTAAATTCTTTCATTAGTTTAACTTATCAGTTTAACTTCATAATTGCCCAATTGTTTCTCTGATCTAACAGCATCTAATTTATTTATTTTTTCCTGAAGGGGAACAAAATATCTCACTAAAAAATTATGGATAAATCATTTTTAAACTGGATTGACTAGTTGAATTCACAAGCTGCGTAAGTATTTCTAAAATAACGCATTAAAGTTCTTACATATAAACCTGAAGTCACCAAAATACATAATGTGGAGTTTGGAGTCATACCACAAATGCAACAAATCTCTATCAGAAAATTGGCTGCATGGATATTGCCAAATCAGATTTTTATGCCATAGGGTCATGACTCAATAAATGCCTAAAATTTGGTGAGACTAATAAATCTTAGAGAGCATACAACAGTTATTCTGGGTGTAACATGTGTTTCAGTAACCAGTATGATGGGAAAAACTAGACGAATCACATCCACAACATTGATTACAAATGTAGTTACACTATGGGGAAGAACAAAACATACTGATCTTGTAAATCTCAAAATTTATGGGAAGGGTGAAAGCTATTTACTGTGAAAAACAAAATTATAATAATGCTCACTTATTAAAAACTGGTTTGTAAATCATCAGTGACAATTATCTGAATGGTTATAAAAAATTTATATGGTTAATTAATATTGCAATAACATATGAAGCAGTGCTAAAGCTATAAGCAGGTGCAATATAATACATTAGACATGTATGATTTATAAAGTAATCAGATTTCTTACACAAACTATCTTGACTGGTGATCTTAACACACACAAAGAATTATAAGTGCCCCCAACTTAGTGAAAACGTAGCTACAGTGGACACACATAAAAGACAAAGGCAAAAGCATCTGTTTTAAAATAAATATGAAACCTTTTTCTTTGATGATTTGCTAGAATATGCAGAATTTTCTGGTCTTTTTTTTTCCTCAATACAATAGCAGAGTTGTTTTGGGGGGTTTTTTGTGTGGAGGACTAAAAATTCTTTGTCTAACTCTTGGTGACTGAGCAGGATTAAAACAGTATTAGAAAAACATATTGACATATAATGTGTGTGCACAACAAAGGCTGGCTCCTTGAAAAGAAAACATTTTTTCATGGTTTATTATTTTCTAGTTGTGCTCAGCATTGAAGAGGTGATTCGGGTTAGTCGATCAGAGGTGAGAGACTCTGTTACCCAGGCACCAACTGCGTGTTTTTTTAAAGCAAGCCCGATCATACATATGATTTTAGCCTGAGATCAGCACAAAGAGTTTGAAGTAGCTTGCTCCAGAGCAACTATCTGGTCACAAACTCTCCTCTACCATTTATAAACATTATAAAATGAGAGCACCAATTTTAGTGGAGGAGAACAAGGAGTGTTTGGTATATGGGAAAAGTGATTGTGTGCGAGTGTGTGTTTGTGTACACATATGTGTTTCTGCCAACCCAAGAGTACAGTTTGTGTGAATAAAGCTTTAAGCTGAGCCTCCATTAAGCCCCTTTCAACACAATGCCTTTCTCTCTGAGAAACTCTCTGATGGAAATCTGCTTTTGTTGCTGCAGTTCAATGTCCCTGCTATCTCCTGATGGAAGGAGAGAAAGGAAGGTCTGAATGGGCCTCTATAGTTTTATGTTCCAGACAGTTCACACACACACATGGCAAATAACACACAGTCCTTGCTCTTCTACAATGAAATCAATGCTCTCAGTTTTCATCTCTGCGCACAGCATCTCACAGTGCCAAAGGCTTCTTGTGATCAAACACCACATCATGTTCTGCAACTTCTGATACTGTTGCTAACACAGTGCTGCTTTTGTAGTTCAGTGTTGCTGTTCATTCACATTGTATTCAGCTGCAATAAAGGATGGATTTTTTGGGGGGGTCAAACAATACAAATCTTTTTTTTCTTGCTTACTGATTATTTATTTCCGATGCCATTACCCCTATATTTGCCTTACCTTTACCCTCAACTAGTATTGATTATAGTTTATAGAGCTTCATTTAAAGTCATGTATTATTCACCTGCAGTCCCCTTGAACAAAGTTTTAAAAGCTTTTAACTCCAAAATTACATGATCATAGTAACAATTTGGCTTTTATTGTTTTAGAAGAACAATAACATTCTCATACTCATAACACAGATTGCCAAACAGAGTGAGCCAGTCTGTGATGAGTCTCTTGGCAAAAGGGGACTCGACTTAACTGGTTATATTCCAGCTACATTCCTATATAAACCAGGTTTGTAAGCACCTGTTTCATTTTGCATTTAAGCTTCTGTCCTGCATCAATTATGTTATTATTTATGGAGGAATTTTGGAATTTCTGTTTCAATTCTATGAGGCTCTGGTTCGACTCTGAATGCAAGTAGTTAATGTGTCAGTACATGGCAACAGGTTTACAATTTTCACTGATTTATCACAAACAAATTACATGAAATTGCCATTTTGAGCACACTGACTGCATTTTATTGACGTCTTGATGCACTAAACTTGCTTTGAAGACTATAGCTGACAGCAAGCAGTTGCCGTATTGGTCCCATTGCACATTGTCTCTAATATGACTGTTTTCTTAGTATGACTGTAGCATAAATAAGGCTGATCAAGACCACACACCAAAGCACAATAGTGACAAAGAATGTTCCTCAATTTAGCTGAATTGGGACTTTTAAAACAAACAAAATATATAAAAAGAAAAGTGAACCTATGTTAGGAAATACATGCGTGGTTTGAACAGGTGTGCTGAGCTGTTGGTGCAAAAGTTATCATGGGGTCAGGAGAGTCTTAGAATTGAGCCTGATTGTTGAGAAGGATAAGACTTTAAAAAAAGGGAAATGGACAAAGAAGACAGAGAAACACAAGCACAGCTTTAAAGACGGGCTTTAGTAAACAGAGTGGGAAGATCACAGGACTGTTAGCCGGCCATGTATCACAGAGACATTTAAAGTAAGCTTAAGAAAGAGAATCCTTTTAATGCAAAGATTAACACTCAGAGATAGCAGCCTATTGACTGCTACTGTATTGGTTTACATTAGACGGTACAGGTAATGAATACAATGGCTGTTCAGTGTACATGCAAAACACTGATTAACTGGAACCATCTGCATGCAATCTACAAAGACACTGTCACACACAGTTAATAAACCTCAACCACACACACACACAAAGATTAGTGCATACAGAGCCTCACAGAAGACAGCAACAGAGGCATGAGGAGTCTCGAAATGAAAATGAGTTAATGCACAAACACAGACAGTGACTTCCACAGATGGGTGACTCGAAGCATCTGACTGGGTGAAATGTGAGTGATCTGATTGAATTATAGACAGGATACAATGGAGACAGACCGCCAGGGTCCGGCCTGAAACCTCACATCACTATTGTGTCCGCCAGCATGCCATCAGGGTGAACACAGGACAACACTGAAGGAGAGAATGAGAAACCAAGCCTGACGATATTGTCTGGTAAAAAAAAAAAAAAAAAGTGATTTTTTTGGTGAACTAAAAGAGTTTGGTTGCAGTTGGGGCAGAGGCAGCTTCCATTAAATATGGCATTGGGGAAACAATTTTCAAAGGAGACCTCCAGCCGGTCATAGCAGATGGCTGCCTAACCCTGATTCTGCAGGTTTCTTCTTGTTAAAAGGGAGTTTTTCCTTCTCACTGTCGCACTTGGGAAGGGGGTCATCTGACTGTTGGGGTTTTCTCTGTATTCTTGTAGTCATTACCTTAAAATATAAAAATTTTTAGGGTAACTGTTGTTGTGATTTGGGGCTATATAGATAAAAGTGAATTAAAAGGAACATGGGGAGTTTCTGTCATTTGCCATTTCTTTGAGCACTGCAACTTCAAACTGACTCACATCCTATTTGTGGTTACAAGCAAAACTCAGAAAACCACACCCAAAAACAGCTATTCAAGTCATCCTAGCCCTTAGTATTTTTATTAGCACTATTTTTGTGTATCATACCTTTAAAAACTCGTGGTGCATGCTCCAAACTCAACATTTGACACACCAGTCCAACTCTTCTTCTAGCCGTATAAAAGTCCTTGTACCTTCCTGGAGAATAACCCCAACCATACTTTTTTTCTTTTTACAAATACTTCAACCAGAATATGGTATAACATCTCTGAATGCCCACTTGCTCCTTACAGATTACTGCTAACTTTTAAATCAACCCAAGCCTGAAAATTCAATTTTTCATGGATATATGGATGCTAGACTTGAGTGGAACATGTGAGAATAGCTACACTGATCCCTTCATTGTAGTCAAAGGAGTTTGGAATGTTTTTAGCTCTTAATGGTGCCTCTGTGCTCAGTTAATTTATAGAGCGTGGAGAGCATCTAAACCCAGAAATGGCTAATCAAGTCGGACTTAACACACAGTTATGTATAGTTTGTGTATGAGCAACAGCAGTAGCAGCATCTGCTGGGGTCACAATGTTGAAGTCCAATCTTGTTTTATCAAATTAATACTGCCCTTCTCAGCATGCTTCCGTGAACACACACAAACACAGTTGCACAGTTGTGCACCTTCATCACTTAATCATGTTATGCATAGCATGCCGCAGTACAACACAGAGACAATACACACAGACTCCAAAACACTATTACATTATTGAAGGGTAAAGGTTAAGGAGAGAAGACATCATTGCAGGGTCATCTTTTCAACATTTCTTTACAAAGTCTAATATAAACCGTTATAATAGCTTTATAAACTTATGTTGAAATTAAGTTACTGTTCCATCATAAATATTTAAAAAAACCCAATGAACTATTCAAGCCTTCAACAGCAAACATCAACAGTACGTTACACTATTCCATCCTCAATTCAACATAGAAAACAACATTGCAACAGCTATTTCATTTATTCCTTCATTCATTTAAAATGGATTGTGGTTATAATTCGGCATTCTGTAAATGATAATGTTAACAATAACGAAAAGCACTTCATTATGTTCCACGGGCAAATTAATGCCCTGGAGAGCATTATATGAAATAAAGGCTGGTCTAATATTATACAGACAATGCACCACTGAGTCCAAAGATGTCATCCTGAACTACAACTTGCTGGAACAAATGTGCTTAGCAATTATGCATCAGTGACATCAGGGTATTGTATTGTTGTATGGACAAGGACGCGTCTCAGCACCTTGACCCTTTCTCAGAGCTGGCCAATAGCTATTCAGAGAAACGGTTTCTTTTGAAATACAACATCCCTACTTTTCTTTGCCAAGTCTAAATCAACCCAGGTAATTAGAATTCTATAAACAAGGAAGAATAAGGCCTTTCCTGTGCCGTCTTTGTGAGCCAGAATGGGTACAATGCATGACTGATGGATGTCAGGACACCAGATTCAGAGCTCTGAGACCTCTACAGAGCTACAAACAAACAGACAAACATTTTAGAGATGGAACGTCACAAACAAAAATCATAATGCCGTTATGTCCTGTTGTCTAGAACTCTCAAACAAATGCCTGATTATTCCTTTGCATCATGAAGTTCATCCAGTGAACTTCATGATGCACTTCAATTTTTTTTAGTTGTAATAAACAACCAGTGTCTGAAGCTTTGGCCATGGAAAGAACAGGGAAGGACACTTGTAGTTGCAGGGGTACTACTGGCAACTGTTGGCTGAAAAATTCTATAGATTTGTTGCTAAAGCTCAATGAAAAGTTGATAAAGTTGTTGCTAACAAAGTGAAGTCTGAAAATTACTGCTTTGAGTGGGAGAGATGGCAGACACCAAAGCTAAGATTTTATATTTACATACATTAAAAAAGGAGACTATTCAAATACGAAATTAAAAACAACAAAATATAGAGTAGATGAATATTTGAATAGTTGGAGATGAACATAACTATGTTTTAAAATCAGTTCATGCAACATGAAAATACTAATTGAAGTTCCACATCTTTAATGCAATTACTAGATGTTAAGGTTAAGAACACACAAAGTTCTGGAAAACACAGTGTAAGTTGCGATGAAAGAAAAACAGTGTAAATGACCCACGGCAGATCCGATGACATCAGCATCTCTTTTATTAACACACGCGGTTGCTGTTCACAAACACCAACAACAACACCACTAACCGAGACCCAGTACAGACTTTTTATGCTGGCGAGGCGTGACTGCAGATGCCGTGCAGGTGCGTCCATCTCCCCTGCAGCGGCAGTGCAGTCCACGCGCTGCCACAGAGAGTTTTTCAGTTCAAACAATTAAAATGGTCAGCCTCTATTGTGTAGTTTATCACCAACAGCAACAATGAACTCATGGAATATGGAACTTTTACCATCTACATTTCCACAATAACTAGCAAACTTATTTTAAGATTAAAAGTTCATTTCACTTATTTTCCTCTCCGAAATTAGCCGGGGAGACTTGTAATCATCGTTATTATCATCCTCTACTTTTTTTTGCAATGTTACATTATTTTTATGCTAAAGCTGCTCCATCAACACAGCTAGCATTGAACCTGTTTCAATTCAATTTTCTGCAGGACAGTTTATGGAAAAGAAATTACATTAGAAGTAAAGACGTGTTATTTGCTGAATTTTTTATGTTCAGTTGCAGGTTTCACGCTCTGCGGAGTATTCATGGTTAGTTTGGTGTAGGTCCAATCACTGGCATATTTAAATTACTGAAGATACTAATCATCTTCTAAACCCTTACATGCTTATTACTTTTAGTGACTGTTTTGTTTCTGGTCTCTAACAGGGTTTCATTCTTGCACTGTCAAGGACAGCCACCCAGTTTTTTTGTTGTATTTTGAATGAATTAATGCCTTTTATTGTCACAGCACACTCATTCTCCTCCAGTGACTACATTCACGTCTAAGAGAAATAAACAGTTTCATAAAAGCTCTGTTACTTTAACACAAAAACCCATATACTGTCTAAAAGGGAGTTTCATCAACACCATAGCTGTATCATTATGCTATATTATATATTAGATGCGACCCTGATGGGCAGAGAGGTAGTGAAAGATTAGGAGAAAGGCCAAAGTGCATCACTCAGGCTTGTTTTTCTCCATTCTCCCTCTGCCTCTATGTTTCTTTCCACCTTTCTCTCTCTGACAGTTGCTGTACCACTAACACCGCCTCCACAATTAGTGTCTTCTCACCGACTATACACAGATACACGCACACACACATACATGGTGACACCCCAGGGCCCTGCACAACCCAAACAGCATAATTAGACATCCCCTAAACAAAGCACACACTCTGTAATTACTCTGTAATGTTACATAGCACAGGGGACTCAACAAAAGCCATTTTCCTTGGATCAGCCAGTACTGTGCACACACTCTATACTCTTCTCTCATGTGTCTCTGACTGTGTACATTTTTATTGATTTCACTGGGCAGAGAATTCCCAGTGGCTGTGTTCTGGTTTGTGAGAATAATGCACAAGTCGCTGAGTGCAAGCGTGACTGTATCTATAGGTATGTATGCTGTTGCTTACATATATGCATGTACAGCATGTGTGCGTACACACACAGACCTCGACAGCACATGAAGTGGCAGAGCAATTGAATGTCTTCATCTAGCGTTGCTCAGTCCAGGGAGAAAGACATGCTAAGTATAGAGAGAGAACTTGCACACAGACACAAACACACACTCCTCTTTTCTCTCTCCCCGTCTTGTTGCTTCTCAGTCTCCAGAATGGGACATGACTAATTTCTCCAGACAGAGCGACAGCATAAACACAGTGCTGAACACATGTGCTGATACCGTTCTTGGCAGGACTCCCTTCAGCTCCAACAATCTAACACCACCACCACATCTGATCACAACATGACAGACGCCCCCAAACACATCCACCATGTTCCCCCTCCTCCCTCTCTCACCACCCCCTTTTTTCACCACCGTGTCCCCGAGTCAGCACAGATATTTCACTAAGTCCAGTGGCAATAAATTATCTTGCTCCGTGCCAGGCAAAGTAGTGTGAAATCACATTAGATCTTAATCAGAGACTATTGTGTTTGCCTTGTTGGATTTTTTTCTTTCATAACGGACGTTATGTTTTGTTGTGTTGAGTTCGAGCTCTGAAAGTATCCTCACTGTGGGGATATATCAGAAAGCATTTCTTCTTATGCTGATGCTGCTATAGAAAGAAGTCTAAACATTTCCCCCATTTTGGTTAAAGACGATAAAAGTTTAGAGACTCTATCCAATGGAAAAAAAACAAGATATTCATTTCTGCACCAACTTTTTTTTTTTTTTAAAGAACGGTCCATGACGGGTGATGATCCTCAACACAAAACTCAGGTCCAGTGGTGCATGAGAAAATAATCTTGAATATAAATGTATTTATTTATAGTTTGTTGTTGCTTTTTTTTAATCTGAGTCCTTCAACCGTATGATGTGACACCTTGTTTTGTAGTTACCTAAATGTGCTGATGCATTTTATTTGGGACAGCTTGTGCAAAAGCGAATATATCATTCAAAAATCTTTGTGACACATTTGATGACTTTCATTTGAAGATCTGAAGTCAACAACTGTCGAAGAATTAGGCTGTCACCAAGTTGTGGTTTTATATTCCACAGACAGGTAACAAAAGGAAAGTAACTGAGTAGTATGGGAATTACTTCTGTTTAATAATCCATCCATTCACTTCCACTTATCTTTTTTCAGGGAGTTCAGAGAACTGAACTCAGAAGACCTTTACACACCAAATGCGTAAAAATGGTGTGAATCTCTTAAAAATATTTTTTTAACTGTTTGTTCAGCCATTCACTGTAATTTCACTGTTGAAATTTGAGACATTTTTGGGACCCAAATAAACAGATCTAACCAATCAGACCACTGCTTATGGGAAGTAGCGGTACTGAATATGCAATTAAATGGAAATGGTAAAAAATACCATATTACCTCAGACACACAGCACATAGACACTGCTCTGGGTCAATCAGCTCTCTTGAATTATTTCTCTGCCTCCTCCGATGTGGTCCCAGCTCTGCTAACAAGAGCTCAAAAGCCTGTCCTGAAATTCGTGCAAGCGGTCATGATACAGTGTCAATTCTTGGATCAAACTATCCCTGTGGATGCCTTCTCAGGAGAACTACATTTACCCAAATTCTCAGTTTCTTATATTGTTTCGAAACATGACGACCAGCTCATCATTGGCCTAATGTCAAGAAAAAGGCAACGCATTCAGTGACTATATACCTACTAGGGCTGCCACAAACGATTATTTTTTTAGTCGACTAGTCACCGATTATTTTTGCGATTAGTCGACTAATCAGATCATGCATACATTGGACGTAAAACTACAGCTTATTGCACCAGCAGCATCTGCTCTTATATAACTATCATTAGCTTACAGCTTTAAGTGTTTAAGGTATGTGCTAACTAAAAATAAAGACAAGATGATAGTTTATTAAACTTTTAATAAAATTTGCAGATTGTTTCGGTGGAGTTTAGTAAACTCAGCCGTCTGCTCCGTGCTATCTAAAATATACCAGGACACTGGAGTATATTCTCGACTAGCTCACACTTCTGTTTAATCAGTTTTCTGTTTGACGTTTATTCAGCTGTGTGAAAACTGTAACTTTAACCTCAGCCAAACCGATTTACTCAGGAACAAATAAAACACAAAAAAAGCCAAACAATAAGTTTTAAGTTATCTAAGTGACTTATATATCATGTTTAACCTGAGTAGCGAAAGACCGCGGGGGTTTGAAAACGATTTGCCGGGAGTCCACTGTTCTTGCCGGCTCGAGTGACCATTGAACCTCCCGGCTAGCTATCGGGCTGGCGGGTAACAGACGTCTCCGAAAACATTGGAGCACTTTTGCAAATATGCGATGTCTTGATACCGAGCAGATATTTGAGGCTTACACAGCTACATTCTCACCTGAAAATATGTTAAACGTTTATTTTGTGACCCAGAAAGAGTAATAAGAGTAATATTAAAACTGCCGCCATTGTTGAAAACTGGAATTGGCTGAGCCGTGCTATGAATTCTGGGATAGGTTGGGGCACAAAGGATATGCCCGACCCATCCTTCAAATCTGGGGAAAAGTAGGATGCATTTGTCAGCTCCATTTGCAGAAGTCTTCGAATTCGGAAAGCCTTCACCACGTCGCTGTAACGTAATCGGCCTTCAAATGCGGCCTCTGAAGGATGCGACCTGAATTTGGACAACGCTGCGATACCAGAGTTGCTTTTTCTTCTTCTTCTGGGTTTAATGGCAGCTGGCATCCTTGTACATGCAGTACTGCCATCTTCTGTTTCGGTCTGTTATTACACTCTTAAATCCTATTACTTATTCCTGCGTCTTTCAGGATCTTACAAGGCTTTAAACAGCGTTTGATAGTCGGCGTAATCGTGACTAGTTGACTAAGCGTGGCAGCCCTAATACCAACACAGCAAGACTGAGCCAAAAAAATAGGAAATTTCCCGTTAATTTTCACTTACATTCTGTGTATAACAGCCTTGAGACTCAGTATCTTGTCTTTTAAGGGTAATTTGGTGATAGATTGGCCTAAAAAGATTTTTCGTTAACCAATTATTTTCAACTTATCTCAGTCCTTGTAACAACAGTTAATTGCAACAAAATTACCAGCAAATCTATCATTTAGATCTACAAACATCTGTGGAAAATCTCTGTGAAATGTGTGGAACATGGAAAATTTCGGCATACAACAGTAGTGGGTATTTGTTGAAAATAACACTGAAACTATATGAGGTTGAGTAAGCCACATCATAACTCATCACCGTTTCTTTCCAGATCCAGGTGAGTGAGAGTGTCAAACTAGCAGGCTGACCTTTATGAGCAATTTCACTTTCAATAACAACAGCCCATGAACTAGTGTGACACAACGAATGGTCTCCATGTGATGAGCTTCCTTTAATGAGCTGCACCTCACTTGACAACAGATAAAAATGAACACTCTACCTCTTAATGATGTCCGTTAGGCCTAAAGATCTTATCTTCTTCCTTCTCTCAGAGACAATCAACACAACTTAACAAGTCTTTTCAATCACGAAGTTAATGATCTTAGGCATTAATTAACCAGTCCACAGGAAAATGAGCCTTCAGTTAATCCAAAATGCTGTCCTCTCTGTGCTCTCCTGTTTTGGCTTCCCTTCATTGGCTTCCTGTTAAATCCAGAATTGAATTCAAAATCCTGCTCCTCACATACAAGGTCTTAAATAATCAGGTCCCATCTTATCTTAATGACCTTGTAGTACCATATCACCCTATTAGAGCACTTCGCTCTCGCTCTGCAGGCCTACTTGTTGTTCCTAGAGTATTTAAAAGTAGAATGGGAGGCAGAGCCTTCAGTTTTCAGGCCCCTCTTCTGTGGAACCAGCTTCCAGTTTGGATTCAGGAGACAGACACTATCTCTACTTTTAAGATTAGGCTTAAAACTTTCCTTTTTGCTAAAGCATATAGTTAGGGCTGGACCAGGTGACCCTGAATCCTCCCTTAGTTATGCTGCAATAGACGTAGGCTGCCGGGGGATTCCCATGATGCATTGAGTTTTTCCTTTCCAGTCACCTTTCTCACTCACTATGTGTTAATAGACCTCTCTGCATTGAATCATATCTGTTATTAACCTCTGTCTCTCTTCCACAGCATGTCTTTATCCTGTCTTCTTTCTCTCACCCCAACCGGGCGCAGCAGAAGGCCCCGCCCCTCCCTGAGCCTGGTTCTGCCGGAGGTTTCTTCCGGTTAAAAGGGAGTTTTTCCTTCCCACTGTCGCCAAAGTGCTTGCTCATAGGGGGTCATATGATTGTTGGGTTTTTCTCTGTATCTATGAAGCGCCTTGAGGCAACTTTTGTTGTGATTTGGCGCTATATAAATAAAATTGAATTGATTGAAATATATGTGTAAGGAAACACAACTAATGGATAAATCGCTAAAATAGCTGTCTAAATTTAAGGGTGCACAGCTTAAGCAGTTACTAAATCCAACAGATAAATTGTGATAAAGCTAAAAGCAATAGCTACATTTACTTAATGTAAAAGATGGATAAAGTGTGGGAGCGACCGTGGCTCAAGGGGTTGGGAAGCGCATATGTAACCGGAAGGTTGCCGGTTCGATCTGTCCTGGTCGTTGTGTCCTTGGGCAAGACACTTTACCCTACCGCCTACTGGTGTTGGCCAGAGGGGCCGATGGCGCGATATGGCAGCCTCACTTCTGTCAGTCTGCCCCAGGGCAGCTGTGGCTACAACCGTAGCTGCCTCCACCAGTGTGTGAATGCGAGAGTGAATGAATAGTGGCATTGTAAAGCGCTTTGGGTGCCTTGAAAAGCGCTATATAAATCCAATCCAATCCATTATTATAAAAAAAATTTAATAAATGAATGAAAACAATAAATGCCGATAAATGAATACATACTTAAAATAGTTAGTTATAATAGACCATTTAAAATCTTTTGCCAAAGCCAAGATATAAATGGAGAAAAAGCTAAAACTAACCGACAAATGGCTAGAGTAGTTAGCTAAAATGCTGCCAATCTGCTGTTAATGGATTAATGACAATGGCTGCATTTGTTGTGTGTCCATTTCTGTTTTTGATACTGACAATTAAAATTACCACCAGTAGCTTTGGCACTTAAATGCTGTGCTTCGTGCCATCATCACCTTTTTAGTATTGGTATCATAAAAATATTTTCAGCATTTGTAGTTATTTGTTTAAATGACAGCAGACATTGATTAGAGCCCTATCCTACTAGGCAGGTTCAACATACCCAGGGCACCGTCCTGTTATCTTAATTCACCCTAACATCAGCAGTCCGCTTCGGTCGCACAAAGCTGGTTATCAACTTTCTAAGTTAACCCACGGTTTCCCCTGTGCATTCACATGAAAGGGCGGCAGCTGATTTTACAAAGGAAGATAAAACTACAATATTAGAAAAACATGACAGATAATACAGACTGATAGTAACACAGCAGCTACAGATAAAGCAATGATATAAAAAGTGCTATACAGTAGTTCAGTATTCAAAGGGCTGCATGAATGTGTGAGTGCTTTAACTGCTTTGTTCAGTAAGACAAAAGCCAAGTCTAGTCTATGAATAACGTCTAGCCTGTTTGAAACCTCGAACGAAAGCTGGTAAAAATCTCGACTGCGCAAGTTAACAGACTTAGCAATATGACAGCACTATCACTACAAATCAGATGGATTATATTCCTTTACTTGTGATTTTTCAATATCCCTATAGGATATAATCTTAAAGAGTTTTTCCTCATTTTAAATGGAATAGTTACAGTAGAGACAGACAGTTTGGGGAAGGAGCTACTGAGCTACCAACAGGATTTTCTCCCCGGCAGTATGGACCTTAAGCACTCTGCCTTTTTTCTCAACCACCTGCACAAAACACTATTTGTCTTAGTCTGTCCATAAAAGAGGGATGGAGCTTTTAGGTATGAAGTGACGCCAACACAGAACAGATTTAATCCTACATTCTTTCAAACAGCAACCAGAAGGCAACTCCTCTGATTGCAAAAAAGAAAAAAAGTCCAGTTGTGGAAGCATCAGTCTTGTAGTAGTCCATGAGAAAATTACACTTTTTTTTTTACTTTACCTATTACTTCAGTAAACATTTACCTAATGAGGAGGACATTCATTTGAATTATGGTGACATATAGAATGGAAAAAAAAAACAACTAAAGCAAGGTATGTTTTAAGGGACAGCTACGCTGTAACTGACGAGTGACTATTGTAGGGGTAGTCAATAAACCAATAAACCAGTGGATGACAGAGTTCATAGATCATCACCAGATATTTATCTGTCTTTATCTTGTTTATTCGTGTTTCCTGACTGAA
The DNA here is from genome assembly GCF_057382275.1 of Copadichromis virginalis. Classification (NCBI taxonomy): domain Eukaryota; kingdom Metazoa; phylum Chordata; class Actinopteri; order Cichliformes; family Cichlidae; genus Copadichromis; species Copadichromis virginalis. The sequence continues at coordinate 37,279,711 of NC_140634.1, forward strand.
AGGCTCTTTGCAAGAAACTCATGCAACGACCTTTTTATAGACACCGATGTTTAATGATTAAGTTATACAAAGCATGCATTTGAAGCAGCACTCATCATTTAACTAACTTTTCAACTTAGTTTCATGTGCAACTAAAATAAATACATAAATTAGGGCTCTAACTATATCTCTTTAAAAATAACAGAAGGTCATTCTAAACAGATGCTTACACCAAACCATTCGTTGATGATGTCAACAGGAAGATGACTTGCACCGAAAAGTGTCGGCTTCCAAATCAAAGTAAGATGCATGAAAACTAAAACTCTACATTAGCGAATCAGAAAAGAGCAAACAAGAACACTTAAGAGTACTGAATGAACAGAGGATGGATTATCCACAAACTCGGTTTTATTCAAACAACTTTGAGAAAGAAGGAAAAGGCGAAAAATGAAAGGCCAAGTGTTTACAATGAAAAGGTCGCACACAGTATAAAAATGAGTTCCATGAGTTTGGAATTGAACTCACTCTATAGGGGCATCCACTACAATGAGCCCAAATATTTACTTCCCTTTTTGATGTCATACTGCTGCTTATTTCTGTCTTTGCAAGTAAACATATGCCTGATATACAAACGGAAAAAAATGTGTGGTTTTACCTTAAGATGTTTAGAAGCTTAGTGTACACAGACACTTCCTATTATTTGTGGTCAACACTATTTTACATGTTCTGAGTTTTTATACGTCTTTGTGGGCCTGCCCGCATTAGCACATTTGTCTTGCTAGTGAGTGTGTGTATGACACTGTAGCTGCTACGTGTCTTTTGTCAATAAACTTCCCCATTCGCTGTCAGGGAAAGAGTTAATAACCACACAATGTCATGATCGCTTTTGGTATTACATTTTTACGGTAAAGACACTGCACAAGTTTGGGGCTTTAAACTTGTGTGACACAAGCAAAATACAAGTTTAGAGTAAACGCAACAAAGAAACCATCTGCCATGCTGCCATATTAACAATCTTTCCAATAACAGAACTTTGGCGTTTATGCTATATGGCTCAGGTGGCCAAAATGCATAAATGTTTCACAGACGGTAACATCAACCTTTAACTGTTTGACTACTTTCTGAAGTAAAACCAAACACACTTTGCAGGAACAAGTCACTTAAAAAAACTACAAAAGCCTTTTAAATTATTCAAAAGAGCAACGTGTTCTGCAAAAACCCCACATCACATTCATGTTTATATTTTATATGTTTATATAACTGAGCCTCTGTATGAAAGAAAAATCACAGTTGAGACACGTGGGGTGGATGTAAAATTGGGTTTGCTGCAGTTTGTAGCACAGCTTACATCAATTCTTCAGGCCTGAAAACTTGACTTAAATATATGTCCTTTTGAAATTAAGATGGCTCAAAATTTCAGGAAAACAAATATGAAATAAAGTCCCACTTTACACTCACTCCTATGTACTCCAGTAAGTATCAGATAGAGTGAAAGTAAAACTCATTCTTTTTTAACTTTTTTCAAATGGTTGACTTTTATGACCAGAGAGAGAGCGAGAGAGGAACTGCCTTCCCTCAATATGACAAAATCTTATTTATTTACTTAGTTCATACTAGTGAGCAAACATTATGCTTGGAATGAGTTATGTAAAGTGCAACATGGTGCTTGAAACTACTCGAGGTGAGAGCTTCAACAATCAACTGTCAAGGTCAAGGTCAAATTTATTTATATAGCACATTTCCAGACAGACAATGCTGCACAAAGTGCTTAACAATATAAAAACGCCATTAAAAAGAAACAATATAAAAACAATAATAACAATATAAAACAATGATAGGACATAATTAAAACAATAAGACTATAAAATAAGACTAAATAAGACCAAAAAAAACCCAACAAAAAATATGTCTTTAGTAGTGATTTAAATTGATCAAGTGTTTGTGCAGATCTAATATTTAGGGGAAGACTATTCCAAAATCTGGGACCTGCCACAGAGACGGCTCTATCGCCACGAGATTTGAGATCAGTCCGTGGGATGGACAGCATTAATTTTGAGCTAGACCTCGTGACTTTTCCTGGAGCATAAACAGAGACGAGCTCAGACAGGTAAGAAGGGGCTCGGGCGTTAAGCGACTTAAAAACAAAAAGTAAAAGTTTAAATTAGATCCTGTAGGAGACAGGAAGCCGGTGCAAGGAGGCTAAAACTAGAGATATATGATCTCTCCATTTGGTGCCAGTTAGCAGGCGAGCAGCTGCATTTTGGACCATCTGAAGACGATGAATGGAGGCCTGGTTAAATGACACGTTCGGGAGGTATGATTTTACCATAGCTAGTTGTCTTAACTGAAATAAGAAGGATTTGACTACTGCACTCACCTGCTCATTCAATTTAAAAGAAACATCAACGTAGACACCAAGGTTTTTTTTTTACATGTGTTTTATTGTAGGTTGATTTTAAATTTAGCACATCATGTAATAAATATTAAGAATACTGGCGGAAGCTGCTTCTGGCCCTTAGCCTCCGAGTAGCTGCACCTATGGCATGAATTTCAAAATCCTACATCACCGCATTCTTGACTCATCACTTTCATAAGATTTTCAGAAAGCTAGACTTCACCAGGATTCAAGCTTATCTGATATTTACTTGCAGAAGCACCTACAGTATGAATACATAAATCCTAGGAGACTTCCTTCTTGAGTTATCACATTCACAAGATTTTGAGAAAACGTAACTTTTGTCCTTGACCTTGAGGTCATCGAAATTCAAACTTGTCCAAGACTTTAAGTAGCTGCACCTATAAAATGTCAAAATCCTACGTCACCCCGTTCTTAGTTATTACATTCACAAACAGGGTTTCCACACCAGACTGCCTGGTTGCTCAGGGTAGAAGCAGGGGAAAAAAAAGTAGAAACCATTTTAGCCATTTCCCATTTTTTCCAGCAAACTATAGAGAACATAGAGAACTATAACTCCAGAGATATTGGGATGCTCGCCCAAATTGCAATGTGTAAACCGATGTCTAAAAACAACTCAAAGGAACAGAATGACACACTTGGTGGAACGAAAAGGGTGAAAGCCTTTTTGTCATCCTTCTGTTCAGACAAAGCTCACCTAACAAGCTTTAGTTGATCAAACTGCAGCACAAGAGTACATGGAAACATGAAAGTGAGGACAATGAACCAGCCTTGAAGCACAAGCATATACACATACAAAAATGTAAGTATATAATCCATTTGCACTTTTGTATGAGTGAGTAAAGGCCTGTTGACAAACATGGAGGCCACACATTTGCAGGAACACTTCACTGGTCCTTTCTTACTTGCTTTCCTCTCAACCTCGCTTCCTTTTTTTATTTGCCTCCTGTTTTTCTCACTCTTCTTCCCTTTTATCCTAGTAACAAGGGACACAATCAGTTTTCATAGTTCTCCCTCTCCCAGCCAATACTATCTGAGCAAGGAACCACAAACAGACAAAAGGCCAAAAAAAGTGAAATTATTGATTTGATGTCATTGTCAATTAGAGCCAAGAGAGGAAAGAAGCAGCACAGAGAGGAGACAGACTGAAAGTGAACCGTTGGTCTCACATAGGTAACATAAATGGAGAAGACAAAATGGAAAAATAATCTTACGTCGACCGATGAAAAGAAACACCATTAAGCCTGGAAATATCCCCTCTAAAAATGTTCACATATATATATTTATTAACCACCATGTAAACATATGTGTGTGTCTCTCTCCCAAGTGCGATAGGAGAAGGATCGTTGAGTGCGAGAGGAACTGACCTGAAAAATAGGATCATGGCCAAGCTTGAAACCTGGATCCCCCGTAGCCGGTTACCAAGATTACGTGAAGTACCCTCAGAAGGTCTGCTAGATGATGTTAATGCAGCACTACGGGCAATACCTACAACCACGATTACCGACACTAACAAGCTGATCTACAATACGGCAGCAGTGATCAGTGAGATGCTTGGCTACAAGTTGAACAGCCACAAGGGGCAGTACCCTCCATGGAGAAGGAGGCTAGAGGGCAAGATCAAAGTAGCACGGAGGGAGGTTAGCCAACTAACGGAGTTGCAGAAAGGTGCGACAAATAAGGTGCCTAAGAAATACAGCAAGCTGTCCATACCTGAGGCCTTGGAAACTGCCAAGCAAAGACTCACAGCCTTGGCCAGCCGCTTGAGGAGGTACACCAGAGAGATAGAAGGCAGGAGAATAAACCAGCTGTTCTCCACAGAACCAGCAAAGGTGTACTCTCAGTGGCAAGGGAACAATAAGAGAACAGCACCACCAAGGCTGGAGACGGAGCAATACTGGAAGAGCATATGGGAGAAGGATGCAACCCATAACGGCAATGCTCAGTGGCTAGTGGATCTGAGGGCAGACCACAGCGACCTCCCTGAACAGGGTCCAGTAACCATCACAGTGGCAGATATCCAAGAAAGGGTCTCCAGTATGAAGAGTTGGACAGCACCAGGGCCCAACATGGTTCACGCCTACTGGCTGAAGAAGCTGACTGCACTCCA